>NC_143067.1:36862500-37173000 GCF_052426305.1 Pelodiscus sinensis | reverse complement strand
ATGCTCAGTTGCCAGGGGGAAAAAGCCCAAAGTAAAACACCGAGAGAACTCTCCTGCTCCTCAGTCACTTCTCTAAGAACCACCCCTTATCACAAAGAAAATCCATAAAGTTACGTACAGGGGAATTGGCTGGGTTATGGGACTGTCATGTGTTAGAGTGGAGCCTCTTTCTGGCAAAGGACTGAAGATTCACCAGCTGGAGAAGGGATCCTGCTGGAGGGGCTAGAATTTGCACTTCTCAATGAGGATTTTCCACAAGCCTCCAGCTTTCTCTCTGCTTCTCCACCATGTTGCAGCAACAGCAGAAGGCTTCTAGGAATAGCTCCCCATGAAGCCTGGCAAGTTTGAACTGTGGAGAAGTTTCAAGGAACCGCAGTTTCCATAAAGCAGATTTTTTTTCCCCTTCCATCATATTGAAGCCACAAGTTAGTTCTGAGAGTTGGAATTCAAAGTTGCACATCTGCTTCAGATACTAGAGGGTTTCTTTATAGTATCCCACAGTTCAGAGTATGGGTGTGTGCACACTAGAGGGGTGTGTTGTAACTGCCTGATGTGGATACTGGGCATGAACTAAAAAGCTTCCCAGTTCACATTAACATAGCTATGTTTGAACAGGAATAATAAAACATGAACTAGGAATCTATATTAGTTCAGGCTTGCAATATCTACAAGTTGGAATTGACAATGCAGCTTCATGAGTACCCCTATATTCTGGGCTGCAGGGCAGCATAGACACTCTAAGCTCAGCTCTACACTACAGGGGAAGGCCAAATTAAGATATGCAACTCTGGCTAAGTTAATTATATAGCTGGATTTGTCATACCTAATTTGAGTTTTGCACTGTCTCCATAGAGGAAGGTCGATGGGAGCAAACAGTCCCATCAGAGTTCCTTAACCCTCGTGATGAGCAGGAGTACCGGCACCGCTGGGGGTGCACTCTGAGTTCGATTTAGCGGGTCTTTACTAGACCTGCTAAATCGCACTCCAGAAGATCAATCGCAGCAGTGTTGGTCTTCCACATAGTGAAGACATGGACTAAGGAACTGGATGTGAGGAGGGACTTAAGACTATGGATGTGTGACTGCAAAGATAGTGATGAGTGGCTTAGATGTTATTTCCTGAACTAGTGTTTTGAAGATTTTAATGATAATCTACAGGAAAACACATTTCAGCCTTAACTCTGAATCACCAAGCTTTTTCAATGTGGATATCTGTAGTCATGTATAGTGCAACTGATGAATACTCCATAAACACAAAACCTGAAAGCCATCAAATTCACAAACTATCCAATGGGCATCAAAATTAGAGCTTGTCAAATCAGACAGTTTACTGAAAAGTTGAGCCCAGCTGCCAATGTAATAACTTGGACTCTTTTGAGGCATCACAAATTCCTGAAGCTACACTCCTACTATCCCCTCCATAACTATTACATTTATCTGTCTCTTGCAACTTTTTAGAATGTGCCATGGCATTATATCCTCTGAAGGTTTCAAAGGCTCACACGCTAAACTCAGGATTTATTTGCTTTGTGTCAATTCTCTTCATAGCACAGGAAAAACTGTAGATTTCACCCTATTCTACAGGGATGAGAAGATTCCATTTTCCCCAGACCACATTTCTGTGGATTTCAAATATCAAACTAGAAAGCATATTGCAAACTCAGCACCCATAGAAAAGATCTGTAAGCTTTTTGAGTCCTATTAGGTAAGGAATGCCAAAGAAAAGGGGCTTTGAGTGATAACACTCATGAGGAGTCAGTCAGTGACATGGAATGGTACCTGGTATGATATATACAGCTGTGCTACCCAAGTGGCGCCATTTGAAAGATCTGCTATGAACAAGCAGTGGAGCAAAACTGAAACCTTACCAAAAAATGTCATAAGAAGATTCCTGGGCTGTAGCTGAGTGTTGTGTGCCTAAGGAGCTGTGTTTCTCAAAGAGCTTTGGAGACCAAAGGTATCTTACGTCTATAGATCATTACCTTGACAGCAAAAGTGCACTGGCATTCTGACTTGCTGGGCTTTAAACTGTTGCAAAAGTGAGCTCCTTCAATTGTCATGACTGAGGGACATGAAGTTTCAACCACTGATCTTGTACAGCTGAGTTAGAGAAAAGCAGCAACAAATACATGCATACATGTATGCAGACATACATGGGGAAAACCCGATCTATCAGGGAAGATTGAAAGAACTGTGTTTGTTTAATCTGGGAGAAGACTGAGAGGGGACATGATAACAGCTTTTAAGTACCGAAAAGATTACAAGGCGGAAGGAGAAAAATTATTCTTATTAACCTCTGAGACAGGGCAAAAAGCAATGGGCCCAAATTGCACAAAGGGAAAATTGGACATGAGGAAAAACTTCCTAACTGTCAGGGTGGTGAAGCACTAGAATGAATTGATTAGAGGGAGGTTTTGAAATCTCCATCACTGGAGATATTTAAGAACAGTGCATATTTAGACAGACACCTGTCAGGGATGATCTAGACAGTTCTTGGTCCTGCCAAGAATGCAAGGGACTGGACTTGATGACCTCTTGAGGTTCCTTCCAGTTCTATCATTTTATACCCGTTTGTGTTCACCAACTATTATTTGCACTAAAAATACCAGTAGCAATGTGCGGGGGTGGGGGGGGGGGAAGAGGAAGACGACGGGAGGCATGGCAACTTAGTATGTGCACAAATGCAATGTACGTCTCCTAGGAACAGCAGGTGCAGTCAGACTCTCTCAAGTACAACTCATTACACAGAGCTCTCCATTGGATAAAAGCCTTTAAACCAGCTAACACGATCGAATGGCTGTTCCGTGTTTTGTGCAGCTCTCTCCGTATAATTTCATAAGAACTTGGCAAACTGTCACATTTTCTAGTGGACCAACTTAGAAGGCGTCCCACATCTAGAAAATAGCTCCAATTTCATGAAGACACCCCGGGCAACTATTTTGGAAGTAGAAAGCATGGAAGCCATTCCATTGTGTTAGTGATTCTGACTGAATGCAGCTTTGTTTGTAATGAGACAAACTGGCCTGCTGCTGCCTGGCAGGGGTGTTTCTGTATCAGAGACTGAAATATAAAAGCGGTCAATTTTGAGGAATGTTATCTTGATGAGACATTAGTGGTGTTTACTTCTTTAAGAGCTACTTGTAGCATTCAAACTCTATGACAACACATTACGCAGTGATTAAACGAGTTTACTTACACCTACAGATGCAGGATCTCTCTGACACAGTCATTCATAGTGGTGTGCGAAGATGTAAACACTACAGCATAATGCTAGTGCTTCACACCCACATTGCACGAGTGTAAATGGCAGGGGGATGGTAAGTCAGACTCAGTCACATTGTGTCAGCTATACTAGATCTATTTACTACTTTCCATTAACTCAAGGCCTGGACATACACTGGACCCTGGTAATACAAATAATAGATCCCACAATCCACAGAAATACTGGCTCACTGTATCAATCTCATGCTTCTTTGGTGTTCAAAAGGATCTTCCCCTTGAGAAGTGGCCACTGTGGCTATCAGCGGCCCAATCCCTCTCTGCACTGCGGGTGGAGTACTGTATGATTGCAGCAAAGAGAAGCAAATTCCAGCAAAACGATTTTAAACAGAAATTGCAACTCTAGTCTGAATTATACTATTGTAAGTTGCATTTATCTCTGCTGATTATTAATCTAAGCTCCAGAAGGAAAGTTGCCCCTAGAACTAGTATTTGACAGGTTTTGTAACAGGTATGCTTCATGCTTTCATTACTTTTTCCCTTTAAGCTGGGAGTTTCTCAAATATGAAGGGAAATAGGCTCCCAGTTTGAACTTAGTTCCCCTTCTTCAGAAGTTTGTCATGCAAATTATAGTAAACAAAAGTCATGAGATACAAATGGACAAGTTCTCAGAATGAAAGTTTTAGTTTATGGAAAGTCTCCTGTGCACAAAATCATATGTATGCAGCTTTGAGGCTTGCAGAGAATATAAAATGCTCAGTCTAAGTACTTCCACATCCATTTGCAAGTGTACACTCCCTCTTCCTTTTGTGATTAAACTGAGGCAACTGGAATTTGTCAAGTTATCTTTTCCAGAAAATTTGGGGTATGAAAAATGAAGACACCTAACTTTCAAACATTGGATAAAAATTTGCAGAAATATTTTCCAGTGCCTAGTTGTGTCTGAAATAGCATTCATGAAAAAGCATAGCCTTGGGATTGGCATATGCAAGTGGTCTTTCTGCTATACAAAGGCCTGGAAGTAATTTAAGCATACATTATTTACATGAGACCACAATGGAAATCTGGTCCGATCATTTTGTGGTACAAAAGAACTAGATATATTCATGTATCTAGCCAGGATGGTTAGCGATGGTGTCCCTAGCCTCTGTTTGTCAGAGGATGCAAATGGATGACAGGAGAGGGACCATGTGATGATTACCTGTTCTGTTGACTCCCTCTGGGGCATCTGGCATTAGCCACTGTCGGAAGATGGGATAGTGGGCTAGATGGACCTTTGGTCTGATCCAGTCTGGCTGTTATGTTATGATTTTAAAAATTATATATAAACATTAATGGAAGGTTGTAGTTTCCCAGTAAAGTTACACAAGTAAACCATTTAAATAACTTAATTGAAATGGTCGACTCAGTGTATTAAGTGGTTGTAGATGTGGTGGAAGGCATTATCCATTAATTTCCCTGAGATACAAGTTTGGCACCTTGTAACCGTAAATCATATGTTCTTGATCCTACTCCCATTTCAATCAGTGGGCACAAGATCTGCCTTGTATTAGCAGAAATTAGTGGGTCTAGATTAAGTAAATGTCAGACAGTATTTTCAGCACAAAAGACACTGCTCTTGTACAAATACCAGTGGGTGGAAGGAACTTGCCACAGCAAGGAGCTGTGAGCACTTTGCCGTACAGAACCAATGTTCCACACCGATAGGAACGTGTAGTAAGCAGTTAACCAAATGCAGAACTCGGCTAGCACCCTTTGCACATTTTAGCCCCTGGTCAGTTCCCTAGACTCGCCACATGCCATGCATTCAGGGAGTATACAGCAAAAATGCCCACAAGGTTTAGTAAAGACGAGCTGGGTAAAGTCTGCCCACTGGGAGAAATGACGAGCGACTGTAATAATCCTCCAGCATTTAAGACCACTTCAAAAGTGATGCTGTTCATCTCATTTGAAATTCATTCTGATGTCTCAGCCTCCCCGCAAAGAGCAATGTTCCCTTCCTTGCTCCCCACCAAGGAAGAGTTCTTATTAACATTAATGGCAATTGCATGGCTGTCAGGCAGAATACAGGTTAGTGCTGACATAATAGCTCTTGCTATCTGTGTTCGTATCTCAGCAGTTTCATGCTTTTCAAGGATAATTCAGGTAGGGCCTTACTGTGCATACCCTGTGCGCACACCGGAGTCAAACCAGAGTCAGGCTCTTAGCTGTGCAACATGAATCGGAGAGCTGAGAACCAGTAGAGGTTTGACAAGCCTTCCCATTTACCACCCACAGTTTATCCTTTTAATCAGTCTTTTGGCATTCACATTTTGTCACTTGACTTGGAAAGCACTGACTCAAGAGTTTATTTACATTATTACCATCACTGTTGTCATTTGAGTACTTTCTATGAGAAAAATAGACCTGAACCTGGAATCTCAGCCGCCATCTTAATGTTGCTGAACAACACAGGTGGGGAGATGCTAACTAATTTTCCACATGGGACACAGTCTGCTCATCGCTGCATGAAAGCTGCTGCATCTCCCCATCCACCATAGAGATGGGCCAGCTAATTGGCACCCCACTCCATTCAGCCCCACGCATGGAAAGAATAGTTCAAGACAGCCCCGAGGTTGCTCTGAATGAACTTTGGCCAGTATAGAACTAGCCCGAGAATCTGAGAGGATAAATGACTCCGTTGCCGATGGCCCCTCGTCCCAACTGTTGGGCACACGCTCGACATAGCTGAGAATCTAGCCCTGCACACTCAGATTAAAAGCACGAAAATGGCATTTTAAAGAACACAACTGTATCCCATACAGGGCAAACTAATCATTCCTGTGCTGCTGCTACCACTCAGGTTGAAGTCTGGTATATCCTGTTGGGCCCAGCTGCATACATTGAGCTGTTAAACAGAAGGAAATTTTCATGCAGCCTTAATTCTGTTTGAAAAGCGAATATAAAAATGCGCACACACAAAGAAGAGTGTCTGCCGCCTGAACTATTCACTGAAGAAATTGACATTTTCTTTCATGAGTGTATAGATAAATGAAGCCCAAAGTTTGAAGAGCAAAATTAATACATTAGGCACAGCAAAATAAGCAGCCTTCGTAGTCATATGTTCTTCTGCCTCTGAAACAAGGATTTGATTTTTCCACTTGTAAACCAAGCCTTCCCAAACTTCGTGCCTCAATTTGGACTCCCAGATCCATATTTTATCACCTGAGTAATTGGCCTAGCTCACAGCAGTTACTACTCGTTACAAGTGGAACTGCTGGTTGCTTCTCCAAAAGAGAGTCAGATTACATATTCAGGTGCTTATATACAATTTTGGATGGCCAAAGTAAAATTCTGAGAAGCATTTGAGTGAGTTGGAGCCTAGATCTCCAAAGGTATTTAGGCTCCCAACTGTTCTGTCCCATGCGATACACACGGAGAAATTAAATAAGAACATGCAATGCTGGGAAGCTGTTTCCAAAAACGGAGAGGCACAATTCAACCCACCTTACTCTAAGCGGGGTGTCTGCAGGCTGACTGCCTTAAGTCCAGATCCCACAGTTCCCTACAGAGCCCCTGTCCGCAACCAGGACAAGAAACCCATGAAACTTTAAAGTGATAAATCACAATTTTTAACACAGTCATTCACACACCACATTCACTGCCGTTGAAATGGACAAGCATTGGGTATTGAGGCACCTTTATGAGGGTACGTCTAGACTACAGGCTTTTGTCAACAGAAGTTTTGTCGACAGATTCTGTCGACAAAGCTTCTGTTGACAAAGAGCGTCTAGACTACATTCAGTTCTGTCGACAAAGCAAGCTGCTTTGTTGACAAAACCCTGTAGGCTATACACAACCCTAGATGCAACAACACCTTCTGTTGACAGAACTCTGTCGACAAAAGGCGTCATGCCTCGTAAAATGAGGTTTACCAGCGTCGACAAAACTGCTGAGTTCTGTCGACGTTATGTCGACAGAACTCAGCGGTAGTGTAGACACAGGTATAGTTTTGTCGACAAAAGTCCACTTTTGTCGACAAAACTCTGTCGTCTAGACACACCCTGAGGCTCTGAAATCTACCCCCAATTGCTAAAAATGCCTATAAGTCACTGCTATGTTTTTCAAAGTGTGACCGGTAGGCTTGAAATGTGAGTTGTAAAGCATTAATTCAGGGCCCAAAGAGTGCCATTTAGAAAGCAGAAGAAACAATCCCTTTCTACCTAGGCTTAACATCCATTGTTAGCACTTCACAAATGTTTTCTTCCACATTTGATGGCCTTGTCATCAGAACACTTCAAGGCATTGACAGCCTCGCTCAAAAGGAGTTACTTTGGGGGAACAAGAGACTTGCAGGGAGAATCCCTTCATTAACATGGATAGTTTCCCATATTAATCTCTTGATAAGTGTAGGGTAAACTGAGGCAGTCCATGGTACTTCGCTAAGAACCCCTATTCAATCCTAAAATTTGAGATAGGCCTGTAACTTAACAGCACGGACAGTTAGCCTGAGTAGAGGGACCTTGGGAAGGCACAGTCGCCCTGGCAACCACATTCCAAGGGGCCGAACCAACTAATACCAAAACAACCTTGCTAACATGTTTTGCTTTAATCCTAGAAAACAGGCCCATAAACTCCTGGATTACATCAGCGCAAGGCACCAGTAACCTCTTCACAGACACATCGTAATTTAACTAGACAAAAGTTGCCATTTAATTGTCTGTTTGTTGATGTTGGCTTATTTAGCTTGTTAAGGAAACTACTTGTGTTAGAGATAAGGAGTTTGTTTGGCGATGGGTGGAGATTCTGTGTAACCTTCGTAGTTTATTGGCTCATTTTGTCTTGCTGCTAGAACCTTTTGTATTGCTTCCCCTCCATCCACCAGCCCCCCTTGTAATCTATTGTAATGTTTTGCTTAAGCAGTGTTAACCAGCTTAGCCCGCTAGTGGCACTCCAGCAGCATTGTGTGTGTAATAAATCCTCTCACTTGTTTTCACTGCATCCGGAGTGTCCCGATTTATTCCCAACAATCAGCCTCACTCCACAAGCTTCTGCTATCTGATGCATTGCTCAAAAATGCATTGAGGTAAGCCAGATTTACACTAGCAGAAAAAAATGATGCAAGATACACAATTCCATTTACAACAATTCAGCGATTACAATTGTGTAGCAGAGTCAACGTACCTTACAACAGTTATTTGAGGTGACCCCACAGCAGGAAGTCAACAAGAGAAGCACTTCATTGACTTCCCTTACTCCTTGCAGTAAGGACTGCTGTGGTCAACAAAGGCACCATCAACCTTTGAATTAGCAGGTCTTTACTAGACCCACTAAATCGAACACCAGACGATTGATCACTGCAGCATCAATCTTCCTGCAAGTGAAGACATGGCCTTAGTAATTAGGCCAAATACCCTCAATCAGGCAGAGACTTCACTGCTACTTGTGGCTCATGCCAATAAGAACACAGACTTGGCTGGGTCTGATACTTTGCTCAATGCAATAAATTTAACCTTGTTGCAAGCAACTCGCTGTTTCTGAAGGATAGACATTTCTGCTGGGGAAGCTTTGCTCATAGAAAATGACATGGGAAATATCAACAATCACATACACGCCTGCAGGAAAATCATCATCAAGCATGGAATGCCAAGTTGCTGCTTCCACTGAGAGGCACAGATTTTTGTTTCCTCTTCTAAACATCAAACGGCTAATTCAACACAAAGTAGAGCAGATTATTGAAAACTGAGTGGGAAACAGCACCTGCACCAGCTTTAACTAGTTTCTCAATAGTCCCTCATGCAAGTTGGAGGCTCCATCCTTCCAATGTTTCCACCCTCATTTCAAGCTAGACACAGCCTGCCCTTCCTAAAAAGCAATTGACCCCAAGTTTCAGTAACGCTTCAGCCCACGCTCAACTTTTGACGCTACTCAATCTCTCCCCACTCATTTTGGTCACCCACCAATGAGCAACAACTACAAGCTAGAATTGTCCTTCTCCTCTCTGTGGGCTCCAGACTTCTGAGCATCTCAAGGAGGCCGGATGTAATCTCTGATGTATCAGCCATGCGAGCACTCCACCTGGGGAGCTAAGCTGAGTGTGCTGCAGGAGGAGTCTACACCCATCTCTTTTAAAAGGCCAGTTAACCTCTGTCAGAGCTTAAAACAGTGAGTCTAGCAGAAAAAAGGAAAGTTTCTCCTGTTCGGACATCTGTTTGTTCTTTATGTGCCGACAATATGCTCCGTGTTGTAAAAAATGGAAAGGCTAGTCCCTGCCTCTAAGGATTTAAAAGCTAAGAGTGAGAAAATAGCAGATAAAACACCCCCACATTTGGAGATTTTGAAGGTGGGTATACATCTTCTTTTCTGTAAGTTGGAAATGTAATGGGCTAATGCATATCATCTCATGAGTCCCACAGAAGAAATGGGTGTCCACTAGGGATTTGAATCCTGAGCGAAGGGGACCACAGGTTAATACTTAAAAAGTAATCTAAACACATTTTAAAGGATAATGCACCTTTTTTTGTGACAGCAGTTTGTATTTGTAATGCCTGCATGTAATTGCAAGAGCCAATCAGATCGCTTAATTGCTACATCCCCAATTTGTTCCTAAACAGTACAGTGCTATTTCATTGCGTCATACATGAAGCAAAATATTGTTCCAAAAATGCCACCTGTAAACATTTCTCATTTAAATCTCAGGGCCATTGTATTGAAATAGTTGGAATGTACCATGCTAGTGACCTGGCTGTTGTGGCTTAAATATTTGGCTCTTCCTCCACAAACTTCTCTGACTTTGAGGCAAGTCATTTCATCTCTGCCTTAATTGTTCCCATCCCAAAAATGCTGCTGGCTTGTTTCCCCCACCCAAGTTTCTTTCAGGCCCTTCACTCAAAGCCTAGCGTAAACACAAAACTCCCCAAATAATACAAAACAAAGAGATGACTCCTGACCAACACAAATTCCAGGGGCCAAACGGCCTTTCCCTTTGTGACTCTCTCTGATGCTTGCCCAGTTGAAGGCACCAACCTCCCTCCCTCAGCTCTTCTTCCAGCTGAGCTCTTGCTGCCTTTACTAGCCATTGTGACAGATACTGCACCCGATCGCAGTCTTTTGGGGATCACGGAGTAGTTGACGTTGAAAGCAAGAAACCTCAAAAAGGCATTACTGAGGTGGGCCAGCCAGTGGGAGGTTTAGCCAATGCACTTCTATCAGCAAACAAATGGAAGTGACTGTAGGCCTGGACCACAATTAGATCAGTTACTTAGGGACTAAAGCAGGGGTGAGTAAAAGGGCCTCCATGGGCTGGATTGGGCCCGCCAAGTGGGTTGATCTGGCCCGCAAGGCCCTGCTGCTCCCTCACCACCAGGTCAAACAGGGCACAGTGTTGCCAGGTGTCTGGTTTTCTATCGGATAGTCCGGTATTTGGGCCCTCTGTCTGGTAGAAAAATTCAGAAAATACTGGACATGTGCAGTGTCCGGTATTTCCTGAATCTCTGGCTGGGTGCCAGATGGAAGCCTGGTGGAGGCAGGGGAGCGACTGGGAGGCGGGGCCGCTATCAGTGCTGAGAGCCCTGTGGTCGCGTGCAAAAGCCGGGCAGGGCAGGGGCAGTGGCTGGGACTCCTAGCCTCTCCCCCCGCCCAGCTTCTGCACACAACCAGAGGCTCCCAGCGCCAATCACGGCGCCGCTTCTCAGCCGGGAGCCTCTGGTTGCGTGCAAAAGCCGGATGGGGGGAGTCGCTCCCAGCCACCTCCCCTGCCCCCACCCGGCTTCTACTAGCAACTAGAGGGAACGCCTGCCAGGGGCGCGGCCTGTTGGACTCCAGCTGCGGCCAGTGGCTGAACCCCCCCTCCCGCCAGCTCTGCTTCCTGCCCCCCTTCCTCCAGCCCCCCCAGCCCCCGATCCACCCCAACTCTGCTTCCCAGCCCCCCTTCCTCCCAGCCAGCGCCTTGGCCCCCGACCCTCCCCCGCCAGCCGACCCCCTTCCTCCCAGCCTGCCCCATGGCCCCCCCCACCAGCTCCAGCCCCACCCCCCTAACTCCTGGCTGGTCCCCTCCCCCCCAATCAAGTGTGTCTGGTATTTTTGGGGGGGATCTAACTGGAGGAAGGGAGTGTATGAAGTTTCCTCTGCCCTAAGCACTGCACACTCCTTGCAGAATTGCCATATGCTCCTGTAAGGGCAGGAGGAGACTTCACCCACACCCCTGCCCCGAAGCCCTGATCGCTAACTTGTGACACCAAATGGACTAAAGGACAAAAGAGTTCTGAGAACAAGCCCAGTATGGATGGGCCATACGTCTGACCCACAAGAGTGCACCCTTCCAAACTCAACAGTCACCGGAAGCCCGCATGATCACCATATTCATTGTAAGAGCAAGAGGAGGCAGAATAAATCACTGCTGGTTTGTAGAATCAACTTTGTTGACAGAACAGGAAAGCCTTCAGCCAAATGCAAATAAATCTCTTGAAATAGGTTGCTGCTTTGAAAGTCATTCTAAAACAAACATCTTTTTCAAGAGCAAATGTCATTGTTTTCCCCCCAAGTGAGTAAAACTGTCTCACAATGAAAGGGGTGTCAATATCAACTTACAGCATATACGAAAATCCAGATAAGGCCCTTAAATAAATCTGTATTGTTCTCTATGATGGGCATGTATTAAAAATATTTATTGAGTTCAGAAGTAGAATACCTTGCAGCAAAAACAGGGGGGCAGAGGAGGGTTTGAGCCATGCGTATAAAGGAAACAACAGTGGTTCTTATAAGGGACTACATTTCTCAGTGTGTGTCTGCAGAGTTAAACCAAGCTAGGATGAAGAATCATAAAGTTCTGGAATTAGGATTTTGCATGGATACCTGGATGGGTGACATTGAGAATGCCACACAAGGCAGAGTGCAAGACATAGGGCAGACAATCCCCTAAGATGATGGCTTATTCTATAATTAGATTCATCGAACTAGTAACAAAAGTGTGTCTATTGTACCACACTGGTTAACTAGAAGCCAAACACTGTCTCCTTGGGTCATTCTGGCCTCTGGCTCCCATCTCAACCACTAAGTCTATATAGTGAGGGTTACTGAAAACTTTACGCACCGTCTTTACAATTCTACCAAATCCAAAGTGTCTCAGTTAATGCAGGCAGAAAGTCCTGTGAGCTAGAATAATCAAGCTAGGACAGACGTGTTTCAGCATTACTCTAAAATATGGCTCATTGCAGAAATCCTGCATTTTGGTGGTGGGACTCCAAAAAGGAGCATTTTTAGTAGTGATATCCAACTTCAGTTTTCTGAAAGTAGCTTGAATTGTTCACGTTTAGGGTATGTCCGGAAAAACAATACTTACATACACAATGCTATTGGGTTCTTTCAACAAAGTCAGAAGAACGAAGGGGTTTTTCCGACAGTGGCAAACCTCATTCTACGAGGAAGAAGCTTTTTTCCAAAAAAGCTTTTTCAGAAGAAGGTGTGTGTGGATGCGGAAGGGAATGTTTTTTTCAAAAGAAGAGGCCTCAAGGAAAAAGCACAGGTGCCCTGGTGGACATTCCGTTCACAGTAGCCTCGACAGAAATGCGAGATAGCGTCTAATCAGTGTGGACGCCATCTTTCAAAAAAGCATATAGCTTTTTCTTTTTGCTTTTGCTGTGTGGACGCTCTCTTTTGAGAGAAGTTTTTCCAGAAGATGTCTTCCAGAAAAGCTTCTTCCAAAAGACGCTTGCAGTCTAGATGTAGCCTTAGAAGCACATTACCTCTATCTTTGGACAGAATGGCTCATTCTCCACAACTTCCTCCCCAAGTAGGTCTAGTTCTGCCATTTTCCTGGTAGTGAGCCTCCTCAAGAAACAAGTGACTGTTTAATGGAAAAGAAACTGACAGCAGAATATGGCAAGTAGAGAAATGGCTGGATATGCATATGTATTCTGACTGATAACTCTGTATCTGGCATATGTAAACAAATTATTCTGTGAACCAGTTACTGAAGTGCAACTTACAATTAATATTTTCCCTGAAGAAATGTGACCTTGTGATTTCTATTCACGGCATGTCTTAGAGGTGCCCGATTAAAATTCTTGTCATTAAGGACTTGAGTGTTCCTCTAATCGTAAGCATAATTCTGTATTAGCTTGAGGGTGTTAGCGTGGTTCATAGCAGATGTGTGCATTAAACAGAAAACCCTCTAGCCAGACAGAAGTTTCTGAGCAACAACTTAATTGAAGAGAAAGTACTGATTTCAAAACGAATCCCTTAAGAAATGTGTGCTGGCAATAAAGTACACTTCCTTGAAGTGATGAATCTCCCTCCAATGTAATCTTCTGGGGAATCTTCATATTTGACCTAAGCTTAGAAGAAAAGGTTTCCCTGAAAGACCGAATGATTGCTCTCATCTTTCCCACAGTTCATGCCTACATTTAGCTTTGTTTCCCAGAGAGAGAGAGAATGCTTTAACACTTATTATCATGGGCCAACCTCCAACATGCCTGAGTGATAGAAAATCAGTTATGTTAAATAAATGAATCCATCCATCAAAGCTAGTTCTCTGTGACAGAAGGTCCATCTCCAGGGATGAAGAAGTCTAGGTGATGAGTGAGTGGTTAGTTGCTGTAAGTTTATACATTATGAATTTCCTTTTAGTTCCAAGAAAAACAGAAAAGTAGACCCAGTTACAAAATGGACTCTGATGAGTTTCTTTGTCTCTTAGTCTACGTCTACACTGCAGTGTTATTTCGGCATACCAGAAATATCCTCAAATAGCTATTCTGCATCTTTTGAGCTTGCCCGTTATTTCAAAATATAACGGGCTAGCTATTCTAACGTCCCTGTAAACCTCATTCCACAAGGAGTAAGAGACATTTTGGAATAGCAATTTATTTTGAAACAGCAGCTGTGTAGAAAGTGCCAAATTTCAAAATTATCTATTTAGAAAGTAATTAGAAATAAGATATGCAATTTGCATAGCTCCAAATGCATAGCTAATTTTGAGCTCCGGGTGCAGTGTACACGCACCCTTAGTGTGAGGTAATTTTACCTCAGGAAAACTGTGCTTCTTGCGGAATTCTTCTGCTCCAGAGAGAAGCTGCAATGTTTGTCACTTTGATGCAAGACTCAAATCTGCCCAACTTGAAAGGCCTGTTCTACGTCTGGGGCTTTTAACTTTAGCTGGGAGAGCTAAATGCTATGAAGCTGCCATGGAAATTTCTGTAATTGAAGTTATGTCACTGTCTGTGGGACCTTACATTAAGGAAAGTATATTTATAATGCTCCTGAGTCTTTCTGGATCGCTCTCATTTACTGTATTTGAGTGCGCAGCTGACAGTTCCTGTGTCTCAACTTTGTGATGCTGCCCCACATCTGTCTTGATTCGCTGACTGCTGTGTGTCCCACCAAGCAAACATTCAAGATCTGCAGAAGTTAAAGGTGGCTTTGATTTCACATATGACCACTGATGACCAACTCATGACAGCCATTTCCTATTGGAAAGGTAGTTTGCTTAAGTTAGCCAATTTGCTCTCATATGCATTTCCTTGGAGAATCCACAGATAGGGCATGCCATCAGGTGAGCTATAGTGTGGGCTACAGGATAAGTATCTTATATTTATATGCACTGCACCTTTATATGAAGAGAAGTGTACTGAATCTAGAGAGAACTTTTAGTATATGTTCATTGGCAGCCTGTTGAAGAGGAGCCAAAATATCTTGCTCTGAGACCTTACTTGTGTAGTGTGTTTAATACTAGCTAAAGGACGTACTGACTTGACAGAAAGTGCATGATTGTTCAATGTATAAAGAAAAATACAACCAATAATTCAACCACAACCTGCTGGCTACAGCATTCCACTTACTGCTTTTTGGTAGAAAGCAATAGAGGATGTAATGCCACTGCAATTCCTAAGAATAGAGAATAGCAACTGCCCATGAACAACTGCTTGTACTTAACTTGCTTGGTTCCTAGCTGGCACTAATTATGGTAACACCTATCAGCCTTAGCTAAGATCAGCACCCTGTTTTGCCATACACTTCGCAAATACAGAGACAAATACCCTCCCCCACTCCAAATCTAACTGAACTAGATGGATAGTGGGATGAAGGGGACAAAAGCACAAAGAGGTAAAGTGATTTGCCCCACATCTCATCAGTGGTAGAGTTGGGAAGAGAACTCATATCTGACTGACAGCCCAGCGCTCCATATGCTAGACTATGCTGGCTTTCAACCCACCAGGTGGTTTACCAGCAAAGCTGTTGCACTGAGTTTATTGATTAGTTTTGCCTCTCGAACACTGTGAGCTAGAAAAGAGCTGATAGCATTATTCATTACAAATAGTGTATCAGCCACATCTTTTGCTCACAAAACATTTGTAAGGCCATAGCTAAATTGTCAGAGGCTCGCAAAACTATTTACTAGCTTGTTTTCAAGGCGGTGTCTGACTAACTGTCATGAATAGTTTATTGCAACTATTTCAACTTAGACCTTCCTGCAGCACACTTTCAGTTCCCAGGCTGATTTTTTATGTAGCAAACAGCGTGAGACTATTGTATTTAGGTGCAACTCTGACCTCAATGGAGATTCTTCAGTTTACACCAGCTTGATACTCTAATGTGATACATTTTATCCTGGGCAAATGATGGAAGAGAGGGAAGAATTGGACTCCACTTGGAAAACTGAAGCCACCACTACCCCACAGGTCTTATGTCCAGCTCCACAGCAGTGTTTTAAGATTCCCACTCAATCAGTCCATAAAAAAACTTTATTAGGAACACTGAGAGCGGCAAAATCTATGCTTTATATTTGCAAAGAAAAGGACAAATTCTGTCCCTGGATCCACTTACATAGGTCCCTTTATAATCCATCAGTGGCAGTCATAGGCAAAGCTTAGCAGTAAATGGTTTTCCCATCCTGTAAATATCTGTGGGTGTTCAGTAACATTTCCTGTTCCACCTGTGAGACTGTTCAAAGATTTTTTCCATTTAAAAAGTGCGCGCGCAAGAGAGAAGAAACTCCATGACCCCAAAATAGCCAGGCAGTTAGGCCACTGAACTCAGTTGGGAGGTTGGATACCTGGGTTCAAATCCCAGCTCATTCTGACTTAGAGAATGTTCCAGAACCCAGGACTCTCACCTCCTCGGTAGGTGCCCTGACCTCCAGATTATTGGATATTACGGGATGCGGTGTGCACACACTGTCACTCTCTCCCCCCCTCCCCATTTCCTGAGGGCTAGTTTTTCTCTGGTTTTGTTAAGAAATAATTCCATCCCACATCTGAGAAGTCCATTCCCTCCAGGTCAACAAAAAGTTAATTGGCCCCAGTATGCTGGCAATATGGGCCACACTACTCTGCCAGCTACTGAGGAAAAACCAAAGTAGAATGAGTGGGAAAATGTGCGGCACAGCCATATTGCACAAGAGTACCTCTCTGAGGGAGTCGACAGGAGAACAGGATCTGTGCCTACCACCCTCAGTCTGCTGTGATGAAATAAGCATGGGGATTTCAACATGGTTGATTTGCTTTCTTGGTGTGATTTATTTGGGTGGGTTTGGTTTGGATTCAGAGCTTTGATGTAATTTGTTGAGGGGAGGGAAGCTTGGTTTGGATTCAGAGCGTTGGGAGTCACAGCTGCCCTCGGGGAAAGAAGCTCTGTCTGAACCACTGAGGAGACAATGGGTTTAAGATAATCACCACAACGAAGACTGGCACATTATCTGGTTACTGTGGCAGTCCAAAAGGGGTGGCTGACCTGGAGGGGAGGGAGGCCTTGCACCACATATTTTCCAGTACCTCTGATGTACCAGACTTTTGGAGATATTCCTGGATACTGCATTTCACTCCAATCAAAGCTGGAAAAAACACAGCCAAGAAACTTTGACTTGCTGCCTCCAAAATGCCAGAGGTTTGCTACTAAATTTCCATCCCAAGCAGCTGATGGCCACGTGCCCTGCAGCACCAAATAGTCAAGGCCGGCTGGCAAGAAGATTCTGCAGGGCTAACTCCAATTGCTGAATTGTTGCTCTGAACTGCTGAAGGCTTGCCAGCTGCCTTGCATGTTGGAAGAAAATCTGTGTATGAAACTAGGGTGGCTGATCTTGCCTCTAGAGCGGTGTGCATGCTGTAAATTTTTTTATCAGTATAAGCAGAAGATTAAGATTGTGCAATAGAATACCTATGTACAATATGATCAAACTAGACAATTTAATGCACGATTGTCTCCTTCAAAATGCATACATGTATAATGCCCATACTATGTAGACATACACAGTCTTCCTATCACCACAAGATTCTTAAAGAACTGATATGGCATTACTTGGTACACACAAGATCATCATGATGAGTGCCAGTTAGACCAAAAACTTGGTTGTAGTGGGAATTTTAAAAAGTAAAGACATTGTGTTGTGCATATTTTCTTGCTCCAGATGTATCGCTTCACTAAAGAACACTTGGTGCATACTATCTATCCCCCCTCAACTTTAAAACAATATGGCTGTTGTAAAATAACTTCAAATAATATTCAGGCTGTTAAAGTTACAAACTTTGGAAATTCATTATGATATTTTAAAGCTAGTTTCCTGTATATTGGTTTATTTTAGGTAGGAACCCTTAACCAAACAAGAATTTTGTTTACAAACCCCCAGAGACCTAAAGCTTTATGGTGCCGGGCCGTCTACGTCACAAATAGTAGCTATTTGCAACACAGTCTACTTCCAAATCCTACATACAATCTAAACATTTCTTCCCAGTGTGCTTTCATGTCAACTTGCATTGTATTAATGGCCACACTACTGAGATGTAGAAAATATCGACACATTCCGTAAAGGGGGTGTAACTGAAGGAGATGTGGGAAGCGTCAAGAAAAAGGCAAAGTATTACAGAAGCCATCTGGAAAAATGGAATTAACTAACTTTCAAAAACTGATAAGCACAATGAAAAGCAGCATCTCAAACCCAACAAAGCTCTAAGGTGACATTATCCTTTGTAAGTGTGTTTACTGTTAGAAATTAATGTTACCGTTGGGAGACCAAATGTGGCTGAGACAGTAATTGTAATGGTGTCTATGAATTTAAGAAAGAGACGCTCAAAATCTACTCTCACATCTTACTAATGGATGTGACAGTAATTGATTCTTCTGTCAATTGTGAACTTCTGGGCATTAAATGTACGTGTAGAATTCAATCATACTTATTTTCTCCACTACCTGTGTGAAAATATCCAGTTCTTGAGGGTAATACTTTTTAGTTAGGTGCAAAATTTCAAGCAAAGAAAATAGCCCCCCCCTTTTTTTTGTATCACATAGATTGCAATTCTTTTAACATTTGTACTTGAAAAGTTACAATTTTTGTTGGTTTAATATGGTGATAGTTCAGTTTTCTTTTTAATACTCTTTAGTCAAAAGAGTTTAATTTACAGCACTCAAGTAAACCGTGACTACTAGAAAACTCATGTGTTATGTGGTGATTCACCCAAGGCATTAAAATGATCTTACTATAAGCAAGGATTGTTTTAAAAAAAAACATTTTAAAGCTCTTTTAGGGCCAATCAGCACCGTGTGCAGGCTTAAATCACGTTATTTCTGACGTCTTAGTCTGAATTAGACTCAAATCTCTCACCTAGTTTTGACAACTACAGCAGCCCACTAGACAGTACCTTGTGTGCTCATGGCCGGATCCAGCTAGCCCTTGCTCAAGGGAGTTCACTGACAGATCTAATCACATCAGTAGGCTCCCATCTTCAGGCTCGCAATGTCCCTCTGTTGAGTGTGGAGGAGACAAAAGCAGAGTGGAACAGGTCACAATGCATGAAAAGCAGCAGAGCCTGGTGCGTGACTCTCGCTCTTCAAAAGTCCCAAAGAAATACTAGCTTGGGAAGAACAAGATGGATTTTCAAAAGTGCTCATTATTGGCTTAACTCGGGTCTCACTGAAATCAGGAAGCACAGATGGCAGCTTGAACTAGTTGCTTGATACCAACCTGCTAGGAGCACCTGGGTACGTAAACCTGTTACTACCTTCGGCTACCCTGCTATTTTTATTGTGCTAACTAGAACAAAGCTAGCCCAGGATCCCCGCTGCAGTGGGCATAGAACCTGTGTGACTATTGGGAAAGAGGCGTGCCAGTGATCCAGCCTAGCTTGGCGTAACTTTTAACACAATTTAAAAATGCTTTCAAATTGAATGTGAATATTAGTGACTGCATTGACAACACTCGCAGTGTGGCTCTGAATGGCATATTAGCCCTAGTCAAACATACGGATTAATCTTTTGTATTTATATGAAGTGTTGTGCACACGGATTTAATTAATACACATAATTCAAACCCTGCTCTTCTCCCAGCACTGCATTTACTTCACGCACTGAAAGCCGCTGTCTGAATTTCTGAGACTGGCATTTCTGGTCCCGTGAGCGTGTTGGGGGTTGTGTGAAATGAATGGCTTGTCACAGTCCAGTTTCTAGTGGACATTGTGTACCCAGGGTCAACTTACCTCCACAGCGCCTCCTGGTGGTCACACTGGGAAGTAGTTCTGACCGCTGAGTGCACCACCTTCTGGCTGTTGGCGCTCCACTGTCTCTATCCTGTAGCTCAGGATCCGCATCATTCCCTGGACCATGGCATCCTCTTCAGGACACTGCCCTCTCGTAGTGCCCAGTACTTGGTTCTCATCCCCTTCCGGGGGCATCAGCAGTCCTCAGGCTCATACCTGCCACTCTGGCCCCAAAATCTAGCTCATTGCCTGAGGGGCAAGCCACAGTCTGTTTGGGCCATGTCTTGGGGTGGTTAGGGAGAAGGGGGTATCCAGGCCAGCCCACTACTCCGGGACCAACACAGGGACCCTCCTCTGGCAGTTTCGTCCTGTCCATCTTCACACCCTTCATCTGCCCTCTGTGTTCCTGGGCCACTTCCCTGTGACCTTAGCGCCTTCTTGATCCTTGTATCAAAGCCACAGCTTGAGAGGTATCCGGTGGGAGCTTCTCTCCAGCTCCCCTGAGACTGCCCAGAACTGCTCTGGCCACACACTCGGCCTCCACCCTCACTGTTCAAGACCCAATTGCCAGCCTGCTTTTAACCCCTACCTTCCCACAGTGGGGCAGCCGCCGTACTGTACATGACAATAGACTCACTCTTTTGATAAACAATGTTGCTGGTCCAAACCAAAAATAATCATTTATATAATCTGATTTGTATTCAAGTCACACTCAAAAATTATTTGTAAAATAAAATATTTTTAATTAGGTTACATCTTTTCTCCTGGGACTCTTCCCTTGCAAAATTTGCTGGCACTAGTCTAGCAAAGAATTTTGAGATGCTCAATATACTTAATTCCATGCATAGGATCAGAATTAGTAATGGGCAAAGTACAAAAATGTCCATTTAACTTGGTTAACTAACCAAAGTCCTGAAATGCTTCTCTGACCCCTAAATAACTTATCAAAGCAAAAGAGAAAGCCTCTTTCCCACTAGGTCTACACAAAGTTTATCCTAAAGATATAAATATTCTTGAATTCTTCTAATCAATGCAGAAGTCATATTGCTGAAATACTGCTGTGCACTAGGTAAAGAACTCAAGGTTCAGAAACAAACAGCCAGGAATTTGAGCTTAGATGTATTGTCAACTATATATTTTAGTGACAGCAGCAGAAATACCAGTTCAGGAACAAAACAAGAGTTTTGTAGTTCAATTATAAAAGGTTCTCATCAGAACTGCTTTCACACAAGTTACAGAGAGAGTGAGCTTTACCCAAAATATTAACTTACGCTAAATGCCTATGCCATTAGCTCATAACATTTTTTTAAAAAACAAAGTATCAGAGGGGTAGCCATGTTAGTCTGAATCTGCAAAAGCGTCGAGGAGTCCTGTAGCACCTTATAGACTAACTGAAGTGTTGGAGCATAAGCTTTCGTGGGCAAAGACCCACTTTGTCAGATGCATTTTTGTGGGATCTTTGCCCACGAAAGCTTATGCTCCAACACTTCAGTTAGTCTATAAGGTGCCACAGGACTCCTTGCCGTTTAAAAAGCAAAGTTTCCAAGGAGAATTATACACCAAAGGGGCTGACCGTGCAAATGAATGGAAAATGTCAGGAATTAGGCTGGAATTTGCAAAGCAGCCTTGGAGCACAGAGACCCTGAATTAATTTATTTTTGAAGAATCAAGCCTTAAATATTGCATGTACAGTGGTAGTCTTGTCTAGTGGGTAGTACACGGGCCTGGGACTCAGAAAACCAGGGTTCTATTTCCAGCTCTGCCATTGATCTGCTATGTACCCTTGGGTGCAACACTACTCTGTGCCTTAGTTTCCCCATCTGTGAAACTGGACGAATGATACCAATCACCTTAGTATAGTATACAGACTATACTGATGAAAAGCATTAGAGCTATGTGTCATGTACAGCACACAGAGCTGTTTTCAACAGAGTTTTTGAAGGGTTTGAACATGAAGAAGTGGAAAGAAATGTTCAGGATGGTTACACAGGTTATAGCCAACAATAACAGAATGAAATTAGAAGAGGAACGTTTCATTTGAATCTCTCACTGATGAGTTCTATTAAGCTCTGGTGAAGTCCTCCCAGGGAGTTCGTGGAAGCCCCATTGTTTGATACATTTAAAACTACATAGGCTGTGGTGCTGGACCATTTATGGTGGAGACCAGTGCTGTGAGGATGGGAATTTGAGAGAATCATAGACATGCAGGAGTTCATGATTATAAGGTAAAAAGTTCAAGATTTTAAAGTTTGATATGAAAGTGGTTTGCACACACTATAAATGGGAGTGTTTTTATTCAGTGGCTCATATTATTAAGTGTCTCTGTATCCCAATGAGTACTTGGAAGAGTGTTTGCGATGCTAAGTTTTACCCAGTTTTGCACAAATTAATACACATCCCAAATTCATACTGAACCATACTTTATCCTTATTTATCAGTCTAGTTTAAAATTTCAGTGATCTAGTCACTGTACAGAAACATCTGGGCTACGTCTACATTGGCAAGATTTAGCGCAAAAGCGCCTGCTTTTGCGCAAAATCTTGCCACCTGTCTACACTGGCCATGAGCATTCGTGCAAGAACACTGATGTTCTACTGAATGAAATCAGTGCTTCTTGTGCAAACACTCTGACGCTCTTGCTCAGGGATAAGTCCTCTTGTGCAAGTGTTCTTGCACAAGAGGCCAGTGTAGACAGGTAACATCAATTTCTTGCGCAAGAAAGCCCGATGGCTAAAATGGCCATAGGAGCTTTCTTGCGCAAGAGAGCATCTACACTGGCACGGATGCTTTTGCGCAAAAGCAAATCTGTTGCGCAAAGGCACATGCCAGTGTAGACGCTCTCTTACTCAAATACTCTAACGCAAAAACTCTTGCATTTAGAGTATTTGCGCTAAATCTTGCCAGTCTCGACGTAGCCATCATGTAATGATTGATTAATCATACCCCACAAATACTCAGTGTGAATCATAGATCGCCCAGGAGTATCAAGTCTATGAGTATTTAGGAGTAACAAAGGCAACTGGGAAACTGGGATTTGTTCATGACCACCTTGTGGGCTTTAAAAAACAAGGGCTAAATTGGTCAGGAATAAATGAAGCTGTTCCGCTTCAGCAAATCCGTAACCATCTTCTCTAGCTATATATTTTTAAAATGTGTGTCAGTCTGTGAGTCCGTTTGTTCAAAAACTTTTCCTAAAGCGGTAAGAGCGAGGGCCACCGACTTTGGTATGAAGAGGCAGACTTTGGGTGTGCCAGGATAACGGGATGTGTGTGGCATGTGATTGTTTCATAGCAAACAGAAAGGGAGGGGTGTGAGAGCAGGGACAGTTATACCCACCCAGGCCTGAAGGGGGGCAGCAAGCACCCCAGTGAGCAGCCATGACAGGCAGCACCGGCCACCGAAGCCTGCCCCGGGGAATAGCTGCCAGTCGCACGCCTGCCCTAGGAAGCAGCTGCTGTCTAGCCATGGTGCACACTCTTCACCCCACCCCAGGGAGAAGTCTGCCAGCAGATTGTGCAGCTTCTCTTCCCCGCCATTCCCACAGAGAAGCTGGTGGCCACCTTCACTCCTTGCCCTGAGCCCCTCATCTGAGCCCCTTTTCCCCTCGCCCTCCTCCCAATCCCTGCTCTGACTCCTGCACCCATCCCCTGCCCTGAGCCCCTCCTCACCCCCTCCTCTCACTTCTGCACCCCCACCCTGTGCCCTCAGGCCCTCCTCTCAACCCACCGTGACTCCTGCACCCTCCACACCCACAGCCCTGAGTCCCCACATCCCCAAGCTCCTGCCCAGACTCCTGCACCCCCAACCGCTCTTCCCCTGCCCTGAAGGACCCCAGCAACGCTGGATAAATCTTCCAGTTTGTTTCAATGATCAAACATTTTAACTTTCTCAGCCTGGGTGGGAGTTCAGACGCTGTTTGGTTTCTAAGGGACTGAAAGTAAATGAAATATACCTCAGAGAAGCACAAAGGAGAGAAAGCCGAGCTGCTCTGAGGGGCTGTCAACATGTAATACAGGACTCATTTCTGCCAACCCTGGTACACACTCATAGCGCTTATTATTCATGCAACCAGTCTGATGGGAATTAATGAGATTCATCACTGAGCAACGCCTACATAAATAAAGATTTGGGCTACATCCTGAGAGATGGTAAGCAATAGGGGTTGGGTCTAAGGATGTAAGCGAGTAGTCAACTATCTGACTCCCCAATAAAACTAGGCTTAAGTCGTGTCAACAGCTCGCATTCCCTCCCCTTGCTGCCTCAGGATCAGAGGCAGCAAGGGAGGGGGAAGCAGGAGCCGGTGCTGAGGAGAGCCGACTTAAAAGCCCTTTCACCCCAGCATGGTCTCTGCCAACCGCTCTCACTGCTGCCTCTGATAGCAAACTGCCTCCGCTGTGGCACTGCAGTTTAAATGTAGTAGGAGCCAGGCATGCAAGGAGCCTGGCTCTTAGTACATTTAAATAGCAGAGCCTCAGAAGGGGTAAGTCCTGGACCTGATGCGATCTAGGATTGAGTGCCTTCCTTTATCAACTAATCATGTAGTCGATAAAAACTCTATCGACTACACCAGAGGGTCTCAAACTTAGTGATACCGCGACCCCCCTCTAAGTTGCTGCAACCCTCCGGGGGATCAGGACCCACAGTTTGAGAAACGTGGGGCTACACGATTAGCCAATTACCTTCCTCTTAACATCCTTAGTTGGGACTTGCAAAGGTAACAGGAATTCAAGGCATTGCACAGCTTGATGGATGGGGTCCACTGACTTTGCAGCAACTTTCGCAGCCCTCTGAGGAGTTATCCTCCAAATCAGACAGACAACATAGCTCAGTCACGTACTATGTGAGATATGCTGTAGGTTATAGGTCTGATTTTGAAGCATTCCCCTTAGTAGAGTATAATGAACAGCAATACAGTATGCTTTGAAGCTACAAATTGATGTTGATCTGGGTTAACTGAAGAGTGAAGTTCTCCTAAAGCAAGAAGCATCTAAATGGATCACTCGTATTTACCCATTTTATTCCATTAAAATGATTCTTTCCCTTTGGAACATTGAAGATTAAATAATGCCATGGGTTCTACATACCATGGAGACACTATAAACAAAGAGACACATAGATGGATAGAAAAGGTCAAAGTTTTCATTGCAAACCCATCGGAGAAATGAAAATTTTATCTAAACACCTTGACTAACTAGGAAGACACTTGCAATGCATGGTTGAAGTAGCTTTTCTAAAATATGGAAATAACTTCAATGTAATTAGGTGTCACCAATGTTAAAATCTTCCAAGATGTTAATTAGAGTGCTATGCTTGGGGGATTCTCTGTTATACGACTATTGGTGCAGAATAGGAAAATGTGAGCTAACAGGACTTGATTCTTCGTTTTCTGTACACTTTTCTCCAAGGCAAAGTATGCCTACAGTACAACCAGTTAAGAAAGGTAATACTTCACATCCGTTCTGCCTGGATATAAGAAGCCACATGAGATTCAAGGCAGCAATTTAAGCCCCATCATTTGAAATACATTGAATTAGCAGAACAGGGCCCGTGGAAGACATCTAGACTGCTGAACACAATTATCCAGTCCACAGTGTAACTAATGTAGAACAAAATATATTGTATTTCCTATCTCCCCTGCCCTATGCTGATCCTAACCTTTGAAATAAAACAAAGCCAATAAAACTAGGAACCCTTTAGTGTTTCTTTATAGCTATCCCAAGTTTTTCCTCCTAATCGACACAAGCCCTATCGATCTCCCAGGTCTTTGTGTACTTTGGTGCTCCATGTGTAGATGGAGGGTAACCGCTCTCCTCTCACCACATAAGCCCTCAAATATACAGTGAATATACATTTGGAAAGTTATCCCAAGTACTTTAAGCTCTGTTGTGGGTTTTTCTACTGGAGGCCATAATCTGGCTCATCATCAGGAAGTAAAAGAATGGATATTTGTACTGCTTTTCTTGGTCACACGATGGTATAGCCCCATACTGTGGCCTTGGATGCTGGTTCTCAAGAGTCCCTGCAATCTTCAGGGTTAGTTAACTGTATTGCTTGTTCGGGTTTCTCTATGTTGGTGTGTCCATGGGTGAAGGCCCCTTTCATTAGGAAAGTAGAGATTCTGTTGTAAAAATGTAGGGTGGGCAAACTGATCCCTCCTGTGATTGTTCTTCATACAAACAGTGCTGAAGATATCAAACACAGCTTGGGGGAAAGAGGAGAGGGAAAACAGGCACAGTAGGATAATTCTGTGAGCAAATTAATATCCAAGATGTAGGCGAGTGACAAGGGTGACCAGATGCCTCGGTATTATTGGGACTATCCCTATAACATATAGGCAATCTATAAACCTCCCTACCTCCATCTCAACTTCTTGCACTTTTTTTTCTCATCACCCAAGTTATAATTAATGTTAAACTTCATGATGGGAGGCTTCATGTCAGCTATTGATAGAGATGATAATTATTAAATTCTTACTTAAGACCAGATAAAAGGGAAAAATAATTCCCAACTATTCTGTGTATTATTGAGAATGAGAGTCAGTGACACTTGATGGAAGCAAGAACTAGCGTGCAAAAAACTGTTAAAAAAATCAGTTCTCTCTTAATGGGTAGGCCCTCTCGAGTGGCAGAAACCAGTCTGAAGTCACTGGAATATTAGCTCTAATAGAAATTTGGATCGGAGGAGCCACATTAGGCAAAGACTGAATGTTCTGTTTCTGCTAATATTGAGCAGAAAAACAATGTGATACTAATGTATGTAGTTAGAGCGCTCATATAAGGTTTAACGTAAAAAACAATGAATAGTCTAGCAGCACCTTAAAGACTAACAAAATATCGTTATCATGAGCTTTTGTAGGTACAAAGCGGTGGGTTTTGCCCACATAAGCTCATGATACCATGTACATGTTTTTTTAGTCTTTAAGGTGCTGTTAGGCTATCAGTCTGTAACTGGAAAAACTTAAACAATGAACTCGGCTACCCCTCTGAAGCATATAAGGTTTGGCATGTGTGGAAGCAGAAAAAGGGGATTTGTGCGTAGCCATCTCAAGTTTGTTAGAAGTGGAGCAAAAGACAACCTAACCCTAACCCCACGAGAATTGTAAGAGATGCTGCCTCCACCCCTCTTTAGAAGATAACGATGGAATGCTGACTTAAGCAGGAACCTTGTGATAAGGAAGCATCTGGAAGGAATTTGTATAAACAAATAGATAACAGTTAGCCATTGATGTATGTAACGGGAAAGTATATATACTTGTCTTTAACTGCTTGTATTTTGAAGATCTGCCTAAGGAAGGGGGACCCCCATCCGACCACGGTCTTCCCTTGCAGTTGCTCAAATAAACTGCCTCTGACTTGTTGCTTACAAACTCAGAATGATGACTTGTTTTCTTCCACACATGGAAACCAGTCTGTAGTGAAGATGAGTAATCAATTTCCAAATGGCAGGTTTGAAATTGCTGGATGTGCTAGGTATTACCACAAACAGTGGCATACATGGTTGGGAGCTGTACTCATTTAAATCCAAGGAGGATGGGAATCCATTGAAATTAGATTTTGAAGTAGTACTGGAAGAAATATTTCTTTCGAAACTGTTCTGACGGGAAACTGGGTTTTTGATTAAATGAGACTTTTCATGGGATGCATCTGCTTTCCATGGAAATCTCCAGCTTTTCATACTCCCACTAAACTTTGAAGTAAAAATGTTTTCAGATGACAACCTCTGGGGTTCTTCCCCCTCCCCCAACCAGCTGAAATTTTGTACGGGAGAAAAATAAAACAATTTTCTGATCAGCTCTTGTTGTAAGATTAAACCCTAAGAAAAGCCAACCACATTTAGCCTCCTATTCTAGAAAACTTGGGACTTATCCTGCTCCCAAAAATATTAAAGGGACTCCCAACAACTCCACACACAAAAAAAACCTTCATTGAAACATAACAAAAATAAAATGCAATTACACACTATCAGAGAAATTCACCCTTGTGCAGAGAGCCTGTAGAGGAGTTATGTACCATGTTAGCCCCACTTAAGTTCTATTTCTAGACGTTGTGATGCCCCTTTAAAAAAAAGAGAGAGAGAAATTGCCTTTTTGATACTGGGAAGGCACAGAATTCTCATAGTGCAATGTCTACTGACAATCACGGAGGTAATGATTAAACACTAGATGCATACAGATTAAAATGAACCCATTCATATTCTAACACATTCCCAGACCTGTGCACGTATAGTTCATGTTAATATGGACCTCTCTCATTGTCTTTGATTAAATCAATTTTTTAATTTTAGTGACTTTTTTTATAATAAACAGGGTGTACTGAATGCAAACACATTTCTACACAATAAAGAGCGTCCTAAATGACAAATGTAACTGCCTTAAATTATAGAACTTTATTTTCTGTGTAGGTCTAATGCTAGATACACTTATCTAGGAATATTCTGGTCATGTTTTCTATTATGGTCATATTCCCCTGCTCAATTACTTATTTTCACTTCACCATGAATAAGTAAATATCTAGGGATTGTTGGCAGCTGCTTGTTGTTCTAACCCATTGGTCCTGTAATTATCTCCAAATGTTATTTTCATGGAGCCATATTCTTTCTGATGTATCCTAAATTCCCTAGCTATTTTCCACACTTGGCCTAATACCTTAATGCCAGGGAACCTTAACATTTAAATTACAACAATACTGAAACAAATTATTATGTGAATAACTTCAATCAATCCTTGATGATGGAAATTTTGGAGACTCTTTGTATAGGGATATATTCAACCTGCTCTCTTTCTTTCATGGCAAAGAATTGTAATTGTTCGTGTAATAGGCCTTGCTTGTCAACTCTTCCTTACAGGAAGGGCAGAGGCAGTCAGTATGAGAGAGTTTAAGTGATATGGAATCGAGGCATGAAGAAGGGTTGTAGGACAGGAGTATTGGGGAAGGGAACAGTATGTCCTCCCCTTGATCCTTCAACATCCCCCTCAAGAAACACAGAAGCCATTTGTGGCTTTGCACTGCCAAAGTTGCCATCGAAGTCTCTCAAAAGTATGTAACTTCACCTTATTTTTAATATACTTGAGTGTGTTTTATGAGCCAATATTTCTTACTGACCTGGATCATGTTTAACGTGAGGGGCTCTCTGATGCCAGGGAGAGAACTCAGGCCTAGGACTAAGAAGATTTCCGTTTATTCTTTGGGTGTGTTGCCAACCTGCTGTGTGATAGCAAACGAGTCTTTTAATCTCTGATATTTGCTTTATCTAGCTGTAAAATGAAACATTCTGACCAGAACTTAAGAGAAAGATTCTAAGCCCATGCCTGGACGGGAGGAAGGCGGGGTCCAAACTCCTGCGAATGTACCAGTACCTCCATTTAGCATAACTATTTTGTCTCCAGCTCTCCTGCTTGCAGACAGACGCTCACATAATGACCAGTGGGTAACTCACACAGTGATGTCTACACAGAGCCTGAATCGTTAGCTCCAAATGTGGTGTTAACACCATTGCTCTAGACACCTCTGCCAACACCACCCCAGCAGAGGACTGTGTGAACATGTGCACGTCTGGAGAAGAAGAGCACAGTAACCAGGTGATTCTCCAAAGGAGAAGTCCTACTGCCATTTCTGCACCTCGGGAGTGAAGGGCAGAGGGGACCTCTGCTGCAAGGAGAAGAGGATCCCATGGATGGGAGCTCTCTGGTATTGACACTCCAAAGGGAGGACATTTTAGTGTTGGCTTAATCCAGTCCAGTCCATCTCTGAGAGCTAAGTAAGGAAGGTTACAAAAGTGCAATTACTGTCTTACAAATCCACGTGTTGACACTAGCACCTGCTACTCTGGATTGTCAAGCACTAGATATCTGCACTCCCACCCGGCTAAGACTTTGGAAAATGACATTGTTCTGTGTTGTGGCAAACAATGACTATGAGGGAGGAGGTGAAGTGAATGACACATTACACACGCACACATCTTGGCCATCTCCTTTGTTTAAAGGTGCCCCTCTTGGCTCGACTCCCATCTTGTGGACGGACAGAACCGTGTGATGTATGTTCTGCAATATGAGCTGAAATAAGGCAACCTCACTCTGTTGAACAAGGAATCGAGAGGAGATGCAGCAGCTGCACTGTTTGGATGTTGTGGAGTTTCTTAGGGGTTTATCTTCACATTCAAAACCGAGTCAAAGATAGAACAAACCCACTGATCCAGTTCTATCATTGTAGGATGCCCAACAGGCCGTGGGGGCTGATGGCTGATCAACAGCAAGTGCACAGAGCCAACAAAGAATTTAATACCTTCACTGCTTCTGCAGGAGACATCTCTCATTCTACACTGACTGTGCTGCTTCGTATTTAGCTTGTGCCTGAGGTCACTGGAGAGTTATTGGGGCACTTCCCAGGCCTGCTGATGGGGGAGGAAGGGAAAGGGGGCAATTACCCAGGGCCCAAGCAGTAACCGTGGGAGCCTCAGGCCCTTTTAAGTCTCCATGATGAGCTGCAGGACTCCTAGGCATAGGTGCCAAGTGCCACCAGCAGGCTCCCCCATCAATTAGCTTGTCCCCCATCCTCCCCCAGGGCCTCCTGCCTACCACCAGCAGAACATGCTGAGGGGAGGTAGGCACAGCAGAAGGACAAATTGCCACCCTCCCCCCAGTTAACATGGGGCAGGAAGAGCACAATGCCTGGAATAGCTGTTGGCAGGCCTGTCACATTTGTAAAGCGACTAATGAGACTGTAGTGTTAATGAAGTTTGACTACGGACCAGTTCTGGCAAACAAACACACCTTATGAATTCATTGTGCATCTAGTGTGTTTAAATGATTTCCCCTAGTTTCTTTAGGCTGCAAAATCAGACCCCTATTAAAACTTTGCATTTCAAGAAAATAAGAATTGACTAGAGAATGGTCCTGTTTATCTATACATGAGATAATGTTCAAATTGTGTACCCACATTGCGCACTAAACAGAAAAGTTTTCTATGCATAATATATGCTGTGAAGAGGATGGTTGAAGATTTAGACTTATGTACAAAACCTACACGATTACCATAACGAACAGACTAGCATATACCTGTACCTCTCCATTTTACTGGATGGATTTGGGAATGCACAACTGCCATAGTCTGTTAAACACCTAATGAAGAGTCTTCCCTTTCAGCTCAAGTCTTTCTTCCAGACCCTTCTACTCTGCCAGTGCAGGCACTTATGGGCATGGCAGCTGGGGAGTTCTGAGAATGCCCACTCTGTGGCTGCTATAGCCATGTTGCTTCAGAAAGTTCCGGTTCATCAAAATCAAAAACACGTTGTGGAGGCTCCTCCATCTTCATGGAGTTCTGATGGAACCCTGCCTGGTCCCCACCAGCTTGCCTCGCAGACTGATGGACACCAGGATTCTGCAAGTCCTGGTTCCCAAGATAATAGGACCTCAGCAGCCTAGACCTCCAGGGTCCAGGCTGACTGCCCTGGAGCAGTGTCTCTACTCCCTTCTGAGGATAAATTTGAAATGCTGGGGAAGTCGTTCCAAAACAGAATGAAAGCACATTGGGAATCTCCTGTCAAAGGAAATGACCATGCTGCACTGAGCTCCAGTGACAGCCTTGAAGTTTTAGCTGGAGGGATTTATTACATGAGACACAGGGCGTGACGTGCAGCGACCTGCAGCCACGTGGAGGCAATCTGAGTCCATCGGTGGTACATATAATATTTCATCCCCCTGAAGTTCACAGTGGTCATGGTCTGCAGCCTAGTGACAAGCGTGAGGCCATAAGTGGTTCTGGGTTAGCTCTCTGTTTCATGCAGGAGGGATACATTAGGCCTGACTCCCCTTTCTCTTACAGATATGAAAGTGCAGCTCTGTTGACTGGCTCCTGATTTATGCTAAAGGTTGAACCTCCAAAATCTGGGACTCTCTGTTGCGGTAACATCCATGGTCTGGCAGTGCCATTGGTTGCTGCTGGACCAAAGAGCCCCAGCGGCCCGGGGCAGGAGCCAGCCAGGAGAAGCCCTGGGAAGAGCTGTGCCAGGCAGCGTGGGGAGCCCTGGTACCAGCTGGGGAACCCCAACATCAGTGGGACTGGAGGGAAAACAGGGAGCCCCCTGCCCAGGGAACCCACAGCATTAGGCAGGCCAGGTGGCAGCTGGGGAGCCCCAGGCCAGGGAATCCTGGGAAACCCTCAGCAGCAAAGGGCTGGAGTGGGTGGGCATCCTGGCCAGTGATGCCTCCTCCCCCAAATCACACATCAGCAGGGCCAAGAGGGGCCAGGGCAGCCCCAGCCAGGGATCCCCAGCAGCAGGCCAGGGTGGCCAGGCAACACCCCTATAACATGTCAGCAGGGCCAGGCGGCCCCAGCAGGAGAACCCCCAGCAGCAGCAAGGCCAGTAGTGCCAGAGGGGCACTGGCAGCAGGCAGACAGCCCCATCAGGGGAACCCTGGAGGCAGAGGGAGGAGCCAGGGAGTGGGGCAGCCATCAGGGGAGCACAGACATCCCCTGGTCCAGCAAATTCCCTGGCTGCCCGACCAGGGAGGCCCAACCTGTAGTATAAACAAAGAGACTCAGACCCACCATCTACAGACATTTCCCTGAGGGCTAAAATAGAACTTTTACTCCAGAAGGGGGAAAAAACCCTTCTCTAATACACTTTGCGCCATTCACTACCAGCGGGGCCCCCTCCTGACACCTCTGAGGCACCATCCTGCTCCAAGGGGTTCTGCCCATTGTCTCACCCAGCAGCTCCTCTCACTCCTAGAGCTGCAGCTTCCTGTTGTGGCTTGGCCCATGGCACGGAGGTCCTCCCTTGCAGAGGAAGTCAAAGTCCTTCTGCACTATTTGTCTGGCTGCATCTCTAACACTCCGAGCTGATGGGGAAACTCATGTCCAACCCCTACACTTGTTTCCAGCCCAGGAACCCTAAACAAGCAGCCAAGGTCTAGACCAGCCAACCCTTGCTGCTTCCATGAGCTTCTCCCTAGTTCTCTAACTTACCCCTCTTCTGGGCTTGCCAGCCCACACATCCTCCTCTCAGGGAATGACTACAGAGCATTTCCTTCCAGCCCCTTGCTACTCTCGGCTCCTGGGCTTCAGACAAATAGGCTTCCCTCCAGTTCCTGCCTAGCTGAGCCCATTTCCAATTAGACGCCTGCTTTCTGGCTCATTCTTCAGGCACAGCTGGGCAGCTAATTGGCCTGCCTTGCCCTTTAGCTCCACGCGGCTTTGTGCAGGGTGAGCACCTGATTACACTGTGCACTCATCAACAAATATTTGCCAATACTTTCTCCATTTTCCCCAATTAGCCAGCAGAATCCTCAGTCAAAGCAATTTCTCAGTTTTGTGGGTTTCTAAATGACAGGGCAAATCTAGCAAATTTGCCCTATCACAGATTCCCATAGAACTGGGCAACAAATGTTTTCCCATTTGTCATCTCTTGCCCTCAGCTTGCTGACCCCTATTAGGCACAACTGCAGTGACAATGGAAGCACACTCTAAGCAAGCAGCTTAGCTTCTCCTACCCCTCATTGTTATTCATAGGTTTTTATAATTCTATTCCGAGCAAGGCTTTGAGATGAACTTTCTGTACTGGCCTCTTATGAAATTCACCTGGTTTAAATGGCAGACTGTATTTGGGCTGTCATGGAGAAAAAGGAGAAGGCTTAAGCCGAGGAGAGCTGTAATAGAATTGCTGAAAGTGTATTCCGCTAGCAAACTTGTAAAATGCAAACTAGCAATGCACAAAATGCCACCCCATTAGCTCAGCACTTCCCACTATTGTGCAGACTAAAATAAATGGAGGCACACGCATTATACGGAGGGAAGAGAAATTGGCTCTCTGGAATTAGAGCCCTTAACTGATAAATCACTGGTTTCAAACCAGCCATTCGGTCCAAAAGCCGGTACTACATGGTAGCTGAGCCATGTGCTATTTTAAATTGTCACTTTCAGGCCAGTTCCTATGGTGCCACATCTCAGCAAGCCATCCCAGCAGAAAAATTAAAAGGACATGGAAACAGAAGTAACCTTTCACCTCTAAACATTGTCCAGGGTGGGCTAGATAAGGCCCATGGGATTATTAAGAAAGGGATAGAAAATAAGACCCAGAATATCTTACTGCCCCTGTATAAAACTAGGGTACGCCCACATCTTGAATACTGTGTACAGATGTGGTCTCCTCACCTCAAAAAAGATATTTTGGCCTTGGAAAGGGTTCAGAAAAGGGCAACTAAAATGATTAGGGGTTTAGAACGGGTCCCATATGAGGAGAGGTCAAAGAGACTGGAACTTTTCAGTTTAGAAAAGAGGAGACTGAGGGGGGATATGATAGAGGTCTATAAAATCATGAGTGGTGTGGAGAGGGCCGATAAAGACAAGTTATTTATTAGTTCCCTAAATAGAAGAACTAGAGGACACCAAATGAAGTTAATGGGTAGCAGGTTTAAAACTAATAAAAGAAAGTTCTTCTTCACACAGCGTGTAGTCAACCTGTGGAACTCCTTGCCAGAGGAGGCTGTGAAGGCTAGGACTATAATAGAGTTTAAAGAGAAGCTGGATAATTTCATGGTGGTTAGGTCCATAAAAGGCTATTAGCCAGGGGATAGAAATGGTGTCCCCGGCCTCTGTTTGTCAGAGGCTGGAGAAGGATGGCAGGAGACAAATCACTTGATCATTGTCTTCGGTCCACTCTCTCTGGGGCACCTGGTGCTGGCCACTGTGGGCAGACAGGATACTGGGCTAGATGGACCTTTGGTCTGACCCAGTAGGGCCATTCTTATGTTCTTATCAAGCCATTTGATCTGGCTTGCGGACTGCTCTAATGAGACCCCAAGACTGTTCAAAATGGCTGGCGGCTCCCTCTCTGCCCCCTCCCTATCTCCCCTTCAGACAGTTTGAAAGGGGGGAGACTTGTGGGGTGAAAGATGTTGTGTGCTCCTCTGCCCCAGCCCCTAATTAGCCCGGGGGTGGGGGAGCATGCAAAGTCTCCTCCCACCCGCCAGGGGCGTACAACCTGTAGAGGGAGCCGCTAGGTATTCAAAGTGATTCCCGATTTCCTCTAGGTGCCATGTGACCCTAGCGAGGGATGAGAGAGTATACACCCTCCCCCACCTCCAGGCCCCGCTCCTAGCTGCGATGATTGGCCTGGGAGTTCAGGGAGCGTGCGTGAAGTCTCTTGCACCCCAGAGGTACGCAGCCCTGAGCCGTACATGGAGGGATCCTCCTAGAAAAGCTGGGGACTGCTGCAGGAGGGAGCCTGCCTCAGTGACCCTGCTGGGCTGCTGGCCAGGAGCCGCCTGAGGTAAGTGACTCCCGGCTGGAGCATGCCTCTGGCACCCCAGCCCCTCCTGCTTCCCAACTCCGTGCTGTAGGTCACCACCTAAATCCTCTGCACCCACATCCCACCCCAAGTCACATTTCTCTCTTAAGCCATGCACCCCTGCTCCACCTCTCCTCCCAGTCAAAATTCACTCCTGCACCCCCACTTCCTCCCGGTCAGGATGTCCCATTTTCTCATTTTTCAATGGAACGTTTCTGTTTTTCATTTCAAAATGAAATGGTTCAATGTTAATAAAACAAATGCTTTGATTTGCAGATCAACTATTTTTTCAGTTTGTCAGCTCACTAGATGTTTAGAGGTTTTTTTTAGTTTTTTTGTTTTTTACTTTGGATCGTATCACAGAACTGGTCTCTGGTTTGCACTGGCCTGCCTTTTTTATGGCTGTTGAAATATTGGCCGGGCACATAAGTGTCTAGGTCAGTGATGGGCAACCAAAAATAGGGAGTTGGCCTTGTGAGTGGCCCTCCTTCCCCTCAGTTGGCCATAGCAGCCTGCAGCCAGGGGCGGATATATAGTAGGGCGAACGGGGCAGCCGCCCCGGGCCCCGCGCTTCAGAAAGCTCCGCGTATGCGCCGTGGCACCACCGCGCATGCACATGGCATCACTGCGCATGCACCGTGGCATCACTGCGCATGCACCGTGGCAAAGGGGGGGCCCCGCAAAACGGTCATCTGCCCCTGCCTGCAGCCTATTGGGGTTACACTTGCAGCTTTATGGCCCCCCGCATTTCTCGCACACCAGAGCCAGGAGGGGCCAGAAATCATACTATCTGCTTTATTAGACAAATCAGACCTCTCACCAGAAAAAGGCAGCTTACTTCTCCCATTCAGCAAGGTAGAAGCAGGGACCAAAATGTGACCTGGTCATAATTTAGTCCTACCTAGCTACTACAGCAGTGCAAAAGTGCTCTGCTTCTTCTGAGGATTGCAAGGTGCCAGTCCAGGCTCACTGAATAGAAACTAACTCAGCGTTTCTGACCAATTCTAGGTTAAAGTAATTAAAAAAAAAATAACCCTAGAAGGTTGAGTACATTAGTGAACACTGCAATCTGCTCATAAATATTTAGTAAGCGCTACATATTTAGACAATTATTTATAGTGAAATATTTGCTTGGCTCTCATCCTGCTCATCTGTACGGTGTTTTAAACTCCAACCAGCAACACTTGCCCATGAAAACAATGTCTAGCGTACGGTTATTTGCATGTTGACAACATTATTTGAAGGAAAGGAGGTGTGAGGTCCATCCATCAAGGCATGCTTGTAACAGCAGCTTAATGCAGCGAAGAAGGTGGTGAGTTCATTCCTCCTTTCATGTATGAGTTATTTTGAAATATGGCATTGCTGTCCAAAAAAGTTTTCAGTCCAAACTGAAGGTGTGGATTGGTGCAAGTGGTTGAATGACTGACAGCCAAAGTAAAATAGTTCTGATGCAGTGCCTGTAATTCCATTGATGTAGAAAACTGTACAACTGTAATTCTATTGATGTAGTGTACCAAACCCAGCTTAGTTCTAGTTCTGACTAGGGATGTAATAGTATAGTCGGTTAACCAATATACTGACAAGCAAAAGCTTATAGGTGAATGCTATAGACTACACGCATTTCCTCCCAGTGAATTTTTTTAGCACGCTGGCCAGCAGCCTAGCTCAGTCCTGGCTTGCACTGGGTCCTGGATCTACCCCTGGTGCAGCTCTGCATATAAAGTGTATTAAGAGCCAGGTGGGCAGGCAGCCCAGTTCATTTCGGGCTCGTACTGGGTCCAGGAGCTCAGACCTCTCCCCCTCAGACAGGGGCTGCCTGGGGACTATAGAATAGTCAACTAACTGATAAGCATTCATGAGGTTAATCAATTATTCAATTAACCGATATTTACCATTCCTAGTTCTGACTTGACCAGTAACTTCCTCTGCGGTCCTGACCTAGGCACTTGAGTCAAAATTATCACATGTGGACATTTAAAACAACGTTTAGGCAGCCGTGGGGGAAAAAAAACAAACGAAACATTGTCACTACCACAGGCACCAAACTTTAGAGTCTCTGCCTCCAATTCATTGTCTATAAAATAGTAATATTCCAGCTACCTCCTTTCCTCATTGTGGGATGCTGAGATAAGTCTTTGTTAAACCTAGGATAATGCACAGCACTTAGCGTTACTCAAAAAATTCCAACATGCTTTGCCAACAATGAAGTATTGTATATAAATCGCCACTTAAAAGGTCACTCTCCACTAGTAGCCATCCCCATTTTGGTTCTGAGATGCCGCAATGAATCTCCTATAATTGAAGTATGAAGCAGATGCTGGGATTTGATGAGGGGGGATGAGTCACTCAAAATTTCCTTGCTTTATTCACTTCCTCTGAAGCATCCGGCTCTGGTGGCTGTCAGAAAAGAGGCTCCTTGGACTGGAAGGTCTGACACAGGATGTCCTTTCTTATGCATTAGCAGAGGCATATTTTTATAAACACTCCTCTGCCCAGGAACTGTTCCAAATAAATTAATTAATTAATACCTAAAAATTCATTGATTTAGCTCATGAGTCACAATCCATTCAGCAATTACTCAGAGAATCTTTTTGAATGAGAAGAGTAATGACAGGGAGGACACGAGCGTTTTTCCTTTCTTCTGCTTGGAGACGCGTCATGGAATTGTCTTTTGTAAGCAGAATTCTGATTAAGTATTTATATGCAGAACTGTTCTCATGTAACCTATTCAAAGCATTTAGTCAGTAAGCAGTGACTGAGAGCAGAGGAGTGACATTTGTATTACGCGGATGTCTCACTTAATAACAGATTGCAGGAGAGCGGTAAATAAAGCCTGTTCATCTTTGTTGCTTAAATACCTCTTGTTCTCTCTTGAATAGTTTTAGTTCAGCAGAATAAGAACAATAATGGGAGGGGGAAGCTATTCATAGGTGGGAGGAGGCTGACTGAATTATATATCAAAATGACACTTTAATTATACTGAAAAATGAATCTGTTGTCAAATGGAGGGAAGTGGTTTAAAGTTTCTAAAAAACCCACCTAAGTAAACAAAGTTTAAGGGGTTCACCACTTAATTGGATGAGTATTACAGACTGGGAAGCCTTGTATATGCAGGGCAAAGAACACTCTCTCTCTAGATCCCAAAACCATCCCAGAACAGCTGCGGGACACGTTCTGTGGCTGAATATTTGTTTTCAAAGCCTCATTTGCTGATATAGCAAGCAAGCTGTAAGAACCTCCTCAGTCTCTTCCCCAATGTCACATCCCAGCAGAATTCCCATCGCTCAAGTCCAGGTGCTTTGAGGGACACCAACTTAGTTGTCCTTCAGGACACATCTAATGCTTGAGCTTGAAGAACTCAGTTTTGTGGTCATCCACAGCCACTGAGGGGTCAGTAAAAACATTCTGTTGCTTCAGAACACAGGGAGTTCCCCTGTGGTAAAAAGGCACAGCTAACATTCCACATGGCTCTTTCCTAGAAACATTCTTTGGATGCTACCTCCAATCCATAGATACCCCCTCACTGCAAGATGGCAGGATGCAGTTCCACTTGATCGCAATTAGCTTCTCTGAATTCCCTGACTTCTGTTTCCTACTCAACGAGTAGGAAATGCCAGCATTGTGCGCTCTGTTTCCTCTTTCAGACATCTTAGATGATTCTCTGTGGCCATTCAAACCTCTGTCAGAGAAGGGGACTGCAATTTTTTCTATGTCTGTTGGATGACTGTGATGCTCTGAATAAACATAACAGGACACCTGATGAAGACAATGTCTGTTAGTCCAAGCAAGAATAAAAATTCTCTCTGACCTATTTACGGAACGGCATGTCTGCATCCTGCACCATGATGAGAGACGAAATTGATGTGGAAAGTATAAATTGCCCTGCTGGACCAGCTCCATGTCCCATCTCTCAGGCAGAATCCTGCCACTGGGTTTCATGCCACAGGGAAACCCTCAAGCCATACCGCACTTGTGTAATATTGCACCTGGGTGAAAAATCCTTCCTAACCCCTCCAAAGGTGGCAGGAAACTCCCTTAAGTTTGAGGTTTGATTCCTGCACTCATTGTCTCAAGTCACTTAACTTCCAGTGTCATGGTCAAATTTAGCTGGTTGTATCTACATCCAGCCACGCAAGAGGTGCACAAAGATGTGGGTATTCAGACTAAAGCCAGGGAATTGTGCCTAACTGAAGCCTAAATTTACTGCCCTTTAATTTAATAATCTCCCCAAATCCTGACTTTTACATCGCTATTAAATGTTCTGACACTAAGGTCATTGATTTTAACCATTATGATAATTTAGTTTGACCTCATTATGCCACAGGCAATTCATATTTATCTAGTAACTCTTTTGCTGAGACCAATAACTTGTGGTTGAACCAGAACATAATTATTTGCATTTATATCACATCTCAAACCACTTCTGAGTATCTCAAGTTATATTGCAATTAAAACCGAGACAGGCCTTTAGCAGCATCCTAATTAGATGATATTAAAAGCAAATGAGTGTAGGAATACTTGATGGTCACCAGAATCAATTATCTTTCCTGCCTTTCCTCCTTTGGGGCTGGCCAAGAATACTGTGTGACTTCCAAATGCACTGTTCTGTTGAATACGCACTGCTGGAACATTTGTCTCTCCATTAGTCATAGTGCAGCCCTTACATTGCAGATACCAAGGTTCATTGCTTCAGAGGGTGACAGAATTTAGGAAATTTATGACTATGTAAATCTGAAAGTGGGAATGCTGAAAGTAACTAAACCTTGAAAAGTTGCGAAATGTGGGGGTCATTACACTCTCAGTGAACACAAGAGTGTCTGGGATTTATGCCATTTCTCACTCGCCTAGCACTCTTCAGTTGAGATTCTACAATCATTGGCCTCACAACATTCTTCCGTGTAAGGTACATACTAACCTCATCATATATATGGGCAAACTCAGGCACTGTGAGCTTGTCCAATTCCTACACTGAAGCTATGTCTACATTGCAGAGTTTTTCCAGGATACCAGAGGTATCCGGGATAAACTCTGCCACGTCCAGGGAACGTGTCTGCTTTTCTGAATTTTTTTTTTTGGAAGAGCAGATGCGGTTTTTCGGTATCCCTGTGAACCTCGTTTTATGAGGAAGAAGGGATGTTCCAAAAAAGGGTTTTGTTCTGACATTTGGCCCAGTGTAGACAGGCCAAATGTCAGAAAAGCCTCTTCTGAAAAAGAAGCGGAAAAAATTACGCAAATTGCGTTTCACAATTGCAGTATAGACATAGCCTGAGGCAGTGGCATAGTTTATGGTGGAACCTAGCAATCTTTGCTCCCAATCTCCTGCTTTCCATAGCAGCTGGTTGTTTCTTTGTTCTCCCTGGCCAAAAGTGACACAAACATTTAAAAAACCAAGATGGGAAAAGACAAAAAGGATCCATCTGTTTATGCCTAAGGGTGACATTCACCGTTTTTTGTAGAAAGAAAGAAAGAAAGAAAGAAAGAAAGAAAGAAAGAAAGAAAGAAAGAAAGAAAGAAAGAAAGAAAGAAAGAAAGAAAGAAAGAAAGAAAGAAAGAAAGAAAGAAAGAAAGAAAGAAAGAAAGAAAGAAAGAAAGAAAGAAAGAAAGAAAGAAAGAAAGAAAGAAATCTCTGCACCGGAGTGAATTCCATTCTCGTATATAGGTTTAAGGCCCCTAGATAACCCTGAGTTAGACTAGGTGAGAGAAAATAGTTTTCCTCTCAAGCAATGATGATTCAACAGTACCAACCAACAGCCATGAAGCCTTACCAAATTCAAAGACACACCAGAGGTTATTTCAGTTTTGCAAAATTGCCCTAAAAGTGCACCAGCCCAGGCAAAAAATCAACTTGCCAAGCCTTTACCCCGATATGCAAGTTGAACCGCTGTAAACTAGGACTCTCTGGTCTGGCAGACCTACTGCATCTGTATACTGTATTGTATTCAATTTATACTCTGTACTGTCTGAATTATGAGGAAATAAAGTTTTCCTGTGGAACAGATTCCATATGCTGTCTTGAACACTGGTCATATAGTGAGGATTAGGATAAATACTATGTCTCAAGGACCTCCCTGTTTCCTTAATGTCTTAGCTGATGTTTAAACCTTGTTAATAAAATTCATTGAAAGCCAAAAAAAAGGCTTTTCTGCATTTCATTGTCAAAATTAAATTACTTCTCTGCTTTGAAATTATCTTTTTGACTTTGCTTTTGTGCCACATGATGTTAAAGATGGAGAAGAGAATAATCACACCGGAGGTTTTCTCGGAACACAGCACATTACGTCAAAACCACGAATGGAGCCAGTAAATTAAAATGTTCTCTATTATGGACTGTTCAACACCCCAAAAAAAGCTTTAGACAGAAATAAAAGACCAGCAGGTGTATTAAAGTGACTTGTTCATTGCCTTTACCTCCCACTTACAGCTAGAAGACTTCGATGCTGTAAAATTTGCAGTTAGCTTTGCCATTTCAATGATTTCTCTATAATATAGGTCCAGTCTCCACACCAGGGGCTCACCCTCATGAAGGTAAGGGCATTGATTTAGCACTCCTTTCTGACATGAAGAAAATGGAGGTAGCTCAGGTTTTGAAACTTCTCTGGAAATGGCCTTTATACAACCATTTATCATGTGACATGGGGAAAGCAGTACACATTAAGCCTGGGAGTAATGTTGATCACAAATATATTTAGTTCTAATAGACTCCATTCAGTCTTCTATTACTAGTTGCATCTTAGTATAACCTGGGGCTTGATTATAGTCTGCACAACAGTGGTACATTGAAGGAAAATGGATGGGGAGAACAGGTGTGGGAGAATTTTATAATAATAAAGAAACAGGTTCCATTTGCACATTTTTGGGAGTGCGCACTTCATAAAACACTGACTCTTGCGGGTCAGGAATAGCATGGCTGAGACACAGGGATGGGGTGTGAGAAGCAGAGTAATTATGAAGCTGTTCAGCCCGATGGAACTGTCTGTGAACAGAAGTGACTGCAGATGAAAGGAAAGACGGCAATGCGGCTTCCCAGCCATGGAGGTCAATGGGAGTTGTTCTTCTGCAACTGATAGAAGGATCAAGCCCCGGGAAGGCTCAAGGGACAGGAAAGATGTGTTTAGAGTAAATGGATGGACAAAGGCTGCTTTCAGTAGTGACAGATGGCAAGGAGCAATGGACTCAAGTTACAGTGGGGCTGTGTCTAGACTGGCCAGTTTTTCCGGAAAATCAGACGCTTTTCCGGAAAAACTTGCCAGCTGTCTACACTGGCCACTTGAATTTCCGCAAAAGCACTGACTTCCTACTGTAAGAAATCAGTGCTTTTTACGGAAATACTATGCTGCTCCCGTTCGGGCAAAAGTCTTTTTCCGAAAAACTTTTGCGCAAAAGGGCCAGTGTAGACAGCAGAGATTTGTTTTCCGCAAAAAAGCCCCGATCGCGAAAATGGCAATCGGGGCTTTTTTGCAGAAAAGCGCATCTAGATTGGCCACGGACGCTTTTCTGCAAAAAGTGCTTTTGCGAAAAAGCATCCTGCCAATCTAGATGCGCTTTTCCGAAAAAGCTTTTAACGGAAAACTTTTCCGTTAAAAGCATTTCCGGAAAATCATGCCAGTGTAGACGTAGCAATATGTCTAAAGTTCAAACTTTAAGTGAATGCTTCACCACTAAGAAACCTCAGGCACTGGCAATGTTAAGTCATTTGGGCAGCCAGGCTTATGAATTTTGAGTAAAAAAAGTACCCCATTTCTCATGGGAAAAAGAAAAGAGGTTGGCATGTGATATTCCAGCCTTTGCTGCTGGTTAAAGGGAGCATTAGCATTAAATTGTCTGCTCCCAGATAATTTACCAGCTGAGCCACCATAAAAGGCTCTGAAATAATCTTTTGCCTTTTCTCCCTCTCATGAATTCTGGAAATGTTCAAGACATCGAGGGCTTTAACCTATCAGGATTCAATTTGAGTTGGGACATTGTTTTTAGCAGAGTCCCCAGGTAGAGAGCCGAGTGATCTGGCTCTATGGTATTCACTGCCCAGAACAAAGTATTGACCTGTTGCCTCTAAAATGCTGGCTGTGGATTCTCCATGGTAATATGATCCATTTAGGCACTGAGACGGTATGACTCCATCTCGGTAGTCGTGTGCCAGCACCAACTAAGCTGGACAGCATGGATAAGTATGTTTGCCTCCCGAGTGCCAGCACTGTTAGGAAAAACGCAACATGGTGCGAACCAGTCTACAGACAATGAGATAGATCAGGGGTGGGCAATAATTTGACAGGGCGGGCCACTCCAAGATTTTGGAAAGTGGTCAAGGGCCGCACTCTTCCATAATATTGATGGAGGAGGTGCGGGGTCTGGAACGGAGATTGGGTGCAGAAGGGAGATTGGAGTAAGGGATTGGGATGCAGGAGGGAGACTGGGAGGGATTTTGGGGGAAGGAGGTGGTTGTGACCTAGGGCAGGGGTTTGGGATGTGACCTAGCATAGAAGAGGATTGTGATCTGGGGCAGGAGATTGGGGTGCCAGATTTGGGAGTGGGTATGGGTCCAAGAGGGGGACAGAGGGTTTGGGTATGTTGTGTGGGGAGGCAGAGGGTTGGGCAGGGAGGGGCTGGGGTGTCAGAGGCAGGCTGTGGCCAGGAGACTTACCAGCCAGCAGCCAAACCAGCCTGCCTGTATGTAGAGCTAAGGCTTGCAGAGCTTAAAACCTTTCCCAGCCAGCCATCCAGCCTGCCTGCTTGTCTGGCCATGTGCTTTAGTGAATAACTGAGCAAAGGAGAGGTGGCGTGATTCTTCTTGGTTGCCTGTTATTCAAACAAGCGGCTTCTATTGGCTGGTTTCTGGCCAGAAACCAGCCAATGGGATTGTGCTGGGGGCAGGGGCGACTTCTGAAGCTTCCCTCCTCCCCTCTAGTAAATGGAGCCCAGCAGCCACATTTCTGCAAGGCACACAAGGGTGCGGGGCAAGCAGCGGAGTCTGCCTGGGACTCCCCACTGTCTCCGTGGGCCAGATGCAGCCCATGGGCCGTATTTTACACAGGCCTGAGATAGATTGTGGCTGATCACAAGTCTTACAGAAGGAATCTCCCTTTCTTGATCATCAATAGTAACAAAATCCTAAGCATCATGAGAGTAGTTAGATGGAGAGCTGTTTGCGGCCAGAACCTTGTCTGGTCCCCAGCATCCAGATATACCCACTTCAAATGCTGCATTCTTACTTTGGGCCTCCTCAGATCAGAGGCAAGTCCAAGAGTCCTCCACTAATGGTGGGATTCCCTGGAGTCAGGGGCTGGAGCAGCACGAAGCTCAAACTGCCCTCTGACTGAAGTCATTTGCATTGCCATCTCCCCTCAATGCCAGAGGCTGCTCCATCCCTCGGGAAACTGGTGTTGGTGGGGGTTGAGGGGAACCAAACTAGAACCCATCACTCTCCAGGGCCACTTTACTATCCCTATCCATTAGGCTACTCCAGATCCTATCCCACCTTATTACATTCAGTGCATCCCTTAGCCTACCTTCCTAATGCCAGAACCTGTTCCACCCTTGGAAAAAGTGGTGTCCCCCTCCAGCAGCTGCCTGGGTGGGAAGAGATGGGATTTGAACCCACCAGCTTTCACTCCCCAGGCAAATGCCCTATCCACTAGGCCATTCCAGAACCTGAACTTAGTTGTCTCTAACTTTTCATGAACAAAGCACACATTCAAAACCTCACACTCCCCCTGCCCATTAATTTTCACCATCTAACTGAGTTGTAGAGTTGCCCAGTCTGGCAAGGCATGTCATATTCTGATGATAAAAGAATTCATAAAGCAGCTCAATGTCAAAAAGGCATTTGGAGAACACTCTCCTGAATTAAGTAGCATAGTTGTTATGACATATGTCTTTGACTCTCGCAACTAGAACTGTTTTGCTAACAAACAAAGAAGCAGTCAATCAAAATCATTGCTGCTTCAGAGGCATGTAATTCAAGGGAGTTTGTTTTCTTATTTACGTTGCATCACTGACAGGGCTGCTACAAAGCTGACATGTATGCTGCTTACCGTAGGAGTTGGCTAAACCCACACTTTGTGATGGAGAGGAAACCCATCTGCTTTACCACAAAGCTATTGGTTTTAACAAACAGGTTGGTGGAATTCGTTATATTAGCATAACTGTGACAGCTATATTTTTGTGAGATATTAAATTAATTATAACAAACAAGATGAATATGTCAGTTTTTGTACATGTTCAAATTCCAAACAGAACCCAAACCATCTATCTGAACATCCCCAAAGCCTGAAATCTGAACACAATTCCAAATTTGAGTTTCATACAGGATCCTCTTAGAATAAAAGTCCTGAATCCCAATATCCCGAACTTGAGGCTTTTTGAAACCTAGATCCAGAATTAAGTTTCACAGCTTAGATTTGTTCATCGTAAACATACAACGCTTCTCTTTTTTAGAAATGAAAAATAAATAATGTTCTAATTGACCATTAAACTATCACTAAACTATGCCTTGAAGAATTTACAGCCTAAATTAACCTGCAGGCAGAAATAGAACTTCATGTTGACTTGAAAAATCTTCAGAGGCTCTCTATTTGGTAAGAGCAGATTATGTCTTTAGCTCTCACAAAATGACTGACAAAATGTTTCTTAGTTGTACAGAGATTAGTTTTCCAATGTGAGTACTTAATCCATGTCTTCACTAAATAGAATATCGATGCTCCCAGGATCGGTCTTTCAGAGTTCCATTTAGCAAGTTTAGTTAAGACTCACTAAATTGAACTCAGAGGGCAGCCCTACTGGCTGTGGGTACTCCTGCTTGTGCAAGGAGTAAGGGAAGCCAACAGGAGCCTCTTGCTGTGGGGACAACAGGGAAATGTGAAAAAAGGTACATTTACTCCAGCTATGTAATTAAATAACATGAATTGCATATCTTATGCCGGCCTTTCATATGAGCATAGACCTGGCCTTAACTAGGACAACCAAGTTCTTTATTTGACTGTTTGGAACTGGAGTACCAATTGAATCTTAGTAATATTATGCAAGATTCATATGCCCTGCTTTGGTGCCAAGCACAGAGCACTTACTTGTTTCAAAAACTCTAGTACTTCATGATTGCTGGCAGATGCTGACTTGCCTTGTTGACCAATGTATATCTGTTATATATTGTTTCAAATGAAAGCCTAGATTACTAAATGTCAGCCAGGTCAAGGCTCTCGGGCTCTGTTAATAGAAAATATTGAGCAGCTATCCTCTGAAATTAGACCTTCGGCTCTTGTGAGGCCACATCTGGAGTACTGTGTCCAGTTCTGGGCACCCACTATGAAAAGGATGTGGACGCATTGGAGAGGATCCAGCGGAGGGCCACCAAAACGATAAGGGGGCTGGAGCATATGACCTACGAGAGAGGCTGAGGGAGTTGGGTCTGTTTAGTCTGCAGAAGCAAAGAGTGAGGGGGGATTTGATAGCAGCCATCAACTTCCAGGTTCCAAAGAGGATGGAGAGAGGCTGTTCTTAGTAGTGACGGATGGCAGAACAAGGTACAATGGTCTCAAGTTGGGGTGGGAGAGGTCCAGGTTTGATATTAGGAAAAACTATTTCACTAGGAGAGTGGTGAAGCACTGGAATGGGTTACCTTGGGAAGTAGCGGAGTCTCCATCCCTAGAGATTTTTAAGTCTTGGCTTGACAAAGCCCTGGCTGAGTTGATTTAGTTGGGATCGGTCCTGCCTAGGGCAGGGGGTTGGACTTGATGACCTTCTGAGGTCTCTTCCAGCTCTATGGTTCTATGGTCTTTTCCGTGTGTCCAGTTGGGCTTTGATAGTACTAGGTCATATGGGAAAGTTGGGAACAGGATTTCACATTTCTGGTTACATTGATGATGAAGCTGCTAAACCCTTCTTTCACCAAGCCCTTGCTAAGCTGCTATGTAGTCCTGACTTGTGCCATTCCATCCCACTGTATTGCTAGTGCCATCTGGATGTAACTCATTCATTCCCATTTCGGTGGAATTATAAATTGATCGTACACTGTCAGCCTGCTGAGTGTGAACCATCATTATCATTCAAGGCATCATTTAGCACATACACCACATGACAGTCAATTGCTTGCATTATAATTGCCTCATAAAACTGGAAATCCACAGATATAACACCCCCTGGAGGCACTTTTTACCTGTTATATTAAACTTGCACAGATTTACCATGTCAGATCATTTTTCATTGGAGTTGCAGTGCTGTCTAATGTAGTCAATCAGCCATTACCACTAAAAGGATTAGGCAATTTTCAACAGGATGCAGTAGGGCCATAGTATTTAGCATTCGGATGTGCTTGTCTTATTTTTCCTTACAATGCGCTAACTGGTCTGCATGCAACTTATAACTGTTATCCATTTGTGTATTTCACCTAGCTTTTGTAAGAACTTCATCTGAAGACACAGCCACTGCTTTCAACAGCCTGTGAGGACACATGCACAAATGACTGGTCACTTGTGTGGAAGAATACAAGACTAGGTTTTCACTGCTTCTGTTTAGACTAAAGGCTTTTCTTGGTTAAAATTTTAGGTGGGGCATTGTAAAGCAGTGTTATCAATGTGTTTGTTAATGAAGGCATGCAGCAAAACCAGAGAACTGAAGAGTTCTTTGCAAAGTGCCTCTCAAGAGCTACTGAGATGTCCCAAGAAATTCATGTCTGAAGTAACAACATGGAAGTCACCCACCTCAAAGGAGACAGCAAAAACAGAAAACCACTACGCCTCATTCTGACCAATAGTGTTTCATTATTTCCTCAAACTTCCCCACCTGTTTGTCTGTATCCTACTCAGACTGTAAACTCTTGGGTGGCAGGAATTGTCTTTCTGTGCAGTGTATATACTGCACCTAGCACAATGAAATCAAAATGGCGGCAAGTTAAAATACGATACAATAAGGGCATGTCTATACTGCAGTGTTATTTTGAAATAACAGAGTGCGTGTCTACACAGTAAGCCCATTATTTCAAAATAATTTTGAAATAACGGTCTTCTTATTCCAACTTCTGCCAGCCTCCTTTTACAAGGAGTAAGGGAAGTTGAAGGAAGAGTCTAAAGCCGAGTTAAGCTACTTCGACTTCAGTTACACAATTGCCGTAGCTGAAGTTGCATATCTTTAGCCCACAGTGTAGAGGGACCCTAAATACTACTTTAACTAGCATGTGAAACCCACTGCCGCATAATATTGATGCTAAAATACGTAGGATTAAAAAAGAAACAAGAGACAGTTATATAAATATTAGGAAAATCTGCAGCTGTACAGTCTGGGGAATAAAATTTATACCAAGAGAGGATATCAACCCTAATACTTCAAGGCATATCTCTGACTGCCCCACCTGGGGTTAGAATGTGCTTGCCCCGTAGAGGATGCAATTTGCCTCTGAAGGTCGGGGTACTGCCTGCCTGATGTTATTGGATTACATGCATTTGTAACAATATTTATTGTAAGGGTGAGGAAGATGCTCGTAGCATTTAGGCTGCAGTGTAAATGGGGTGATGGAATGCAAGAATGGGAGGTCTGAGGCTGTCAAATGTGACAAGCCCCAAGTGTGCCCAATGTGATATATAAGTTCTGGTAGCTTGAGCAGACACAAAAGAAATAGAGTGTTCATGCAGCTAATACAAGTATTGAGCTTTCTCCCCATGCAGTGTGACTCCTGGCTGCTTACCAAACATTACACCTCTACTTCTGTGGAATTACACTAGGTGTTAATTCCGCCCTTTCTGTGTAACTGAGCTGGTAGATAATTACTGCCATGCTGTTTACATGCTTTTGTTATTTGGTTGCTTTATGGGGGGTTGTTTTAATAAGCCATCCTACACCCGGCTGTGTATTGTAAGGTATCAATAGGTGAACCAAAGACGCACACTGTTCACTATTGTCCAGCTCTCATTCAAAAGCCTCCTTGACATTGAAAAAGTTTTTTTTCCCCAGCCAGATAACTCCACACCAAGACATGTACAGCTCTGATGAAACGCCATCACAATCCTTCTCGTAGCATGGAGAACAAGTTACATTAGCCTCACAGTTATTACAACAACCTGGCTGTGTCTAGACTGGCAAGTTTTTCCGCAAAAGCATTTGCTTTTGCGGAAAAACTTGCCAGCTGTCTACACTGGCCGCTTGAATTTCCGCAAGAACATTGACAATCTCATGTAAGAAATGAGGAAATACTATGCTGCTCCCATTTGGGCAAAAGTCCTTTTGCGCAAAAGGGCCAGTGTGCACAGCTCAGATTTGTTTTGCGCAAAAAAGCCCCAATCGCGAAAATGGCGATCGGGGCTTTTTTGTGCAAAAGCGCATCTAGATTGGCCACGGACGCCTTTCCGCAAAAAGTGCTTTTGCGGAAAAGCATCCATGCCAATCTAGACGTGCTTTTCTGCAAATGCTTTTAATGGAAAACTTTTCCTTTAAAAACATTTGCGGAAAATCATGCCAGTCTAGACGTAGTCCCTGAGTATTGAGTGTACTTTTCTATTGACCTATGACTGTGAGGTGAGCCACCTAATGTAGGATAAGAAAATGAACTCAACCCTCATGTTTCTGGAAGAGAAAGGATTTTTAAAATTTGTTCATTTTTGTTTCCTGCAGGATGACAAATTTGTGAAATCATCTCTGATATCAATACTAATCTGGCATATCTGCTGAACAAGATCACACACTACAGCCAATCCTTCCCCTAAACTTTAACAGAGCCCTTGGAGGTTCTAAAACATTTAATCAATTTCTTGTTTTATAGTAATTTGTTCTGCTTGCCTGGCCCCGCTGCCCTTGCGGGACAGGCAGTCATGCATGCGGCTGTTCTTCTGGTGAGCTGGAAACCACAGAAATGTTGCATGAAGGCCAGTTCTCTTAGGTTTTCCAGCTCAATTTAGCAGATCCAGGCGGTTCAGATCCTAGTTTCAATAGGCACCCAAAATGTGCTGATTAGAACTCTCAGACTTGTATCTCTCTCTTCTAACCAGATTATTTGCAGGCTGGACAGTTCCCAGGTCTTCACTGTATAATTCCCAGCACAGACGGGTTGCTCTAAGTCCCCATCTAGCTTTTTCTTTGGGAACAGAGAGCAGTGTAATTGCTGCAGATATACATTACCACACTGGTTTTCTAAGCAAGCCCATTTCATTCTTAAAATGAAAAGCATTACAGAGAAAGAGATTAAAACAATGAATAACAGTAGCTTCAGTGAACATGGGAAGGGAGGAGGGAAAGACTCGTGAAAATCTTTGTGAAATTTCAATTTTTTAAAATGACCCCTTTTCACTATTTTGGGGCCAGCTCTAGTGACCTGTAACACATAAAACATGAACTTCCCATAATGCACCTGTGCAAACAATAGATCTGCCTGTTTAGGTCCTGCCGTGAAAATGAGCACATGAGCCAGGGCGGGGGAGAACAAGTGATGGGGGCGGGGAGGTGCAGTGAGTGGAGGCAGGGCCTCAGCAGTGGTTGGGGCAGTGGGTGGGGCAAGGGTATTTGGTTTTCTGGAATTAGAAAAGTGCCAACCCTAGAGCCCCCCTGCCACCGCCCCACATGGTGTCCCAGCCTCTTAGTCCCGCCTCTACACTCTGCCACTGGAAACCGGCTCTTCTCCCCCACCCCAGCCCTGCACTTCCTCTTTCAGTAGGCGGCCTGAATGACAGCCAGGCCTCCCAATAGAAGGTAACTCTGGTGTCTTGGCCAGCCAATGGGAGCTGGAAGTTGCTGGCCTCTTTCAGGTTGGGAAGGGAAGAGACTGGGAACTCAGTGTAGGGCAAAGAAGAGACCAGCATGTCTTAAGGGATCCCACTCCCTTGGCTGGCCCTGAGTGGCAACAATGCCAGGCACTCAATGCATCCAAGTCAGTTTCCCAGTGGGGGTTAAGAAGGGAAGTGCAGGGGTTAGGGATGAAGGGGGCACAGTGCAGGTTTTGGGGCACAGGCAAAGGACAGGAATTGGGACAAAGGTGGCCCTGTGCAGCCGTTAGACATGAAGGGGATATAGTTCAGAGGTGATGGGCACAGTATAGGAGCTAGGGTGCAGGAAGGGAGCATGGGTAAGCGGCAAAGGGTGTGCAAGATGGGGGTGCAGTGGTTGGGGAACCTATAGGGGCCAAGTTTAAGAGGGGGCACCATGCCACAGGGATAGCAAAATACAAGTTTGTCCAGGGAGCCATTTTCCCTAAGGCCAGCCCTGCCTTCCCTAAAAGTCGCCCTTGCCCCCCATGCTTCCCCCTCCAAACTAACTCTCTGCCCTGATTCCTGCACCTATCTACATCCCCACCACCTGACTTCTGCCCCCCCCCCCCCCAGCACATCCTACCCCCTTGCCCTGAACCCCGTGCGTCCCACCCCACACTTAAATTTCTTACAAGTACTTCCATATTGCACCGGTAATACAGTCAGGGTATGGCTACACTAGCTCGTTAATTCGAGCTAAGTAGGCAAATGAGGTGACCGGAGTTGCAAATGAAGCCTGGGATTTAAATATCTCGGGCTTTATTTGCATGTTCCCGTCCGGTTGCCATTTTGAAATTTCACTAGCCCGAACTCACTGCTGCGCGGCTACACGGGACAGTGAAACATTAATTTGAACTAAGTCTTTAGTTCCTCATGAAATTAGGAGTAACAGTTAATTCAAACTAAGGACTTAGTTCGAATTAACGTTTCACTGCTGCGTGTAGCCGCGCAGCAGTGAGTTCGGGCTAGTGAAATTTCAAAATGGCAACTGGACAGGAACATGCAACTAAAGCCCGGGATATTTAAATCCCGGGCTTCATTTGCAACTCCGGTCACCTTATTTGCCTACTTAGCTCGAATTAACGAGCTAGTGTAGACCTACCCTAAGTTGCTTTCACCCATGAAGCCTTTTCCTGTCTTGCCTTCTCTGATACTATTATCATACAGCTGAAACCATTAATTTCATACTAGTAGTTGAAAGCTTGTGCTGTCACAGGGATGTGTCAGTTGGACCATATAATCCATTGTCTATGAAGATTTCCTCTTACAAACAATGAAACTGGTACTTGCCAATTAGTTACCTCAGCAGGACGATTGAGTTACTTCTACTATCACAGTGGTCTAGGGTTCTTGACTTGGTACAGATACATGCCTTATTGTGGCTGAAAGCCTATGCTGGCAGAGAGGTGTAATTCATGAAGTCAAAATGGCCAAGAGCTAAAGAATTGGCCCTAACAAACTGCTAGACTCTGTGTTGATTCAACATGCTGATATTCTGGACAAAGAGAGCTTTCACTTTTGCTTGTGGCTGCTCCCATGGGCTTGCCTAGGGAGGTTGTGGAATCTCCATCAATGGAGATATTTAAGAGCAGGTTGGATAGACACCTGTCAGGGATGATCAAGATGGTCATCCCTGCTACCTTATTATATAAAGAGGCCACCAAAAGCAATCAGATAGGGAAGACTTTGGCTGACTTCAAGCAGACTCAGATCAGTAACCTAGATGGGACAGATTCCACTATTAACAGTCCCTTGAGTCATCTAGTTGATTCTCCCCTCCCCCCATCTTCCTTTTGTTTAGCCACATCTAAAACTTACCATGTAAGCCCATCCTTATTCTGAGCACGAATCCCCTATTGAATTCGATGGAATTCTGGGCAGAAATGACATTGTTCAGGGTCCCTTTCTAGAAACCTCATTCAAACTGGTTGCTATGAGGCCTAACTTGGCATCTCCAGCTTGCAAGTCAAATTGACTGAAATTACTGATTAATAACTCTCACTGTCAGGGCTGATGTCAAGTCACTGAATGCCCTACCATGAGTTCAGCTGCTGCATGAAGACAGTATTGTACTTAGCTACACCTTTGTTTTTATACAAAGAGGAGAGGAACTTGTGCTGTGGATAAAGGGTATGATGCAGTCCTAAATTTATGTCCCAGACCTCAGGCCATTCTTAAAACGTCCAATTCATCTCTCTCTCTAGAATGAGGTTGGCGACCCCAGAGCATTTTTAATGGTTATGAACAAGTGAAAAGAAAGTGCTAGAAGAAACACCATTTGGCAGCTGTAATTATGGAGCTCTCTAATAGCGATACTAGGTTCTTCATCTTTACCTCACTTCTCCTCCTCTAATAATGAGTTACATCAGCAAAATACAGAACGCTCAGCAATTCCCTACAACTGTTGCATATTTATAAGCAATTTCTTTTCTCCTATTTTCCTCTTATGCAAGAAGTTTTGACATAGCTGCAGAATATTTTAACTTGTCCTGGGCATTTGCATTGAAATGCTATTGCTCAATGTTCTTTATTTAATAATCTATGTATCTGACCGGAAAACACATACTAGCGCTATTTTAGTGAAAGATAAACCATCACCTGTGTAGAGTTTCAGCTAAAATGTTGGAGTTTTTCTAAGATGACTTTAAACCCTTTGGAAGCAATTAGATTCCAGTATCAAGAACAGTCCTTTCAAATTAATTTTACATTGAGAAATCTCTGGGGATGATCACACCAGGGAATGATTTGCTCTGTAGGTTCAGAGACGTAGAATATTTCTTATCCAGAAGCATCAGGGCTGAGCGGATGCACTGCTAAGGAAACTAACGATGGAAGACAAGTGAAAGGAAAAGGCACTGGCATCAAAAACATACATTTTAAGGTGCTCAGTTGATTTGGATCAGGAGAAAGATATCACTCCCTTGGAAACTATAGAGAAATTTCAAATTCCATTGATGGGTTATCTTTGGACTTTTGGCAGCATTTGCATTTCTGTTAGACTTGAATTTAAAGCTAAAGAATTTTGATAGCAGATAGGTGGCGAATTCAGATAAGAGCACCACCAATGCCAAGTTTGGGTACAGTGGAGGTCATGAGCAGATTCCATCCATGTCTTTTTTGAGCTGCCACTTAAGCCTGCTATAGAGTTAAGTTATGTATGTTGTGCTACTGTCTCCTTGGATGTCCATGGCTACTGTCTCCGTGCCCTCTTCTGCAGAGAACAGTTTTAAGGCAGTTGATATGGGATGACTGTAGCAACATGGCCAAGCCATTGTAATTGGTACCTTTTGATTAATGTTGACACGCTCTGTGCTTTCAGTCTTCTATGGATGCCATTTCCTAGGCTATCTAGCCTTATCATGCCTAGGATATGACATATGCTCTCAATTCAAATGTCTGTAGCTTTTGCTCCATACACTTTGTCAGTATCAATCTTTCATAATAATAAAATAACATGGGTAGCAAGACACACACAAATTATGAAGAGCTGGAGCATGCCAGCTTCATGTTATATGTTTGCAGGTATAACAGCCATAAATATAATTTAAAATTTCATTTCAGTTAAAAATTCCTGAGGCTATGTCTAGACTACAAAGGTAAGTGGGAAAAAGATACGCAATTTGCGTATCTTTTTCTGCTTTTCTGTTGAAAGAGGCTTTTCCGAAATTTGGTGTGTCTACACGGCACCAAATTTTGGAAAAACCTGCTCTTTCAACACATCCCTCCTTCTTTGTTGTGATGTAGTGTCAGTACCTTGCTGGTTGCTGTTCTTGGGCTGCGGGCTGTGGGCGACCCCTATTGGCCTCTGTCTGTAAGTGCAGCCCAGCGGTGGGTGCCTTGAGGGTTCTACCGGATAAGGGAAGGAATGGAACAAAGGAAGTGAGTGCTGGAGGAAGGGTCAGTTTCTGGCTGGAATCATGAAGACAACAGACTACGGAGGGGGGCTGGGAGTCTAAGGGCCGAGGCACCCCATCTCAAGTGGTCTGAGGCATCCTGGTCTAGACTCCTGTAGCCACATCACGTCTAGGCTGTGCTGTATCCTGGAAAAGCGATTAGTTATTATATGAGCCATTAGTTATTATCTCAAATGTCATGGAAGATGGCAAGGATTCCAGAAGACTGGAAAAGGGCAAATATAGCGCCCACCTATAAAAATCAGCCCAGGCAATTACAGAGCAGTCAGCTTCACTTCTGTACAAGGAAAGGTAATGGAGCAAATAATTAAGGAATCAATTTGCAAACATCTAGAAGATAGTATGATGCTAAGTAACAGTCAGCATGGATTTGTCAAGAACAAATCATGTCAAAGCAACCTGATAGCCTTCCTTGACAGGATAAGATGACTTGTGCATAGGAGAAAGCAGTGGATGTGGTATATCTAGATTTTAGTAACGCTTTTGATACAGTCTCACATAACGTCTTTAACAAAGTAGGGAAATACAACCTAGATGAGGTGACTTTAAGGTGAGTACATACAGGTGGCCCCCGACTTGCGACCACCCGAGTTCTGACCCCCCTGTACTTACAACCATTTTTGTAAGTGTGGAAGGGGGCTTTAAACCCCAGACTTACATCATCCGCCTGCGTTTATGATGGCGCACGGCGCCTATCGTAAATGAGGTTTCGAGTTACAATGCCCTCGACTTGTAACGCTTCCCCCGGAACCAATTGCATCACAAGTCGGGGGCCTCCAGTAACTGGTAGGATAACCATTCCCAGACAGTAGTTATCAATGGTTCACAGTCATACTGGAAAGGCATAATAAATGGGGTTCTGCAGCTGTCAGTTCTGAGACCAGTTCCGTTCAATATTGTCATCAGTGATTTAGGTAATGATATAAAGAGTACACTTATATAGTGTGTGGATGATACCAAGCTGGGAGGGGTTGCAAGTACTTTGGAGGATAGGATTAAAATTCAAAATGACCTGGACAAACTGGAGAAATGGGCTGAGGTAAATAGGATTAAATTAAATAAGAACAAATGGAAAGTACTCCATATCGGAAGGAACAGTTAGTTGTATACACACAAAATGGGAAATGACAGGCTAGGACGGAGTAGTATTGAAGGATCTGGAACATCACAGTGGACCACATGCTAAATATCCGTCAACAGCGTGACACTGTTGCAAAAAAAGCGAACCTCATTCTGGGACGTATTAGCAGGAGTGATGTGAGCAAGACACAAGAAGTCATTCTTCCGCTCTACTCTGCACTGACTAGGCCTCAACTGGAGAATTGTATCCAGTTCTGGTGCCACAATTTTAAAAAGATGAATTTGAAAAAAGTCCAGAGAAGAGCAACAAAAATCATTAAAAGTCTAGAAAACATGACCTATGAGAGGAGACTGAAAGAACTGGATTTGTTTAGTCTAGAAAAGAGAAGACTAAGAGGGGGCAAGATAGCAGTTTTCAAGTACCTAAAAGATTGTTACAAGGAAGAGGGAGAAAAATTATTCTCAATCTCTGAGGAGAGGATGATCAGCAATGGGCTTAAATTGCAGCGAGGGAGACTTAGGTTTGACCAGAGTTCCCTGTAAACTGTGCACTTGTACAGCCACCCAGGAGAGATGCAAATGACACCCAACTGATTAGCAGAGCATCCACAACTAGGGTTATTGTTTCTACTCGTGGTGCCCATTTGCATGTGCCTTGGTGCACATACAATTTATTCTGCACATGGATGGAAAAGATTAGACGGAACACTGGATTGGTCATTAGGAAAAACTTGCAAACCATCCCGGTGGTTAAGCACGGATATAAATTGCCTAGCGAGGTTGTGAAATCTCCACTATTGGAAATTTTTAAGAGCAAGTTAGACAAACACCAGTCAGGGATGGGCTAAATGGTGTTTGGTGCTACCGTAAGTACAGGGGAAAGGACTTGATGGCCTCTCAAATACACTCTAGCCCTTTGATTGTTACTGTTTAATTTTTTATAGAGAGCCCGAAATCTGCTAGGCATTTTGTATCTAAAGAAGCAGCCCAGGCCTCCAAGTCAGGGTGCTTCGATCCAGCCCTATTTAGCACGTCACACAGGAGGAGCTTTTCAAAAGGCCCACAGGCAGGTGGGCACCCCAATCCCAGTTACTGAAAGTATTTGCTGAAGTTCCATTAACACACAGGGGACTTGCGTTTTGCTGAATAGAGATAGAGTAATAGTTAAGCACATGCCTAAGTGCTTTGCTTTTTAGCTGGTTCCCCCCTTCACACAAACACTTCTCATCTCAACGCCAATCTGAGATTCATTGGAACTCATGAATACAGACAACATTTAACAAACGAAAACAACCCCCTGCAACTTCCAAGTATGTGTGAAGTAGCGGGTTATATACTTGCCACAGGGAGTGCAGACTAATTCCACAATGCAAGTCAAGTGTGGATGGGTCAAAAGGCTTATAGAAACGTCAGACTTACAAATTAGGCTCGGGATGTCCTGAGTTTGTGGCGAGAAATTTCTATTATTTATTCCCACCATCACAATATAATGAATAACCACTAAATTTAATTGCAAGGGAACCTTCTCTCCGTTTAACTATTCTTTGGTATGTCTCTAAGGTCTATGAGAAGAGGCATAGCTCTTTAGTTCTCTTTATTGAGGTGTTCTGAGGGAATGCTACCATAAAACATTGTAGGCCTTTTACTGTGTCCTCTTGAGGATTATGATTGAGTACACGCTGTCCTCCAGAAGTCGGAAATTTCATAATCATGGATCATCAGCTGTGGATAATTCTGTCCTCTTCTCCTGAAAGACTTGCCATGGATGCCACTGGCTGAGCTGACCACAGCTCTTGTGGATGGAAATACGCTCTCTTAGCTATGCAAAGCTTACCTCATCAAGGTATGAAACATAGAAACTATTAAAATCCCGGGAAACCCGTGACTGAATAGGTAATTTCCCCCCCAGAGGGACAGTTGGATCTAAGCCAATCACTTTCAGATGGCAGCATTACTTTGTACTGGTGCATCATTAAGCAAGAGAGAGCCACAGTGATGAATTGCCTTGGGATTTTGTCCATGCTTGCTGTGGAGATGTCTTTATGAGTGATGATAACTGTCAGTCTCCGCTATCTATGACTGATCGTCTCTTTTCTCCCCAACGATTTTACTTCTTTGCACTCTTGATTGTACACCAGAGTTCCTATCTGGGCTTTACACATGCAACATTTCTTATTGTTATGTGTATCTATTGTGTCCCTATAGAATGTAAGACGACTATAACCAATAGGGTCCTATAGAAGTTACTGTAATAAGACCCTATCAAGATGAACAGAGTATGACGTTTCTTCTATTGACTAGATCTTTGTCAGACAGGAGACATAAACCTGGCTTTCCCAGATAGCACCACAGGATTCCCCAGTGTGTAGAGCATCTTCTAATCTAGGCCATTCTCGCCCACAGCTTCTAGGCCATCCCCTCCTACAGCCTCTGCTGGAGGGAGCATCGGGGTGGGATGAGGGATACGTAGCATGGTTAAAGTACTGCTACACTCTGAAGATCCCTCTCTTACATAGTCATGTCCCCTTGGAGACTGCTCCCAGCTGAACTAAGTTAGAGGAATCCGGAGACTGCTGTGAGTTGCACTAGAGGCCAACTGGCCTCCATCAGGGGCTAGGACGAGGACATAAAAGCGAGACAAGACAGCTCATAACACTGAACCTCGCTCTTTTGATTTTTGAGCCACAGAACAGCCAGAACAGAGACTGCACTCCTTTGAGTTCCTGATTCATCCCTTTAGCATTCTACACCCAGGATATTGTCAGTTTTAGCCAATGGGCACACACCCAAATAAAGGTTATTAAAAAGTCTTTTCCATAAGTGAAGATGACTTTTGTGGTGTTTCATATGGTTCCCAGGGCTTTGTCTTGCACAAAGTGACCCTAGGCCAGCAAACAGCTTAGCACTATGCACAACTGATCCCCTTACCCACTCTGTGCATTTCTCATACGTCCGTATGAATCAGAGTATCCAAGAGACATTTGTGAAAGGAAAGAGGCTGAACTTGTAAGTTCATGTGTGGGTAATAAATGGTTCTACTAATCCTAAAAGTCTCTTATTTTTTAATTCCACAAAAGACATTTAATTCATCATTGGTTCAAATCTGCCATATTTAAAGGAATAGTGATAGAGATGCAGCCGTGTTAGTCTGGTCTAGCTGAAACAAAAGACAGAACTATGTAGCACTTTAAAGACTAACAACATGGTTTATTAGGTGATGAACTTTTGTGGGTCAGACCCACTTCCTCAGATCGGCACAATCATATATACCAAAGTGATACAGTGAAAAAAATGAACACATATGAAAAGGACAAATCAAATTTAAGAATGGAAGAGGGATCGGGGGGGGGGGGGGGGGTAAATCTCTGTGGGCTAATGATATTAGAGGTGATAATTGGGGAAGGTATCTTTGTAATGGGTAAGATAATTAGGGTCTTTATTCAAACTTAGGCGTAAAGTGTCGAATTTAAGCATGAATGACAGTTCAGAGGATTCTCTTTCAAGTGTGGTCTTAAAAGGCCTTTGAAGCAGGATGCAGGTAATCAAGTCGTTGAGACAATGTCCTTTCTGGTTGAAATGGCAAGAAACTGTTTTTTCTTTGTGATCTTGTCTAATATCTGTTTTGTGGGCATTGATCCTTTGGCGAAGTGTCTGAGACGTTTGTCCCTTCCGTTAAAAGCATTTGCAGAAAAGAGCGTCTAGATTGGCACGGACGCTTTTCCTCAAAAGCACTTTTTGCGGAAAAGCGTCAGTGCCAATCTAGACACGGTTTTGTGCAAGAAAGCCCTAATTGCCATTTTCGCCATCGGGTCTTTTTTGCGCAAAACAATACCGTGTTGTCTACACTGGCCCTCTTGCGCAAAAGCATTTGTGCATGAGGGCTTTTGCCTGAACAGGAGCAGCATAGTATTTCCGCAAGAACACTGACAATCTTACATGAGATCGTCAGTGTTCTTGCGGAAAGTCAAGCGGCCAGTGTAGATAGCTGGCAAGTTTTTCCGGAAAAGCAGCTGCTTTTGCGAAAAAACTTGCCAGTCTAGATGCAGCCATTGTGTATATTCTGTCTGTGAGAAGTCTGCGTTACATATAGTCTCTGAGGGTAGTGCCTTTTTTTCCTTGATGGGTGCTGATGAGCTGTTAACAAGTGATGTACCTCTATGACCGGTTACAGGTGTTCCCAACCTCACAACATATTTCAGTAGCACACTCATAGCAAAACTTCACATACAATGATAGCACATACAACATAGCAGGATATGAATGTTCAGTGGATGAAAACACACAATGCACACTTTCTACCAAACATAACAAAGTCACAGTGGCAGACATTTCTAAGGCACCACATTAGTCAATGCTCTTAATGTCTCTTCCTTCACATGATATCATATTGGCAATGCTAGGTATGTCACCAGTCACTAGCACAACCCAGGCTGAACTTCTGGTTCTGATGTTGCCATCTGGACCTGACATTAATCTGAAATAATGATAATTGCCCAGGCATAGATAAACTTTCTGTGCATGCCGTTTATTTTTGCTGATTACTTTCTCTGGGAAACTGAGTGTTAGCGTAGTAATTACAAAAAGATAGCTTCCCCAATTATCACCCCAATGTCATTACCTCACAGACACTAACCTTCCCCCCTGACTCCCCCTCTGTTCTAAAATCTGATTTTTCAGTTTTATATGTGTTCACTTTTTTTTGATTGTATCACTTTGGTATATATGGTCATGCCAATTTTCTTCCACAAATTGATCTGAGGAAGTAGGTCTGGCCCACGAAAGCTCATCACCTAATAAACCATTTTGTTAGTCTTTAAAGTGCTGCGTAGTCCTGTCTTTTGTTTATTGTGACGGGGCGCCTCCGCCCCGCACCGGCGCAAGGCCCCGGGAAGCCCTCTGGACCCACCGCAACGGGGAAGCTCAGCTCTGTCCGTGCTGCTCGGACGCTACCCGGCCGGCGCCGTGTGATGACACTGGCAGAGAGAGCCAGGAGCAACAGCTCCGCCACGGGGAAGACACCCGGGATCGGGTGAGGCGGGGGCGGGGCTTCTGGAGCATGGGGATTGGTGCTGCTGGGCCGGCACAGCATTTAAAAGCACGTCGGCGCTGCGAGGGAAGGGGGGACAGCCAGAACCACCCTGGAATCAGGGCCCGGAAGTCCTGGCAGTGTTAATCAAGACTCCGGGCGACTGCGGCAACGGGCGGCCTGTCACTCGCCATAAACCCCATGGTAAGGGAAAAGGGCACACCCGTAAGGACGGGACTGGACGGAACAGAGGAAGGAGGAAAGGAAGCACCCCAGGGCGGAACCCTGGAGCGGTTGGCGGGCTGACGAGTTACAGTACAAAGCCCCGTCAGCCAGACGGGATCCTTCTAGATCTGAGTCCTTAGGGCCCTGAGCTGGGACTCTTGAGTGAGGGTGAGCCTGGGTCCCCCTTTCCCTCCTCTGAGAGGGACAGATAATGCGGTGAGGAGCAAGAAAGGAACACGGTCACTACTCGCTGACCGCATACGTGGACAGAGTGACTCGCGGGGGCAGTCAAAATATAGATAGATAGATAGATAGATAGATAGATAGATAGATAGATAAAAAAAATCTGTAGGAAAATGAGAGCATATGGAAAACAACCTCTTAAAAATTTGCAAAGCTGCTATGCTTTTTCCTGATTGCTGCTTGAACACACAGGCTTCAATATATTCTAATTAGGTATAGAATGTCTGAATGTACTCAAATATGGAAGTGGTTCCATTGAGATGGTGTCTATATAACACCCGTGAGTTGAAAGAACCAATCAAAACGTTACTGTGTCTAAAACAGGTTTTCACATACCAATGAATAGTTCATTTATCCTACATTTCTGGGCTCTTCTTTGATAGTGGAGTCTATTTGCCCGGACCCCTGCAGGGTTAAAGTCACTGGGTCTTTACAGGATCAGGGATCTCTGCTGGTAGACCTCGATGTATTGGTAATCAGGGTGACAGACTCAAAAAGCTCAATTTATTTGGCTTAATAAAGAGACGGCTAAGGGGTGATTTGACTGCAGGTTATAAGTATCTATGTGGGAACAAATGTTTAATAATAGTGTTTCAATCTACTGGCGAAATGTCTAACCAGAGTCAGTGGGTGGAAGCTGAAGCTAGACAAATTCAGAATGGAAAGAAGGTGTACATTTTTAATGGTGAAAGTAATTAATCACTGGGGCAGTTTACCAATGGATTCTCCATCATTGACATGTTTTAAATTGATCGGATGTTTCTCTAAGAGATCCTCTCTAGGAAGTGTTTTGTGGGAATTCTATGGTCTATCCTATACAGGAGTTCAGACAAGATGATCACAGTGGTCCTTTCTGGCCATGGAATCTACGAAACTATGTAAAACAAAAAGGGGTTGATTATACATATGGAGTCAATAGGAATTCTGTATGTGGGGGCCAGGCTGGGCCTACACCAATGGTGGGCAACCTGCAAGGCCCATCAGGATAATCTGCTGGCGGTTTGCAAGACAAATTTGTTTACGCTGAGCATCGCAGGTATGGTCCCCTGCATCTTCCAGTGGCTCCGGTTCACTGTTCCTAGCCAATGGGAGCTGCTGGAAGTGGTGAGCCACAGGGATATGCTGACTACTGTTTCTCACAGCTCCCATTGTCTGGGAATGGCTAAGCATGGCCACTTCGGGGACATGCATGCAGATGCTCAAAGTAAACAAACCCTCTTGTAGCCCACATGTGGCTCGTGGGACACAGGCTACCCATCACTGACCTTGACTCTTCTTCCACAAGTCGTCATCACATAAGAACATAAGAACATCCAGACTGAGTCAGACCAAAGGTCCATCTAGCCCAGTATCCTGTTTGCCAACAGTGTCCGATACAGATGCCCCAGAGGGAGGGAACATGACAGATAATCCTCTCGTGATCCCTCTCCTGTCACCCATTTCCAGAAAAACAGAAGCTAGGAACAACATTCCTACCAGTCCTGGCTAATAGCCATTGATGGACCAATCCTCCATGAATCTATCTAACTCTTTTTTGAACCCTGTTAAAGTCCTAGACTTCACCACATCCTCTGGCAAGGAGTTCCATAGGTTGACTGTGCGCTGAGTGAAGAAAAACTTCCTTTGGTTTGTTTTGAGGAAGAATTTATCAAGTTATTCAGAGATGCACAGCAGACTATCATCACAATATAAGATTGTACGCTGTGCAGAAAGACGTAAACATGGAACAGATTTTTCATGATCAATGAACCTAAACATTCCAAGTTCAGCAGATGCCAAAGTGAATCAGTGTGTCTCTTGGGGAATGTACGAATGAACAGAAATGTAATGTAAAGCAAACAGTGCATGTACTGGCTTATATAATGCTGTGCTAGACTCCTCTGATTTCTGTGGGTATTGCTAAACTGTGGCCTGAACATCGGTTGTTGAATTCAAAGAGTTTGGTTGCTTGGATACATTCAGCCAAACGTTGGATCAGACCAGAGAAATCCTTTTATTTGTATGCAGATGGCAACTGTCAGCGCTCCTATCATTTGTGTGTCTTCATTCTAACTTTGTCCTTCAGGGACCAAGTCTTGACTTTTAATCCTGACACTCAAGATGACAGGCATTTGCTGACATCTCATTTGGAGGAAACTGATTAACGCAAAGAAACCTTCTCCTATAAGGCCATTGAATTTGAAGCCTCACAGATAGGATTCTCTGCTCGCTCACATTCTCTTTTAGAAGCCAAAACAGGGGAACCTCCCTTTCTCCCCACCTTTCAGCTCTGCAGAGTATTTGAAATTCTTTTAATGTAAATGTCCCAGGCTGTTGCTAGAGATGCAAACGACTGTAGGTCATGGACGGTGTTATCCATGGCTACTTGACCAACAGGGACACCTGATCCCTATGTTGTGGCTAAACATCTTTCCAGCAAGTTGGAGGAAACTGTCACAGAGGGGAACGAAATAATCACTTGGGCTTTTGGCCTGCCCCAGAATGTCAGAAGGACAAAGATTCTGAAGTAGGGGAAGGTAGTCCTGGGCTGGAAAAGAGTCACAGTCTGTATCTTGAAGATCTGAACCTCCCGTTTGTAGCATCTATCAGGATGGGACAGTCCTAGATTCAAACCCTGTTTCATTTATAGAATGGAGACGGCAGCATTATTTTTATTTTGTGGGTAACCAATTTTGTTCTCTCAGCTTGCTAAATTTGATCTTTTTGTGATTAATAGATCTATTTGATAATTTACCTAAAACTAGGTTTTGTTGAAGAGCTTGGGAAATCGCAGCTCAGGTTACAAAGGCTAGTGTGGGCCCTCTCCACATTGAGGGAGGGGTGGGCTGGGTAATGGAGTCACACTGGCCAGGCATCTAACCAGAAAAAAATGGCACATTCTGAGGTGCAAGAATGGGGAACTGGTGTGTGAGGGCGGGAGTTGGGGGGCAGAATTGGCTGGAACCTCCTAGTGAGGATCCATGAGTTTTTGCGAGCTCATTCATGTAACAGTTAGGTGTGTTCCTACTTGTGGATGATGGTGCAAGTGCTGTACCTGTCAGCGGTTTGTGGCTTGACATAGCATCACAATGTAAGTGGGACACCCCAGGTTGGTGGGACAGAAGGCTCAGCAGTCTCACAGTCCAGGCTGCACCTTGCAAAGTCTGTGACACCCCTACATAACTATCTTCTCTCCTTTTCTGTGAAGGTACCAACACTCATGTCCAAATGGCCCATGATGTTTGCCTCCACTGCCATTTTAAAATGTTTCTAACAATCAACTTTATGCTTCCTCCTATGCTTCCCCACATGCTTGGAAGCCGCTCCCTGAAAACATCTACAATACTACTTCATTCCACCTTCAAATCCTCCTCAAACTCTTTTGCCATGATGCCTACAAAATGTTGGCTAACAGCCCAGTGGGGTTCTGAGATCACTGCCTTTCAGGCTGACCAGGTCTGACTCTTTGTTTCTATGTACTCCCAAGTCTTGTATGTATCCATCTGCCATCTCATGTGATATTTAGAGCGTCAGCTTTTGGAGCAAGGGCAGCTGTCTCTTTGCTCTTTTTGTGCTGCTTGCCAGCAGTTTGCACAAGGGTATCCTGATAATGGTTAGGGCCACTAGCTGCTTAACAATTCTCTGACCTCAGTGGTTTAGGAGCCAACTTACCAATCACTATTACCCCAACGTGCCATAGTAAATGGAAAAATGAATTGACGCTATTATGTAGTAATGTCTATGCACATTTAATAGTATGACAGAGAAGTATTTTAGATAGATAGATAGATATTTTCATAGCAACTTTTGGTTACAAATGATTAACACCACAGTACATGCATCCTGATTGGTTAATAATTATCTCACACTGTGTTTTAATATCATGTGCTCTGAAAAGCTGCAGGAGACACATTAAAGAATGGCTTGCAGCTCCAGTCTTAGTACTGTGCTCCAATAGTATGCAAATAATAGTTATGAGACCATATAGAAGAAGTTTTTGAACTGCCTTGATCTAGTTCATGCAATCGGACAACACATGTGGATAAAGAAAGGCGTAAGTGGAGGAAATATGTGCAAATATATGTCTACATTTCTGAGCTCTACACTCCTTGGTCTGCCTATGCCCATGCCCATGCTGAAAACAATATAGCTCAGAAAAATCAACTTTCTCTGAGTCAGCATGACACCCACGGTGATAAAGGCATATAGCCTCTGTTTGTCATGCCTGTTTTTGTTCATAGCAATTTATGCAGCCCCTGGATCTCAGTCTTTGTGAGTGATGCTGAACAGCTCTTAGTAGAACCAGAGAGAATTATTGATGATAGCACCAGAGTCATTTCATCTGCACTCATTGGTGACAGCGCAGTTTATCAGGTGTGTTTAACATGCCACTGAGATTAAACATTTTACAAGTTTACTTAGCTAGAAAGAGCTTCCTCAGCATTACAATACTGGAAGCAATGCCCTGAATTGAGCCATCCTGAATAAAAAAGACGCTTTTCTTCATCATCTTTTCTTTCTGCAAAATCTATTCATTCGGTGGAAAGCAGAATTCAAAGGCAGAAATGAAGTCAATAATGCTGCGGCTTCAGGAGCTTTGCTGCATACGTGCTTAGAGTAGAGATCTGAAAGTGTTGTTTAAAGAACAGTTTGAAGCCAGAAACATAGCCTGATTCCTGGTTTGGAGGGAGGAGTAGAGTACATCTCGTACCGCAGTTCTAGCTCCTGGATCACTACTACTCATAAAAACTTTGAGCATCACAAGAGACCGGCCCCACTGGTCCCAGGGGAGATAAACTGGACTTGAGCTGCACTGATGTACAGCAATGCAATCAGTTTGATGGACAGATCTCAAATCCTCGACTGGATTGCAGGGGCAAATGCAGTTCAGTGGAGTCCAGGATAAAATAGGCAAAACACCTCAGAAACTGGAATTCAATTTTTTTTTTTGTTACAAGCTGAAATGAATTAGCTTTGTTTTCCCAGGGGAGTGTAGATAGCTTTCTTCCCTCCTCTCCCACCCCAAGTGGTAAAAGCAGTTCTCTTGCAAGGTACATTCTGTTGAAATGATACTTCCAGTAATGTTGTGCTAACCAAGTACTGCATCAGTAATTGCTGTATCACATTGAGCAACAGGTTGAAGATGATTTACTTAAGTGATTTTGTTGGGGGAAGGGCTATTCCATGGTATTTATTACCTGATTAAATTAAACAAGTATAAAAGTGGGAGGAAGTGCATCCCACGCTGCGTTTTAGACTTACAATCTTTGATATCTCCTAGGATCTATTAAAAGCACACACACACATGAGTTTTTTACATATAAAAGCAGAACAAAAATATTGTGGTAGAACACACAGTAGCTGATATTTCCCCAAACCAAGCAACTAGGAGATTGCAGCTAAATGCCCAATCTAGACTTAGAGCAAAGTCTAGACTCTATTGCATTAGCTGTGTATTAGAATTAAGCAAAAGTCAGAATTCCTGCTTTGTTGGACCAATGCATTATTTCAACGTTGGGTTTGGTCCCAAATCAGGGCAAAAAGTTGAACGATCAATATATTTGGCACAATGAAGTGTCCTAAAACATTTTGAATGTTTTGTTTCCAATTCAAAACCTCGATATTCCAAAAGCAACATGTTTCACGTTGTTTTGTTGAAGCAATCTAGAACATTTGGAGTTGGTTCATCTATAAATGTCATTTCCTGTTTGTGGCATATTGCTTCATGGGAGTTATGGGCTGAAGGATACTGAGGTTCCCATTCTCCCCGACAGTCCAGGCTCCCTGGCCAATGACTTCTCTTTTGTTAATTATATGACTCACATGATGCACCATATGCTTGTGTTGTACCAGCAATCCCAGCCAACAGGAGATAATGGGCATCCAAACCACAGCTCCCTTGTGGCAGTAAGCCCTAATAAGGACATGTGGTCTGATGCTGAACTGAAACAAAATATTTTGGGCCGGGTCAACAAGAAATACTCTGATTCGATGGGGTCTGACCCCAAACAAAATATTTTCCTGAAGGGGGGAAAAATCAAACCTTTTTGGCAAAATGGATGTTTTCCTGCAGAAACTGCATTTTCTATTAGCAAATTGTTCAGATGGAAGGTTCCTGGCCAGCACTGCTGAATATGTTATCACTCAGTAGTCTCTGAATGAAGTTCTTTGCTAAGCGTAGAGGAAGCTTGACCACGAAGCTCAAATCAATCTCTTGTGTTTGCTATTCCCCCAACTCACCTCCAGAGGCTTAGTCTGCTGTGTTCAGATTAGAAGTAGTTCAGTGCTCTTTCAATCAGCTGGTAGCCAGTCATTTTCAGTGACGACGGCTACACACATATATGGAGAAAAAGGAGTGACTTGCGCCCAGGTGACAAACACAGGACATGCAAGATTTCACTCTACACACCAATTCATTTTTAAAGTTACAAAGCTGTTATTGAACATATTACTTTCTGTTGGGCTATGTCTAGACTGCAGGCCTCTTTCGGAAGAAGCTTTTTTCGGAAGAGATCTTTCGAAAAAACTTCTTCTGAAAGAGAGCGTCCACACTGCAAAAGTGCATCAAAAGAGTATTCAGACTGAATGGGCGCTCTCTTGCATGTAAGCTGTGATTGCTATAGATGGAATGGCCACTAGGCCAACTGTGCTTTTTCTTCTTTCCTCTTCCCCGTCCTCACATGACTTTTTGCAAAAGAGCTCTTCTGCAAAAAGGCTTCTTCCTCGTAGAATGAGGATTACCAATGTCGGAAAACGCCCTCTGTTTTTTCAATTTTCTTGCAAAAGAACGTAATTACAGTGTAGCCATTCCTCAAGAACGCAATTACAGTGTAGCCATTCCGTTTTTCTGACAAAACTCTGTAGTGTAGACATACCCTTGTCTTTAGGTAATGATCCTTCATGTAAGGTATAGAAAGAAGTTGAGATGTTCATCCAAATGTATCAGAGCCACTCAGCTTATACTGACTAGCAAACAATATCTCCAGAAACCCTTATCTAGGAGGGCTGACATTTATAAGAGCAGCGGTACAATACAATGTTCTCATTTTTTCAGAGGCTGGACCAGTCCTTCAGATCTCTGAACTACTCTTTAAAGCTTTAAGGAGTGGGTGAGCTGTAAGAGGAGCAATGATCTTACCTTTAATTAGAGTTCATTGAGTGAGTAGCGCTAGGACATGAGGGCAATTTTAACTGTATCAGAGGGAATATGCTTGGGCAGAACCCAATGACAGTAAGCCATAGCAGTGTGTTATCTGTCTGATAGGCTTTGGTGTTAGCAGATTTGAGATTTTGATGCTGAAGATCACAGCAGAAACATAATTGTGGCCCTGGTTCAGTGAAGCCCTTAAGGACGGCCTTTCCATCCATTCCTCGTTTCAAATACAAACAGTGATCAGAGAGGCGGTCAAAGAAGTTCTAACAATCAGACATCTACTTTACCATTCCCATCAATAGGATTTAACAGGGTGCTTCAGCGATTTGCTGATTAGGGCCTTTGTTCGCTGTTGACACATGAGCCGTAGTATTGACCATGCCAACAACCAGCCAATTTAGATGTAGGTGCTGACAAATAGGATTTTGCTCTCTGGGTCATTAGACAATGTGCTTGCTCAGCTTTGCTGCAACTTTAACACTTTCCTAGAAGAAATGAGAGTGCTGGCATAGGATATTTATGCAGTGTCTTATATCCGCAGTAACTCTGTGATAACTGCAATCCAGAGCAGCCTTTACAAATGATAATTGTTGAACATTAGACACACCACACTACCTGATTGCCCCCTTCTGATGGAAGTCTCATGCAAGAAGGCTAAATAAGGGGCGGGGGGAACTATCACACTCACATACTGCATCAGGTGACAAGTTTACCTGCAAATTCCACAGATCCCAGAGAATGATTAGAAAGTCAAAGCTGTCCTTTCTATGCTGAGTTTGAGTCTCCATAGGAGCAGAGGTATCAATGGATGACTCTCCCGGGACTTTCTCAAAGCAGGAATAGTCACTGAGGGCATAACACAATCACAGCCTCTGTATGGCCTTAGCTCCTTCAGAGTTGTCAGAGAAGCCTTCTATACAATGCAAAATAGTGCTGCTGTGAAGACACACCCTCTAGTCTATTCCTAGTTGTACAACTGCTCTGTTTCATAACTTCTGTCCAGTCTTGAAAATATAAAACCAAAGTGTAATTAAAATGATATGCCAGTCAGGCTACAGGAGCACAAGAAATATATCCACCTTGGTAATCTAAGCATTCATATAACAGTGAATGATCTGATGCATTTTTCAGTATAAGTCAGGATGATTTTAAGGAAGCTTGATAGACTTGTTTCCTTGGCTTTGACCTCTTAATCTGAATTTTTATTAGAGAGATGACTGTGTGTGTAAGAAATTCCCAGTTATGCACTTGATACCATTTCATGTTTGTTTTCAGGCGAGGTCTACACAAGACCTGGAATGTCGGGCTAAGGTACGCAACTCCAGTTATGTAAAATACCTAGCCGGAGTTGGCTTACCTTATGCTGAGCATGGTGGCGTCCACACAGCAGGAGACCAACTGGCGCAAATGCTCCCATCAGTTTCCCTTACTCCTCATGACTGGGAGGAGTACAGGTCTCGGCTGGAGCTGCCCTCAGAATTCCATTTATGGGCCACAACTCTTAATAGGGGAGAGATCCCAAGGAGTTGTGTCTGGACTTCCAGCAGCAAACAAGTTTTAAAATGAAGTGCCATGCTCATAAGAGGTGCTGGATACAGCTCACAGGAACTTTGGACTCTGTTCCTGGAGGTTAAAGTTCACCCATTCACAGGGGGCCAGCAGAGGGGGAATTTCTCCCCTCCTGAGCAGTGCATCTCCGTGGCCACATACTAAAAATGTTAGGTCCATCCACCTCATTTTCAGAGCTGCGCAGTAGCTCTCACTGCTTAGCTTCCCGCTGGAATGGAAGGTGAGTGGTGGTGGCGGGGCGCAGCTGCCCTTTTGCTTCGGCGGGAGCCGGGGCACACGAGGTGGGCAGGCTGAGAGGCCGGGGAGGTGGTGCACTAGATGGGCAAGAGTGGCCAACTGGGACAGCCTCACTAGAATGGGCCGTGTGTGGCTGCCACTTTGCCCCGGCTGGAGCGGAGGCATATGAGGTGAGGCTGTCGCAGCTTCATCAGCCCCATTTCCAGCTATGACGGCTGATGGGACCACGCGGTAAGAGGTGGTGGTTGCTAGGGTGGCCCTGTGGCTGGGGGCGGCAGCTTCTCTGGCGGCAGGTGCCAGAGACCCATGAATGGAGGTGGCGCCTGCTTGATTTGTAACTGTCATAACCAGAGAATAGCAGGCATTAGAAGCAGTAATTGAAAAAACTTGGAATTGGAATTTGTATTTGCAAGAATTACAATGGTATGAAAATTCAATCAGTTGCAAGAGTCACTAATGGGAGTTAGAGTATTAGGCTCTAGGAGGCTCTAGGAGATAACAATGCAGATTTTCATTTCTGTTAACCTTGAGAAATGCAGCAATCGCTCTTTGCCAAGGAAACCATTTCTGCCACCATTTATTCCTGGGATTGTGTAGCAGCGCAGCACTGGTCTTTAAGAAAAACAGCTTATTGTTCACACTTTGCAGGTGTGTGTGTGGAGGGGGGGGAAGGGTGTGATGTTTTCTAACCTTATCTGTAAGTGATGGCATGATACCATACATTGGCACTTAGGGTCAGCCATAATAATAAGGATGCTTGGGTGATAGTTCTGATTTAACGGCTCTTTTTATTCTTTGTGACTGGGAAAGGGCTGTTTCAGTATTCTTTCTTCCGTAACACACACGCGCACGCACACACACACACACACACACACACACACACACACACACACACACACTGTTAGAAACCAGTGGGTGCCACGCTGGCACGTTAGAACAAGCGCACACGACCTCAATATTGGTGCACAAGATAAAACTCACTCTGCTCATGGATGGAAAATCTTAGGGGGAACACTGCTCCTGAGAGCACCCACCAGATCACATTCCCCCATATCGCCCTTCCAGCAGCCCACAGCCCTGCCTCAGAGGAACAAACTCTAGAATGTCCATCTCCACCACCCATTCAGGCCTTAAGCTTCTCAGTTGAAATTGCCAACGAGGGTGCCGGGCCGCACCAGCTGTGAGGATGGTCTTTGGGTGGGGATAGCTGATCAGTAGGAATTGGACGGCCACCAGAAGACTTCTTTTTTCACAAGCTACAAAAGGGAGAGTGGGTGTAGCTCTCTATCACTGGAACAATGCTCAGGAGATGAAGGGCTCACCATACTACTCCCAGCCCCTAAGCCACACAGACCCTGGGCACTCAATCTTTGTGGGAATAGAACTGTGGTGAACACCTGACATTTCTTTAGAAATCGCAGTGTTTGCAAAAAAAAAAAAAAAAAAAAAAAAGGCAGATCTCTGGAGCGCTGTACACACGCTAGCAAACACTTTTCAATTGACATTTAAATGTCAGGCTACTATGTTAAATGTTATGGGAGCTTCATTGCTCAGCCCAGGAGAGACATGATCACAAGCTCCTTAATAAAGGGCCATGTTAATTACTGATGGACTTTCGTATCTGGAAAAACAATTGCAGATGAAACATTTTGACAAGGCTGTCTGATGCCTGGCCAATACAATGCAAGCTGTCTCCTTATCACAGATGTGACCACCTACTGATCTACCGGAAGAAGCCAAAGAATTGTCCATTAAAAAAAAAGATTTCTGTTTCCTAAGTTATCTTGGACCACATGGGTATATCTACAGTACACATTGAACCTTGACTCTGATTCAGGTTTGAACCCAAGATCCCCCCGTTCCCCTGGTGCTTGTAAAACTGCCCCCATGCCCTCAAAAATGGCCCTCTCCTCCCAGCTCCCTGTGCTCTCCTGGGCAGGGGAGCCGTACAGTGCATCCATTAAAGATGGAGCGATGGAGAATTAAAGGGGCAGAGCTTTTTTTTTTCTTCTTTTTTTCCTCTCAACCAAATGCAACTGGGGCACCTTTTAAAGGGGCAAAAGGGGCAGTCCTTTTTTTCCCCAACAACTTTGCCCTGGCTCTTCATGCTGGATCCACTGATATCTTGGCTCTTTACCCAGAATGGATTGGCCTCCCCTGGTGTAGAAAAATCCACTGTGTCCCATCCACAGTAAAGTCAATGGAGAAACTCCCATTCACTCCAGCAGGCACCAGATCAGGCTCTATGCACCTTGCCAAAGTAGCCACAGCACAAGAAAAAGCTGGAGAGAGTTGTATGAAAGGGAAAATAGCTGTTTAGGATGTTCTCACAGTGCCACAAAGTCATCTGCACCCCATCCACTCACGTGGCTCAGGAAGGAGGAAGAAGGTACAGAAGAATGGTGATGAGTACCATTTTCCCTCATTACACAAGGCACGTTCTTCATCAAACAGAATAGGGCTTGGAGACTCATTCCTTTCATTTCCCCATCTTCCCTTCTTCCTTCCGTCAGAGGAGTTACAGAAAACAAGAGCAGTAAGATGGTGGGAAATTGGCACTCCGACACCATCAGTGTTGTACCAGGTAGAGAAAGGAATTCTGAGTGGGATAGCCAAAGGAATTAACAGCTACACCACCGAGTCTATAAGATAGTTTCCCACCTGTCCTTGGCCTCCCCTTGTTATGCAATCACAGCCATCTACCTGCAACTTATCCCCACTAGTCCTGCAGTATAAAGAAGTCAAGGTGACCAACCAACTGAATGTTTAAAGAAGGGGTCAGGAACCTTTTTTGGGTTGGAGGCCACTGACCCAGAGAAAAATCATCTGGAGACTGAGGGGAGGTAGTGGAAGGAGGGGGGACTGGAGTGTCAGCACAGGATCCCCAATACTGGGGGAGGCCTAAGCTTCAGGAGCTGGATCCAGGCAATTCAGGTGCTGCCTGGCCTCCAGGCCTTAAGTTCTCCACCCCTGGTTTAAATCCTCTGGAGTTATGGATGTGGTCACCTCCATGTATTCTCATGAAGGATGGGCGCATGATGGTGTATGTTATCTTCATCTGACTAATAATTTGTGATAAATATTTAAGTTTTGGCCAGCTACACCAAGAGAGTATGAACTTACATAAGGAAACCTAAATTAGATATGGTCTTCTTAATCCCCTTTCCCACTGATTTAATTAAATACAATTTTTAAAGGACTGGCTCTTGCTGATTCCTGGTATGGAAGTTATCGTCATAAACGATGAACATCTTGAGTGTGGGGGAATTTACCCAGAACTCAGCCTTGACCACTACATTCACTGTATTCAAGATAGAGGGGACAGAGACAGGCCAACACCGAGCACTTTTGAAAATCCCATGTTCTGTAGCTGAACACATGTCCTGGGTTGAATAAATATGAGGATGCCCAGAATGCTACATATTTTGCCAGCTCATTTATAGCCTGCATTTCACGAGGATCATTTGCTACCCACTGTGTGTCTAATTCAGAGCAGGTGTTTGCAATCACCATTGTAGACCAAACTAACTAACTGCAATCTGACAAATACTTAAATAGAACAAGCCAGACACTGGGAAGCCCTAAAATAAGCCTACAAAGCTGCCAAAACATGTTTAATGGCACTAAGAGATTATAAAACAAAGCTGTCAATCAGGGTGTCTAATCAAGGTTTGACTAGCAAGATGAATGTTGCTACATCTACCCCCTACCTAATTGGTGGGTGGCTCTCAGTAACAATCACACGCAGTGTAGTAATACCTAGTCCTGCATAATCGCCGAATCGAGTAGCTAGAAATGGTGAACAGAGTTGTGGGAAAGTGCTCATTTCTGATCCTCAGTGGTTTCCTAGTTGTAACAGACCGGCCTCAAATTGAAGCCATCATTGTGGTACTCTCCAGCCATTCAACAAATGGTCTGGTAGCACTTTATAGACTAACGAAACATGTAGATGGTATCATGAGCTCATGATACCATCTACATGTTTCATTAGTCTATAAAGTGCTACCAGACCATTTGTTGTTCTTTTCTGTAACAGACTGACTCGGCTATCCCCTGAAGCTCCAGCCATTTGGTTAAACTCAGAGACAGTGGGTCCTAGACAGTGTCCAGGAAGTATTGGCAGGAAGCCAGGAGAGCCAATGAAAAGAGAGTGTGAATATTTGAATGGAAAAGCAGTGATCTGCCTGCTGCAGTCTTTGTGTGACCAGAGGAGACATACAGACATGAGTTAAGCCAGGAACAAGGCATGGGATTTTGAGCAATAACCATGCCTAGGGAAAGACTAAACCTTGGAAAAACAGAGATGTAAGTAGAACGGGGAATGTTTAGTTAGATGCAATCAGGTTATTTTCTTGATTTTTGTGTTTGGTTGAACTCCTCTGTGATGAGCTCACATACTTCTCTCACCCCCCGTAAACTGTAAATTTTAAACTGGATCCCGGGGAAGCAATTCTCTGTGGTTTTAGTCTTACCTTTTTCAGTTGCTCTGTAACTCCTAGCAACCTCGTAAAGTAATGCTTTACCAAGTAGGTCATCTTTGTTTTGTTAATAAAATCACATTTTTAAGACTATGATCTGATTGCTGTGCCCTAAAAGGCAAGCGGTTCTGTGTGCACATGCTTAAAACTGCCCGGTCAGCTATTCAGACTTACAGTTTGTTTTCAAGCTCTCTTCAGAGGGAGGGTTAAAGAGCTTGAGGATACCCTCTCAGGAAAAAAATCCCAAGTGAATCTTTGCTGGGTTTTCTAAGGCGTTTTTGCAAATTGGGTGGTGGAGTCTTTGACCGTGGGGAGATTTGTAAGCAGAATCCATTAGTGGCAGGGTATTTAAAGTCTCTTGCAAGTCCCCACCTTCTGCACTCAAAGGGTATGTCTACACTACCCCGCTAGTTCGAACTATCAGGGTAATGTAGGCATACCGCACTTGCAAATGAAGCCCAGGATTTGAATTTCCCGGGCTTCATTTGCATAAGCGGGGAGCCGCCATTTTTAAAACCCCGCTGGTTCGAACCCCATGCAGCGCGGCTACACGGGGCTCGAACTAGGTAGTTCGAACTAGGATTCCTATTCCGAATTACCGGTACACCTTGTGGAATAGGAATCCTAGTTCGAACTACCTAGTTCGAGCCCCGTGTAGCCGCGCTGCACGGGGTTCGAACCAGCGGGGTTTTAAAAATGGCGGCTCCCCGCTTATGCAAATGAAGCCCGGGAAATTCAAATCCCGGGCTTCATTTGCAAGTGCGGTATGCCTACATTACCCTCCTAGTTCGAACTAGGAGGGTAGTGTAGACATACCCAAAGTACCAGAGTAGGGAACAGCCTCGACACACCGTCTTTTGTAGTATCATCACATTTGATAGAGACACAGAAGTAATTTTGAGAAATGTATTATTGAAGCAGTGGTGGAGGATCATTGTAGTAGGGGATATCTACAAGAGTGATGGATGGATGATGCATGGCAGATCACAGGAAGATCCACTGCTGGATCATGAAGGCTTCCACAAATTCTGCTATGATGTCACCAATATTTACATGTGAATACATGGCTTCATTTAATTGACTTCTCAGTTTGGCACCATCAGTAGGTGGCCCTGAGTAGATACTGCCATTTCCCTCCCCACAACTTGATCTGTGAAGCAAACAGAATATAGGGGAGGAATTGAGCCCAACAATCCATCAAATTCCACCTACCCAGTTATCCTATCTCCTCTCCTCCCCCTTCTCCAAGCGTTGTAGCTCAGTCTGCTCTGTTAATGGGTGTTGGGCCAGGTGGCTTCTTTCACCTGGTGTCTGCAGCACCCCCCTCTTCTGGAATCTGTCTGCAGACTTAGGCAGAAATCACAGTATTGGTTATATACTTGGGTCACATTTCCAAGTTTGCTTTGTCCCTCAATTTAAAAATGAAGACAGGCTATCACGCACATGATTGGGCGGTAACCCACCACCTCCTTCCCCAAGGTCATAAGTTCAGGCAAATAATAATCATGGGAAAATATAAATGCAATTAAGGGATCTGGTCTTCTCCAGAGCAAATGTAAGCACTCTCAAGCTGACAGGGATTTTGTGCCTATGCCAATGGGTGAATGGGCCAATGTGCAATTTCACAGTGAACAGAACACAAACAAACCTTAATGCAGACAGGTTTAACCTAGCTTTATATTATTTATTAAAACCCAGTGAAATAAATGGAAGTTAATAAAACATGACTTAGTACTGAGTATTCAACAGTTTTTTCCAGTGCACTATAATCATCTTAGCAGTGTCAGAGATTTTGTATCTTGAGCTTGTCTAGAGGGCAGTCACTGATATATGACCAGATCATGATGCTCATTGATCCATATTTCAATGGTGATATAAACACAATACATTTCACCTTCCTTTCAGCAACTGAATGACTGTTATTCACATAGATGGCATGAGAGGATAAAGCTGCCTTTATGGTGTCGAACATTAAGCAATTTGCAGAGGAACGGGTGTCTGTATTATGCAAATGGTGAAATATGTGCTTACAGATCAGCACACTTTGCCTTCCAGAGTCTTAGTTTCACCCAGGGGAAAGGAGCAAATGTGGTGTATAGCTTCTGCCTTAAGATAGTCGGTTGTAGATACATGTTAGTTGTCAGCTTACTGGGAAGGTTAATAAAATGCATGGCAGTTGCACAGAAAGTCATGCTAAGTTCTTCAGCCACTGGTCAGCAATTACACCCAGCTACTGCAATGAGTCTGGATAGCGAGAAGAGTTGGATAATGCTTGCACCTAACTTGCTGGCCGTTTTTGTTCTGTGACTTCTGAACATATCATAAGGATAAGTCAGTAATTTGAGCCTTGCTCTTTCAGCCCTAGTGACTGACATAGGCATGAAGCCCTCTCTACACATGCCATTTATACAAGCTGTATTTGATTTGCCTTTGTAATGGCTAAACTGTGCCCTTTTCCTACTCATTTGAGTGTGATATAGGGGAATAGCTCCTCCTCCTTCTTTCTCAAGCTATCTGGATCCTGGGTTCAGTGCCAACACAGAATGCTGCCCGTGCACTCTGGATCCTGCTCCGAACAATGACATAAGGGCAGTCATAGGGAGCATGCGCAACTTTGGCTCAGTTTGGCCAGGCCCCTACTTGCTGGTTAGAGTATCTAGCCAGCGGCAAGGTGGGATATAAGTAACACTTGAATTCCTTCAAGATCTACAGCAAATTATTTTTCCAAACTAGAGCAAGAGGGGAGCATAGGAGGAAACCAAGTCTTCTCTTGGGTCCGATGACTTACATTGCTCAGCTACTCAGGATGAATCCTAAAGGCTAGTTTCTGTGACATCCATTCATTCAGAGTAGTACTCTGCAAGTTGCCCTAGCAACTATGGGTGTAAGGGTAGGAGGATCTGGTGATATGTTTCCATGTGTTGGCCCAGTATGGTGTGTGGTCCCCTTGATGCTGGGCCTACCATTCTACTTTAACTGGTTTTTCATTACCATCAATGGAACAAAGACATGCTCAGTGTTCCAGACCAATGACTGGTACATCCCAGGTCTCACTGATGTAATAAGAGCTCCGGCTCTTTCTAGTTACAGCAGGCCATGGGCTCTACAATCATTCCCGCTCCTGTCGGTAGAATCTGGCCGGTCTCAGTTTTAAAGAGTAGAATAAAGTGTTACAAGTTTGCTGCTGCCTGAAGTGTTCGACCCTGTACTCATGTATTATTCCATTGCACAGTGTGTGGGGATGCCTGGCGATTGTTCAATGCCATTGTTCATCTGGGTGGCACAGCTGGCAGCATTGGACATGCTTATTTGCCTGACTTCGTGGTTAGAGTCAGTGGCAGAAAACCACTCAGCGACACAGCTGTCCGTTATTCATTCTTTCACACACACACACCCCGCTCCTCCTCTTTTTTTGTTTCTTTTGACAGGCTGCCGTTTGATCTTGATTGACATTCGAAGGTGTATAGTGCTGGAAGCTGCCTTCTTACATAGCCCTTTTAATGCATTACAAGGAGACAACATGGCTACATTATAATATAGTGGGTGAAATTACACTATGTCTAGCATTACTCATATACTTCGAATCCTATCAGTTAATCAGAGCTTTTCATGTCTTGCAGGTTGAATTCCATTTAACAAAAGTAAATTCCTGTCAATAAGAAAAACGTTCCCTTTCTTGGCAAGAAAAGTCAATTTTTTTTGTTCCACAACTAACTGGAATATTTGCCACATAGCACTTAGCCGCTTTAGTTTTATATTTTTAGAATCCTGGTACATTAACTATATTGTGTTTACTTTAAAATTAGCTTTATTTTCTGATAAATGCTACAAAGTAATTTCAGTATTGATTGTGTAAAATGTACTTGATATTTACTCAACTCAGGGAGTAAGCTGCTACTACTATATGTAACTGTTGGAGTAGGTTACTTCTAAATTTATACTCTTGATACATGTAGTTATTACAAAATGCCATTCCATCAAGTGTAACAAATGCTTAATGTAGATGATTAGTAAATGGAGCTGGATTCTTTAAGAACCACATGCAGCAAGACTATATATGTAGCGGCATAAAAGTAGAGTGAGTACTGATATCCCTTTGCTGACTTATAGTTAGTCTTCCAATTGTTAACAAATAATAAATAGAGATAAAAAGCATCATGGCAGGTAAGTTATGTTAAGGAAATGGCTGCTTGTTGCTTAGCTAGAACTTGCAGGAAGTAAAATTCCATCTATCTCTAGTTATTGTTGCTTAACAAGCTCCCATTGAAAACGTCAGATGAACGGATAATGCTATTTTTATGATGTGATATGACATATTTGTGGTCTACATTTAGTATTTATATGGAGTGGAAATTGATAATTAAGTGTTCTATCTTGAGGTACAATACAGAGTTCTGGAATTGAAATCTAGGCCCTCGAAGGAAACTATGATTCCATACTGAGAAACTTACAGTTATCCAAAAGAGATGAAAAATGAAAAAGATGTTTAGAAAAAAATGGCACTGCTGCTTCATTATCTCCAGATGAATGAGATTGTGGAGATTGGGTATGAAAGTCTGTGTTTTGGGCTTTCAATCAATCCTATTCAAGACACCCCAAGGTGCAAAGCACAGTGCATGTAGACAGTAGATATCACATTGCTGTAAAGCTAAATCAAAACATGTGTATACATTTTAACGTGACAATGTCAGGGACTTTAACAAGTGTTTGCCTGAAGAGAGGCTGCAGGTTCCAGGTCTGAATAGAAAAAAAAATCTAGTTCTACAGGCAGAGTTTAATGTGAAAATGCCTCACACAGAAGGTACCTCACTTGGACTGATGAAAACAATGCCGGGGTTAAACAAGTGAAGTCAGTTTGAGAGTGAACACAAGCAGGGGATGTTCAAAGGCTGCTGACAAGGATATTGGAAGGTGGAGATGTTCACTCATGTTGATTTATTTTGGTTTCTTTTAGTGTACACGAGGTGCTTACACTGTGCTTCTAGCCTCAAATGCACCAGAGAGGGTAGGGTGCTCAAACTCCATTGAAACCCCCAGACTAGTTGCTGCTAATGGTCAAAGTCACAATTAGTACAAGACAAACTATGCTAATAACAGACGACCAGCAGTAACCTTGCAAAGCCTAAGCACAACTAAAGTAACCATTCAGCAAGATGAACACTACAATTTACTCCCCTCTCTGAACATATGGAATGAGAGCATACTCCCCTGTTCCCTACTGGGCCATCCCTTTACACGCTTGCATCCCACAATCTTTCAGTAACCAAGCCCTGATCTACACCAGGGAGTTATTTTGAAATAACTCCCCTTACCCTAACATCCACACTACCAAGCCCATTATTTCAAAATAGCAGTCTGGTTATTTCAAAATCTGTACTCCTGCTTTCCTCAGGGAATAACACTTATTTCGAAATAATGGTAGCATGGACACTCTGCTGATGCTATTTCGAAATAACTACTCAGAGTAATTTGAAGCAATTACTCCCCAGTGCTTTCTGGGGTTGTAAGTCGAGGTAGCACATCCAGAATAAGGGAGCCTGCCTCTGACTAATTTTGAGGCTCCCCTGTAGTAGGGACATGCTATTTTGATTTTGTTATTTTGGGAGTTATTAGTTCGAATTTAGTTATTTTGAAATAACTTCCTGGTGTAGACATGGTTCAAGAATAGTAAACTTTTTGGAATGTCTTTCATTTCAAGTATTTCAAAAATAAAGAAAGTAAGCAACTTCTGAAGTCCAAGGGCCAACAGTTTAAAAATATCCTAGTAGATTACGAGAAAGATCCTTGACTGATGTAAATTGTCATAGCTCCATGGCAGTGATATCTTCAGAACTCTGACAATTGACACCAGCAAAGGATTTGACCCCTATTCTCCTAATCCAACAACCACCATGAAATGCCTACTGAATGGGGATTGCAATGTATTTAACTTTAATGGAAAGAATAACAAATGGAAACAGAATACAAATACAAATCCCAGTCACGTAATTTAGTTAAGAGCAAAGATGTTTTCGAACCATAAAGTGCATTAGAAAGCACTTGGTTTTCTCTTCACCTTAATTTTATAATATATGAATTTTCAGTTTACAATTTTGGCACGGAGAGCTATGAACACAGGATGTCCTTTATAAATGGTTTGGGGCAAATGTTAGTATTAAAATCTGGCTGACACAGCCAGTTCTTAAAAGATGGTTTATTGAGCATCTCGCTATAAAGGACCTAAATATCAGCTATTCCATGCACAGGGCAACTTTTTGTTTGAAGCTAGTGTCATTCCAGATCAGTGTAATATTGTATTCAAACCATGTCTCTCCTTCCCATGTAATCTGGCATTCTACACTATGTGACAGCTCTGTAAGGCAGTTCAGGGAACAGATCAAATCAACTGCAAACTCTGGGCCAGATGTTCCCCTCCGCTGTACATACAAAGACAAGTAAGACACCGGAAGGGGGCTGCAAAGAAATAGAGTGTCAGCTATGCAGTATCCCTCCCATTGCCTTTCTGTCAATGAAAGTTCCCTATCTGTAAGTATCTTGAAGATTAGGGTCCAGTCAGTGTGGGAATGGAACTTTTGGCAGGCAACAGTGAACATCTGAGATGGATATGATTAGCAAAAAGCTGAAACAAGATGGCAGACAACCAACTGATGAAAATATCATCTATCTATCTATCTGTCTATCTATCTGTCTATTTATTGCATCTGGTAGTATTTAAGCTTCAATTTGAAATTAGGGCAAATAGGGCTCATATATATGCCATTAAAATTGATTATATCTAGCTGCAAACATGCTTCATGTTCTCAGATTTTTTCCCTGATATGAGCATAGAAGAAATCCAGATCTGTGTAAATGCAGAGTAGCTCTACTACATTTACATTAGCATAACTCAGATCAGAATCTGGACCCTTTTTCTATTATGATTGACAAGGAAGACGCTGGGAGTGAGGTAATATCTTTTACTGAACCAACTTCTGTTGCCAAGAGAGACAACGTTGTGATTGAAAACGCTTGACTTTTAACTACTTCCATAGTAAATGATCAGTTACATCTTGTTACCTTGATGACTGCTTAAAAGGACTTGAGAAATAAGAAGTGAATTTAAAAGGCCACTGGTTCCCGTTTCTGGAAGCTGCACTCTGAAATTTGGATGGGGAAATATTCCTGCTGCAGCTTTCCCTTCCAGCATTTGTATAATTATTGTTAAGCATTTTTAACATCTAATGCATCTCCCATAAAATGAGACAACCACATACTGTGGCTTAATGAAAAGAGCTGAAGAAAATGTACACACTTTTGGTTACCAGGCAGCGGTTTCATAATGTTTTCCTCCAATGGTCTGTGTTCTCCTTCCCCTCACATTGTCTCCTTCGGTCTAATGCCCATCAAATGCTGAGACCAATGTTTCAAGGCATCTCTAAATCCCTCTCTCCACGTTCAATTCCTAGCTGCATGTGCATATTCGGTGATGGACTCAATTAATGTCTTCTGCTGCTAATCAGCTGTGAGTGTTCAGAAAACACACATGCGGAAAGGAAAGGCCTAATAATACAGATGCCTGTTTAACATCAAGATCGTTATTAAGGAATAATCTAAATTAGTACAGAGCCTGGGGCCAATGAAAAAATGTCACTGATGGCACATAAGCTACTGCTCCCCTTGCACTTAAGAATTCGGATTGATTTCAGTGGGAAAATCAAGTGCATAGAGTGAGCAGAATTCAAAAAGCGCACAATCATCAGTAACTTACAGGACCACACGGTGAAAGTCATTTGCTATAATGTATTATTTTGAAGAGCTGTAATGTACAAATCTATCTCCAGGAGTCCCTGGATGGTGAGGAGGGTGTGTTAGGAATGGCAGCTTTTTGCTTCCCTGTGAAATATCAGGCATGGGGCACAGGCAGAGGAATGATGCCAGTCTAAAAGAACCGATGGATTAATCCTGAATGACAAACCCTCTGTTCCTATTCATTTGCAATTACAGCCTTCTGAGCAGCACAGATTAGGACAGGCAAAGGATGCTGAATATGGCTGGTTTACCACGGAAACCCCAGACAAGAAACAGCTTTGTGGTGGGAAGAAGTGAAGCTCTCTGGTAGGAAACACTTGTGTAAATGAACCCGTTCTATTCCAGCTCTGCTCTCTTTCTAATCTCAGACTTTCCTCCTTTTGCCCCCTTTCTACGTCCTGCCATCATCCCGGTCCACGAAGCCAATAAATTTAATCCCACTTTACAGGTCTCTATCTCTCTGGACCAGCTTCAGATGGGAATATAGCTAGGTCCACTTTAGGCTGCTTTTGATTGTCATGAGCTGAGATCCTCTCTTTCTCTCATATGAATCTCTCTTCTTTCCTTTCAGTGAGATTCTTGAGTCATTTCTGGTCAATCACCAACCATCTATTCTAAGGCCAGTTGGTATGTTCCACCCTGGCTCTTGAGAGCCTCTGTTCTCCGCCCCAACATGTAGGTTTACATGGTCTTCAGTTGATCCCGCTTAATGCAACATGAGACAATACAAATTAAAATCCCCCACACTGCTTCCTAATGAGCATATGAGAAGCAGGTGTTTCCAAAATAGCTGCAAATGGTGAGTGACATTGATTATCCAGCTCGCATATTTCATGCTGAGAAACACATCCATAGGAATCTGGATGATATCTATGCTAATTCTCTGACTAATTTACTGAGCTAGTAAAACCAGAAGAAAACAGGATTTTTGTCAGTTTGATTTTTCTCTCCTAACCAAAAGGGTGATTAGATTTTTATTTTTCTTAAGTTGTTGTCATGAGATACCCATTTCAAGCCCCCTCCCTCAGCTCCATGTTATAATTGCCTGCCAAAATCTGCTACAAATCAGATTCTGCTGTCAAAATGGAACTGTCTAATCCTTTGGGAGCTTCTTTTTAATTAAACATCTAATGTAGTATGCTAAACAGAGCAAATATGCAATGCTCCAGGACTAAGAAATTAGCTTGATGGCTGAAGTGCACTAATCAATTGAAGTGTTACATTTACTGTGGCAGCAAATTTCCAGGGTTTGACAACCCAGGTCAGGGTTGTTGGAGCTTTTCTATTAGGGGGTCTATAACAGTGACACATCTCTAAAGTTTTGAGCTTGGATAATCACAAGGAACTTTATTGGAGGTGGGGATCTGTTCCGATGTCTGCTACTGACCAGATGGGTGATTTTAGGCAAGTCATTTCACCTTTGTGACTGTGTTTTTCTCTCACTCTGTACTGTCCATTTTTAAGTGTAAGCTCTTGAGTACTCACTATGGGCCAGATTCTGAAAGGTATTTAGGTGTCCATCTTCCAGTGACTTTCAAAACCTTGGCCCCCCATGTCTCTCTGGCCCAGTCTATACTATATGGGAAGGTTGAAGGAAGATACACAACTCTACCTACATAAATTGCACAGCTGGAGTCGACATATCTCAAATCTCCGTCCACCCAGTGGGAGGTCGATGGGAGCAAACGCACCCTTCCCATCATGAGGAGGCTTCCCTTACTCCTCGTGAGGAGTAGGAGTACTGGGGAAGACAGGAGTGCCCTTTGCATTAGATCCAGTGTGTCTATACTACACCCGCTAAATTGAATCCTGGAAGGTCAACTGAGGGCACTGTCAATCTTCCATGTAGTGTAGACGTACCCTGTGTTTTTAGGTAGCACCTAGAACCAAGGGCCTTGGACTTGAATGGGTTCCTTAGACACTAATATAAACCATTTGATTTTAATTGAGCCTCTGAATCTGAGGAGACTCCGCATCCTTCTTCTCTTCAGTGCACACCCTGAATTTCATCCCTTCCCCACCATTATCAGCACTCTCTCCTCTCAACCCTTGACACCAACGCTATGTTTTTGTGGACCATGCACCACCTCTCAGTTCTTCTTACGACTGCCTGCTGTTGAAAGTTCAGCTGTGCATTTTCACACTTGCTCTAGGAAATTTCTGAGTGAGGTTTTTGGAAAACATCTTCCTTGCATGGGGAAACAACCACTAATATGTGGACAGACCAACAGGTGCTTGTTTTTAAAGCTTCAATATACACGAAAACCGGGGCAACTGAATGTTACCTTCTTGGGAAGACAGTGTTCCTAAACGATGCTTTGGAAGAATCCACCCCCCCCCCACACACACCAATACCCCCCCAAATATCCTATATTCTACTGAACTCTTGTCCTGTTCACTACCAGCTCTGATTTATTGCAATAAGGATTAAAACACAACACTAACAACCTCTTACAGGGAAGAAAATACATCCCTAAAGATTTCAACCCCTTTCTTGAATGAAGAGAAGACACAATCATTGCTTTGAATTTATTAATGTCAATGCCAAGGCTCAGAGATTGGTCCTTCAAGGGCAGATGCAAAAGTGAACCTCTATGGCAGATTGGAAAGATGTGACCACCAATACCAGTCTGCACACAGTCCACATTAAAACACCGCTGCAGCTGTGCTTTAACGTTGCTGCCCTTTCCTCCCCTCTCCCCACCTCACTCAGGGCTGTTGAGGATAGGGCCATAGCTGCTGATGGGGGGACAAAAGAGCCACCTTGGGCTCAACAATTTAAAAGGTCCCAGTGGGCTCCAGGCTGCTATTGCTGCCTCAGGAGCAGCTAAAGACCAGAGCCCTTTAAACATCCAACCAAGCCCCGGATTACATGTGCTATGCAGTGCATGAAGGATTGGCTGAGGGAGGCTGACCCTGGCCCCGCCCCTTCTACCTGAGGCCCCACCCTTTCTGGGGTCCTGGAGCCAGGCCCCATACTGGGAAGGTTTTTGAATTACTTTCACTCCTGTTCAAGAGAACTACTTGTCCAATGTTCAGAAAACATGGCTCCCAGGCAGAAAGTGGTAATAAAATGTCTTCTACATGCATCTGAGCCATGTTTTCATTACTTTATTTCTCTTTAAGCAGTTGAGGTTCTTGTGAATCTGAAGATGTAGGGAAAAATGGGGGAAAAATGAAGACGGGGAAGTTGCTTTTCTCCCTGAACCTGCAAAACAACTGCAAGGACAATGGGGGGGGGGGGGGGGCGTCTAGACTACAGGGTTTTGATGACAAAAGTGGACTTTTGTTGACAAAACTATACCTGCGTCTACACTGCCACTGAGTTCTGTCAACATAACATCGACAGAACTCAGCAGTTTTGTCGACAGCTGTAAACCTCATTCTACGAGGAATAACGCCTTTTGTCGACAGAGTTCTGTCGACAGAAGGCATTATAGAATCTACACTGTCCTTTTTGTCTACACTGTCATGTCGACAAAGTGGCTTGCTTTGTAGACAGAACTGGCTGTAGTCTAGATGCTCTTTGTTGACAGAAGCTTTGTCGACAGTATCTGTCGACAGAACTTCTGTAGACAAAAGCCTGTAGTCTAGACATATCCTGGGACTCCTCACAGCACGCTTTCGCCTTCCTGGATAGATTAGCAAGACTGGGGCTGGCTTGGATGGTCAATTCTGGATGGAGAGTTTAGTTTCTGTGTTCTATATACGGGTATCACGTTAGTGAGAAGAAGAAAGAGTTGCAGAAAAACAAAGTTGCCAAAGACATTCAGATAGTTCCCCTCAGTTTGTAGGTTTGGATCCAACTCTCAGATGCAGCCGTGCAGCTGCCATTGAAGGCAACAGGAGCTGTGCTTGTGTGGCTCAGTGGGACATGAAGCGTTCTCTGAAACAATTTTCAAAAAGGTGTGCAGGTAAGATGGGGGCCAAAGGTTTCTGAAATGCTGTAATGGTGCTGCCACTACAATGTATTTATAAACTATGCATTGTTTAAAAACAATCAATCTGCCTAACATGCATTCTCTCAGCCTAGTGTGGATGACACAAGATAAAACCACTCCCTTAAAAAAAAAGTGTCAGGGTCAAATATTAACCGCCCTTCATGTGGATTTTCTCTTACCTTAAGTGAGGTGAGATAAATCAACTTGCAATCACATGAGACGGAACTGTCTGAGTTACCAGTATTCAGTAAAGACCATTTTCTCTCTTCAGACAGAGCCCGTTCCCAGACGCTGTCAAAGGGCCTTGCAGAGAGAGGCCGTATCTTGTGAATGATTCATAACTTCAAATTGCAGCTGTCAGGCCAAACGTATTTAAAAAAAACTCATGGTCATGGGTGTGACTCCTATCCCCACTGAAGAAGAGGCCCTGCGGCTTTGGAATACCACAGAAGTCACTGCTGTCAAGGTCATTTGGTGCCTACTTATGCTGGTTGCATCTCATCACTTGGAACTCAGCACTTCACGTTGTCTGCTTCAAACCACGTCCTCACCACTACCACTGGCAGCCTCCTGTTCCAAGTCAGCAACAATGGCTGCAACAAGTGAATTGATCTAGTGAACATGTACTGCCATTGATAATCAGGGAAGCCTGGCACAGGTACCAGTATGTTGTACTTATTAGGGTGCAGGAAGGAGGGGGATTTATAGGTGCCACTAGATGAAAGAACTTAGAGGTGTCTGTAAGGAGAGAATGTGGGCTGGCCTCTTTCCCTTCAGCTTCTTCATTATGAACACAGTAGTCCTAATCTATAAGAAACATTAGAATAATAAGTCCTGTTTTTCTGGAGGTGTTTCCTAAATGACCCAGTGAAGGGATGTGGTAGACTTTATGGTTTTTAGAAATCATGTAGCTGCAACAATTTTTAACGGTTACATGGTTACTAAAATGGTCCTGAGGGCAGGGCGGGCAGCCAGTGTGCTCCCGGCCCCACTCCCAGGGAGCCCGGCCACCCAATGTTGCTGCTTCTGATACAGAGGCAGCACCAGGGGGCAGCAGCAGCCCTTGTACACACAGACAGAGACTTCTTCGGCATGTCACGGCTTCTCCGACATGTCACGGAGCAGCCTCTGTCCAAGGCGAGCCTGGGCCCACCATGGACAGAGACTACTCCAAGGCAGCAGCCCCTGTCTGTGGGGGGCCCCAGCTCACCGTGGACAGAGGGTGCTCTGTGGTAGCCTCCCTGCCCCTCTCCATGCTGCTGCCTCTGATACAAAGGCAGGCTGCTCCAGGGGATCCTGTGCTCATGGGTGTTATGTTGTGTGGAGTTCCACAGCATAGAAGAAATCAGTGGAAATACAGAGAGCTTGAGAGGTTGAATACCTGTGTGTGGACCAAAAATTGCCGTCAGAGGTCGATGGTCAGTGAGAAGTGTAAACTTCCATCCAAACAGGTACTGGTGAAATTTCTGAAGCCTGAAAACGAATCCCAATGCTTCATGCTCAATTTGCACATAGTTAGATTCAGCCTTGCTTAAGGTGCATGAAGCAAAAGCAATTGGCTTCTCTTCTCCTTAAGGCATAATGTGTGACAAGATCGCTCCTACTCCATATGGGGAGGCATCACAGGCCAACTGTAAAGGTAAGGATGGATCAAAATGCGTCAGGACCTCTGCGATTAGCAATGCACATTTAGCTTTGTTAAATGCAACATCACAGGCATCAGTCCACTTCCAGACCTTGTTCTGGCCAAGTGGTTTTAATAGTGTGACTAACTGTGAAATAATAGTTCAATAGTCCTAGAAATGAGTGAAGTTGACTGGCATTTTGAGGGGGTGGAGCCTCCACAATAGCCTTAACTTCTGAAGGGGACTTATGAAGGCCAGTAGCATCAATGATGTGTCCTAAATATTCAACAGAGGGCTGAAAGAATGCACACTTGTCTTTGTGGACTCGTAGGCCATACTCTTCCAATCTTTGTAGGGTAGCCTCTACGTTCTTAAGGTGATCCTCCTCATTCCTGCCTGTGACCAGGATGTCATCAAGATAGCACTGGACTCCTGGCAAGCCACACAAGATCTGGTCCATAGCCCTCTGGAACAAAGCTGGGGCAGAAGTTGTTCCAAAGGGTAAGCGACATTAACGATGAAGTCCTTTATGTGTCACAATAGTCAACAGCTCTTGGGATTTCTCATCAACTTGCATCTGTAAATATGCTTGACTCAGATCAATCTTGCCGAACTTTTGTCCTCCAGCCAGGCCCACAAACATGTCATGGATGCGGGGAAGGAGGTATTGCTCTGCACACAACACAGGGTTAACAGTGACCTTAAAATCCCCACAAATCTGAATAGAACCGTCTTTCTTCAATATTGGAATTATTGGAGTCGCCCATGGACTATGGATAACTGGCATTAGGACTCCATTTTTGACTAGGCACTCCGGGTCCGCTTCAACTTTCGGCTTGATGGCATATGGCACAGTTCTGGCCTTCATATATTTTGGTTGGCTACCAGGTTTAATCAGTTTCACAGTTGATCCTTTCCAAAAACAGCAACATGTTTCCTTAATATATCGGTCAGACCTGTTTCTTCTTTAGTCATCCGGTACGCTTCTGCCCAGTTCAGCAGGATCTTCCTAAACCATGATCTCCCCATTTAGGCTGGGTAATGGCCTTTCACCACAAACAGTGGTAATTCTGCAGTCTGTCCATTTAGTTCCACCTTAACATCAGTAGTGCCCAATAGGGGTACTGCTTCTCCCGTATATCTCTTCAGAACGATCTTTGTTGCTTTAAGTGGAAGATGCTTCAGCTTCTCCTGATACGCCGTGTCTGAGACCATTGAAACTGCTGCACCAGTGTCCACTTCCATGCGTCCAGGTTTGCCATCCAAACGTGGAGTTACCCAGTATTCATGGGAACCCTCTTCCAAAGACAAAACATAGCAGGGCACTTCTTCTCCAGACAGGGTGTCACCTTGATCATCAGGCATCTGCTTGATTGTATACAGATTTTCCTTTTTGTTCCACCAGACCACAGGCCTCTTTTTCTTGTGTTGGCAGGCATGGTCAATGTGTCCTTTTTTTTCACACAGTCGACACAGTAGGTTCTTACACCAGCATTCTGAAGCATGGTGAGCTGGCTTACCACAGCTAGGGTTGCCAGGTGGTCTCCCAAAATATACCGGACAGACAGTATTTTTTGATCAAGCAAAAATTAAAAATTAAAATAAAAAAAAAGGAACACGGGAGAAGTGGCGATCACAGCCCCGCCTCCCAGCTGGGACTCTCAAGCTGGGAGGCGGGGCCACGATCAGCACTGGCAGCCTGTGATTGCACAGAAGCCTGGCGGGGGCGGGGTGAGTGGCTAGGAGTCCGCTTCCTCCAGGCTTCTGACCAATCACAGGCTCCTAGCACCGATTGTGGCCCCGCCTTCCAGCCTCTCCCCCTGCCCATGCCAGGCTTCCGTCCAGTGCACAGCCAGAAAAAATCAGAGAATACCGGACATTGCACATGTCCAGTATTCTGATTTTTTTACCAGACAAAGAGCGCAAATACCGGACTGTCTGGTAGAATACTGGACACCTGACAACCCTAACCACAGTTGTAACATTCCTGGCTCCCCACTGTTTTATGGGTAGGCTCTTGGGATACTTTATGCACCCCCTAGGGGGTGCACTGAGGTATTGCATCTCCCGTGTGGCCAGTTCAATGGCTTTCTGTAGGGAGAGTTGAGCTTCTCTGAACAGACGCCTCCGTATAGCTTCACTGTGCAAGCCACACACTAACCTGTCACATGTGGCATCATTTAACATCTCCTTAAATTCACAGTGTTCAGCACGTTTTTTCAAATTTGCTACAAATTGTACAATTGTTTCACTTTCTTTTTGGTCTCTATTATGGAACCTAGACCCTTCTGCAATTACCAATGGTTTTGGAGAATAATGTGACCCCAGGATTTCCATAATGTCACTGTAAGATTTGGTCTCTGGCTTAACAGGGAGCAGCAAACTACGTAGCAGAGAATAGGACTTAGCCCCTACAACACTTAAAAATATGGCACCTTCTTCTCTGCCTTAATGTCATTTGCAATAACAAAAAGTTCAAAACACTCAGTATATACGTGTCATTGCTCTATAGTCTCCTCAAAAGGCCCCAGTGGCCCTGTAAGTGTAGCCATGGCTGCTGCAACACCCTTCTTTCTTTTTTTTTTTTCCTCTTCAGCCTCTGGGTGATCTTAGTTTCCGTTTGCACAGAGTAGCAGTCAGTTCTTCCCCCACCTTCCAGAACAGCAAACAAAAAGTTTGTTCTCTTACATTGACTTCCACTTCTTTTGTTGCTGGAGGCAGCACAGGTATCCCACTGTCGTTGTCTCTTGTTTCGTTGTGTGGAGTTCCACAGTATAGGAAGAAGTCAGTGGAAATACAGAGAGCTTGAGTAGTTGCAAGAGTCCATTTTATTGCATAACACAGAACTAACTAGAACAAGCCCAAACCATCTGGGCTGATCCCAGTGACCTAACTCAGTTACTATAACAAGATCTATATCTACAACCCAATACACAACAAGGAGGAGCTGCATTTAAGATGGCTCCCACCTGCCCTCTGTGCTGCTGCCTCTATGGGAGTCCACAGATGGGGGACAGACAACTCCACAGGAACTGGCACATGCAGGGAGGTACCAGCTCCTGCCTCCTCTCCCTCCCTTGCTGCCTCAAGGGGTGGTGGTGTTGCCTGTAGTCATCTAGATTAACCAATAAGCCCAGGCTTATCGGTGAATCGTTTAAACGCCTCCACACTAACATCCCTAACCCAGTGCTAAGCACTGGAGGCTTTCTTGCCCTTTGCTAGAAGGGTCCCAGGTGCTGAATCTGTAACGAGGAAGATTTCTTTTCATTTGTTGTATAAGGGATGGCTTTAAATAAGCTCACAAAAACCAGGAGCCCACATTCTCACAGCTGGCACAGAGCCTGAAGCTGGAAACTCTCCCGAGAGGCAGAGCCAGCCTAATGATTTTCTGCCAGCCTCTCCCTTCCCCTTTCCGGAGGCTGGCGTGGATGGACTTCCTTGCACACTGACAATACCCAGCTGCGGCAAGGGCAGATGAGGTAGGGGAGAGAAGTCTGCTCTATCAAACGCAGGGGCTCTGGGGTAGTGGATAGCAGAGCCAGGACTGGGAGTGCTCAACATTACTTTCAAGCAGTCCCTGCACCCCGTAGAGCAGAGGCGAGGAACCTTTTTTGGGTCGGGAGCCAATGACCCACGGAAAAAACTGTTGGGGGGCACACAAGTGAGAAACTGGAAAAAACATTCTCACCATGGCCTTCGACTGAGGAAGAGAGAGATACTCCCCACACTCCCCTTGCACACCAGAGCCCAGGGTGGGCCAAACCTAGTACATTTTGTGTGCTACAGCCCCCATGAGAGGCAGTGGGGGGCTGGAGCACCAGCGCAGGCTCCCCAGTGCTGGGGGTGCCCTGAGCCTCAGGGGTTGGATCCAGGCTAGCCAAGGGCTGCTTCCGGCAGCCGGGCCTGAGGTTCCCCACCCCTGTTATAGAGGCTTCCAGACCTGAAGTTTTCATATAAAAAGTAAGGGAGATGTCTGTACCAGGGATGTGGTCCTTTATTACACGCCACAACATAATTACAAGGACTGGAGAGGTGATCCTGTTCTAATGAATTATACAGGGCTTTCCCAGAAGGATATACATTGCTCTGTAGCATGTCTCTGAAAAGCAGCATCTTTGACACTTCTGGGGAAGGGAATGGTGCCCAGGCATGGGAATTTCCACTCCATGCCATGAAGGTGACCAGAAAGTAAATTAGACTCTCCAGCGTACAACAACAGTGTGAGAAAGGTTAAAAGAGCGTGGTAGCCCCAAATCCATAGAACAAACGCAGGATGCAAGATGCAGTTCGTTTCTAGACTCTCTATGGTACGTAGGTCAATTATCACTGTGCTAGCTGGATTTAGAGTCACTGGAACCATTTGTTCCAGGGGAGGAGCAATGGATGTACATGTACATCTTTGCTCGTCACCGCCTTCTTAATTCTCGACACTGGAGGCATTTGCAAACTAGCCTTTTCATGATGGTTATTTCCTGCGTGTGCTGTCAGAGGGCTTCATCACAGCTGTTTTTAGCCATGATCATTACTGTGGCTGACAGAGCTGGTCAATGCTGCATCGTCCTAGGAGAGGCACAAACCAATCAGCCAAATTCATTCCCCGTGCAACTGCAGAATATCACGAATCTACAGCAGGGATCACAATGGCCCAAACTGTTTGCCTAAGTCTGAGGCATTTTAATAGAAGCCTTTGTACTTTTACCATTTTTTTCTTGATTTCTTGAATCAGTGTGAGGGAAATAAACTAGATTATGTTTTTATTCCTCACTGGTTAGTAGTTAAAATAAAGCTTTTATGCCAAGTCTCTGCACAATTTTTGCACCAATTTAAGTAAATTGGTAGAAAAACTGAGGTTGTTAAATCAGTGTTGTGTGGATGCATTTATACCAGTAAAGGGGTGTTTATGGTAGTATGGCTTGTTTCAAGAAATGGCATAGGTTTTACTAATCCATTTTCTACCTTTTTAGTTAAATTGGTACCAAAAACCCTATGCCTGAGTAAGACAAGATTGTTGCATGGATGGATGAGATCCTGTTTGTGGGGAGATGAATTGTCATCAACACATTTAGAAATAATTTTAATTTATATATGCGTTGAGAATGATGGGACAGTACTGAACCATACCATTTGTGATCGGTTACTGCATTTTTAATAACATTGCAGAACAACTGTATGTGAGATCAAGTCCTGAATTCAAGTCTTCTGCATGGACAATGGAACCCAGAAAAAAAATATTTAAAAGACACACCAGAAATTACTAGTTTTTCAAGCACAAGCCAGTTACATTGTCTACAACTATGGCCACATGAGGACTTAAATGAGTCAACATCTCTGCTCAATGTTTACTTTTTAAAGATTATAACATCAGGACAGGGTGGGGGAAATCCACAAATATCAAGGAATCTAGAAAAGTATTTTTTACTGGTTGAAAGAGACAAAGTGAGTGCGGTATTTTCTTTTATTGGGCCAACTTCTGTTGATGAAAAAGAGCTACTTTTAGCTCTAGAGAGCTTTTCTTCAGGTATATTAGTGGTTGATATCCAGAGGCAATTGAGTGGGCAAAGTGCACATATGAATAAATTATTCAACAATTAACAGAAAAAGATGCAGAATAAACTACTCACAGCTGTAATTTCTCCAGCTTGATCAGTACTGCTTCCTCTTTTAAGTGGCTCTGAGAAGCTGGTGAAATGAAGGGGCAGATTATTTTTGACCAAATGATTCTTATTAAATGTGATGACTGCCTTTTAGCTACCAGTCCCAGCGAGGATTAGTGAAAAAAGCAAGAAAGCTGGTTGCACATTTGTCATGACACCACAACTATTATCCTGGGACATGAAATAGTAACAGCTGATTTCACCACACTTAGGAGTTAGTGATAATTCATAGCAATGGGTGACAACCAGATAGTCAGTGAAGTTGAAGATAAAATCACTCAGACCAATACAAAAGGGCTTTCCCTTTGCACTAGTCTTCTTATCAATACACCTTTAGGGCTTCAAAGTTTGGGCCTGGAACCAAATGTATAGGATTTTTTAAAATCCTAGCTAAAAGAAAATGAATGCACTTCCTTTATCGCAATCTCTCTGCATTTTATCCAGGAATGATAAGCAAAATAGAAAGTAGATACTAGTGCAACGTAGGCAGCAAAGTTATAAATAATGCACTATAAACCCAATTCTGTGTTTGGACTAACATCTTGGCTCTCTTGTTTGTAGCTATATTGCACAAACACCCATGCTTTCAGAGAGGGATCAATTATTCATATTCATCATCGAAAGCCTCAGTAAAAAATGTTTGCTTAACGACAACTGTTCAACTTTTTTTCTGCCTTCAGTCAAAAATCTCCACATGACTGATAGCTTCCCCGCAGACTCCCTGCACCCTACTGCATTGGGTCTTTCCATTTTATCTGCCACAAGAATTTCTCTATTTCTAAAGAAGCTCCTTAGCACACATGCACCATCAAACATTTCAGGTTATGTTGTGGGACCATGGAAACTCCATTCAACTAAAGGGCAATTTTACAGCAGAGGGCAAGATGTTTGTCTGTGTCTAATCAGTCCATTTGGGGGGGTGGGGGGGTAAATGTAACTACAATGCTTTTACCAGGGCAGGCCCGTTGTCATCGGGAGACCTTTAAAAAAATGTGTGTGTTTCATCCCGTCTTTAGGCCTGCTTTTGGTAGCGTGATTCTGAGCTGTATGCAGCAAAGCCCCGAGGGCATATAGTAAAATCCCACTGACTTCAATAAAACCCAAACGCAGGCCGCTGTGCTTTGCTGAAGCAACATCTGTGTGCATCCGCTTTGGCTGATGATCTTTTAGAGCTAGCTCAAGGTTCGATGCATGGCTGGTGTGGACGCTGGGTGAGTTCTGACTTTATTTGAGCTGGGAGGCCCCAGTGGAAAGCTGCCAGAAGCCTTTTGTAAAAGCAACACATAGGAGGAGATGTTTGGAGTGGGATGGATAATTTGCCCTTAGAGCAGCTTCTCTCTTTTTTTCCTTTGAATCACAAGTTCCAGGGGAGGCCAGGAGACTGTGGTATCATTATGCAGGGTCTGGAGAGAGGCAGCTCTTCCGGCAGCTCATGAGCACAGCTGGGCTGCGCCCGCCAGAGGATGGAAAGCCTCTTGATTGGCTGAGGAATCCAGTGGATTTGCTCTTAATCCCAGCAGCAGCAAACACATCATCTGCCCAGGGCTATGACAGCTCTTCTGCCCACTTGTTCGCAGTCCTGCCTCACGCCTGACTTCTGGTCTGATGCTGGCTTCTGGCATTTGGCCTCTGACTCCAGTTCTGACCCTCTGCTCTGGTTCCTGACTTCTGTTCCGATCCTTGGCTGTGGTATCTGGTCCCATCTCCTCCTCTACTCACTGGGCATGACTGCCCAGTCCCAAACATCCAGTCAGTTGCTGTCAACACAGAGTGAATAGCTGGTATAGAGAGATTCATGGAGGTTAGGTCCATCAAGGGCTATTAGCCAGGATGGGTAGGAATGGTGTCCCTAGCCTCTGTTTGTCTGGAAATGGGTGACAGGAGAGGGATCACCCGAGGATTACCTGTTATGTTCCCACCCTCTCAGACATCTGAAATTGGCCACGGTTGACAGACAGGATCCTTGGGCTGACCCCGTCTGGCTGTTCCTATGCGCTTATGGTAAGAAAGTTATGAGAATCTGCCCAAATGTCAACTGACCTTTAATGTTATTGGTTTTGTGAGCTACTCAGCAGAGACTGTGAAGAGGTGAGCCGAGAGAAATCTTATAGACAAGAAGAGTTGTCTCTATGTCTATATAAACACACCTAATTTTTCCCCATACACAAAGGCCAAAAGGGACCATTATGATATTCTACACTGACTTCTGCACAGCACAGCTCAAGAATTTCACCCAGTACCTACTAACACCAAGCCCATATCTTGTGGTTAAGCTAGTACATTTTAAAAAAAAAGACATCTTTTGGTAGATTAACAACTGGAATAATTACAGTAATTTAGGGTGTGTCTAGACTACAGGGTTTTGATGACAAAAGTGGACTTTTGTCGACAAAACTATACCTGGATCTACACTGCTACTGAGTTCTGTCGACATAGTGTCAGTTTTATCGACAGCTGTAAACGCCATTCTACGAGGAATAATGCCTTTTGTCAACAGAGTTCTGTTGACAGAAGGCGTTATTGCATCTACACTGTCATATTGACAAAGCATCTTGCTTTATCGACAGAACTGGATGTAGTCTAGACACTCTTTGTCAACAGAAGCTTTGTCGACAGTATCTGTCGACAAAACTTCTGTCGATAAAAGCCTGTAGTCTAGATGTACCCTTAAAGTGACCAATCTATAGAATATAGGGTGATTAGATAATAAGCATGAAAAATCAGGGTGGGGATGAGGGCTATTAGGCACCTATATCAGAAAAAGCCCCAAATATCTGGACTGTCCCTATAAAATTAGGATAGCTGGTCACCCTAAATGATTAGTTACCAGCCTTGATTTTAGGCGAGCCATTCTAGTGTAACACAGGCTTCACTGTGTGCAGGCAGGGGAAATAATCCTAATCTGAATCTATCTGGGTTGGGGCAGGAGGGAGAAAAGAGAATATAGGGTTACATTTTGGAGTGGAAAAAGACCCAACAAACTCAAATTTAGGCTTTAGTTCTCAAGCAGGCCCTGCCTCTGTTCAGTGTCCCATTGGAATAGATGTCCTAAAATTGTAAATCCCAAGGAAATCAAGAGGTTTGCATACCCCGACACTCGTGAGATTTGCTTGTCTTGGTAAGTACAACTCATTTTCCCCCACATGCTTCAAAAGTTGTCAATTCGTTCTAAAATTCGTTTGTCAATTAATTCACTGCACCCTCTGGAGAACATATCTGTGCTGCTGATCTGGAAAACCTAATCTTGCTGCTTCTCAGAGAAGGTGGAATATATGGAGCCCTCTATGGATTTGAAACTCCATTCTTCAGTCAAATGAAATATTAATGCCAAAACTAAGTCGGTGGCAGGCCATCAGCATGAGGGGATCCTGCCTTATCTGATTTGCTGCCAGCTGCAGTAATCGCTTCTGTTAATACAATGGCGAAAAACACGTCAAAAGATTAAATTCATCACATCAGAGTGGGCAAAGAACAGACACGGGCTGGAATTATTACGTCGCTTCTCTGCATCTGTGCTGAATACTGAAACCCCAACTGCAGTGCAGCAACCAGTGGGAAAATAACAACTCAAAGGGTAGCATTCAGTGCTCTAAATACACACGTACAGCATCCGTTTTCCAACATATGCACTGTCAATAAAACAGAGGGGTTTGAGGCAGCCTTAATATCAGAAGGTTCTCTGAGTGACAGTTTCTTCTCACACAGGTCTAAGGTAGAAAACAGAGTTTCTCTGACCCATAATAGTGATAGAGATGCCTGGAAGAGAATGAAGGAATTAATTCACATCCTGTTTTCCCATTTCTCTGATTGTTAATACAAGCCCCAAAGGGAGAAAAACAGATAGAAAACAAACTAGGAGTCCCGTGGCACCTAAGCCCTGGTCTACACTAAGGAGTTATTTCAAAATAACCCCCCTTATTTTGAAATAATAAGTGGAGCATCCCCACTAACAAGGCCGTTATTTGGAAATAACAAGCTGGTCATTTTGAAATCTGTACTCCTGCTTTCCTTGGGGAATAACGCTATTTCAAAATAGGGGTCGCATGGACGCTCCGCTGCTGCTATTTCAAAATAACGACTCCCCAGAGTAATTCGAAATGATTACTCCCCACTGCTTTGTGGGCCTTTAAGTCGAAATAGAGCATCCACAATAATGGAGCCTGATTTGGACTAATATCGAGGCTTCCCCATACTGGGGACACGCTATTTCGATTTTGTTATTTCGGGAGTCATTTCAATGGTAGTTATTTTGAAATAATTTCCTAGTGTTGATTGGCCCTTGGTGACTAACAAAGAAAATACGGTATCCTGAGCTTTCCTGAGTAAAACCCACTTCCTCAGCTGATGGTCATTAGACAATCTCCGTTGTCTTTAAGTTGCAGAGCAGCGAACCTGCTGCTTCACTAATGACACCTCCACCTCAAATGTGCTAAAAGATCACTCAGGATTGAGGTGGCTGCTGGGGTACGGCAGGGTAGGCCATTAACCCGAGTTATCAGCGTAAATGCCCTGGGATTTAAACAGCTGTAGACCCTCCCTGTTGGAAGCATAGCCAGAGAGAGCATACATGACCTTGACTTGTAAGGTCTCGTTCACCTCTCCCCTTCTGAAGGATTGAATCAGCCCAGCTGGGGTGTAAGCATTTGTTTGAAGGAAATTAAGATGTTTCAGAGGTGATCCTTACACCGTTAAACCATCCCTCTGTGCCAAACATCAGAAGCTAAGGGGGTCACACTGAATGAATTAGATATGAAGGAAATTGTGTACATTTCTGAGCTCCCAGAGGGGTGGTCATGTGCCTCTGTGACTGAAAAAACTTAAAAAAACATGGTCCTCTAACACCTTAGGGTATGTCTTTTTCTGCTTTATATTTCAAACTCTGGGCCCCTTGCTCCATATTTGTCATCTGAGGAAGTGGGTTGTGCCCACGAATGCTCATGACACTGTTTATATATTTTTGTTAGTCTCTAAGGGTGTGTCTAAACTACATGGCTTCATCAATGGAGCCATGTAGATTAGGCTGATCGGCAAAGGAAAATGAAGCCGCAATTTAAATAATCGCGGCTTCATTTAAATTGAAATGGCTGCTGCGCTGAGCCGACAAACAGCCGATCAGCTGTTTGTCGGCTCAGCGCGCTAGTCTGAATGCTCCCGCGCCGACCTGAAAGCCCTTTATCGACCTCCCTGTTATGCATCGTAGGATGAGGTTTACCGGGGAGGTTGATAAAGGCCTTTCATGTCGGCAGGGGAGCGTCCAGACTAGCGCACTGAGCCGACAAACAGCTGATCGGCTGTTTGTCGGCTCAGAGCAGCAGCCATTTAAATTTAAATGAAGCTGCGATTATTTAAATCACGGCTTCATTTCCCTTTGCCGATCAGCCTAATCTACATGGCTCCATCGATGAAGCCATGTAGTTTAGACACACCCTTAGAGACTAACAAAAATATATAAACAGTGTCATGAGCATTCGTGGACACAACCCACTTCCTCAGATGACAAATATGGAGCAAGGGGCCCAGAGTTTGAAATATAAAGCAGAAAAAGAGTGGAGGAAGGGAGGAGAATGAAAGGAAAAAAAGGGGGGAAAACATGAGGTCCATCATGTTTCATTCTTCCTTGAGGGACCTTTGTATTTTCATACAACAGTGAGCTATTTTTCTCTCTCCAGTTGAATCTGCCCATCCATAATATGCTCATCTGGTTTAATTGGCTTATGGTCCTTTACATCATGATACAAAAAAGGGAGGCAAATGCCAAAGTAAACCATTTAATAAGATAGCGCATTGATTAGGAGAGAAGCATGGGGAAAAGCTTTTGATGATAAAGGAATCATTTGTTTAAAGCTATCTCCTGAGCCTGAATGCACATGCTATAATGAAATGCTTGCCTATCTTAAGCATGCATTTCTTAGAGACCAATAAACTTGGGGGCTGGGGAATGTTTCTGGAGCAGTTGCCAAGCAGAAATACCTTCTGCCAAAGTGAGTGATTGTTCTGCGGTATGTACAGCTGGGTTTCTAGTATGGGATTCACTGCGAGCAAGGGTCTAAGTGGGAAGGGCAGAAAACTCATTCTTGGCATCAGTCAGATGTTCTTGGATCTAGTCCAGACACAAAAGCCCATCACTTATTCTCATACAGAGACTAGAGCATTGTTGGATCAGGCATATTTTCCTCCTAGATAAGGTTAAGACAAATTTAAAAAACTAACAATTATTTGCCACCTCAGTGTCCAATTACATCCACAAATCGAACCTGTGGTTCATTGTTCATTTAATCCTTTTTTTGCTGCTATTAATTATGGTCACTGATCTATTGCCTACTGGGGTTGCAGTATTGAATTTAATAACTAGTGCAGGAGCCAAACATTACACCCTTGTGGCCAATGCTGGACACCATCCAAGCTTGGTTCTAAAAAGCCAGAGCTGTGCTCTGGGGAGAGGAAGAAATGTGCCATGGAACTGGGGATCACTGGAGGCCAGAAGAAGGCAGCCTACTCCCAGGAGCTTGCTTTGAAGCATAAGCTAACCCTGCAGTGCAAAGTGAATCTCTATGGAAACTGATGAGTTTCTGCTGGCTTCAGCTCCAAATCCTAATTCTTTAACTATGAGCGGGTGTGTGTGTTCATGAAATCCACAAATCAATTGGGTCAAATCCATGGGGTTTAGCTTAGTTTGAAAGACAGCTTTAGGAAATCTTTCAGCATGCTCTCACTGCTTTGCCTGGGGGATCTACTCACTACAGTGAACTGTATTATAAAGGACATTTACTGCCTGAGTTTAAAGCTAGGTCTTCACTAAAGGGAAGGTCAAATCAAGAGATGCACCTTGATGGACCTTGTTTTGAGTTTCCCCAGTGTCTCAACAGTGGGAGGCCGATGGGAGCAGACATTTCTGCTGGCTTCCTTTACTCCTCGCAGAAGCAAGAGTTCCAGCCACCGACAGGGGTGCCTTCTGAGTTCCATTTAGTGAGTCTTACCCAGACCTGCTAAATCAAATTGAGACGATTGATTGTGGCGGTGTCAGTCTTCCGTTTAGTGAAGACATGGCCTAACACTTTGTTCTTCTCTTTTCTAAGTGAAGGAAATCCAGTGTTGACTTATACCACTGCAATGGTTGGCAAATCAATGGTGACTTGTCTACTCTAGTTCACAGCTTTACATGATTGTTTAATGTTTGTTTTTCTGGGATGCCTTGACATCTCACCTTGCTTTAAAGTTCTCCACTGAGCCCATATGTAGCTCAGGGCTCATCACACCAGCACTTTCGATCATGAGTTTAGTACACAAAGTTAAGTGTGATCTCACCATCCTCACCTACACTGAGTCGTATCTTACTTCCCAGGAGGTCCCCTTCATTCCTGTCAGAATCCTGGCTTGGGACAGTACTGCTCAATGTGGTTAAGTGAATTCCCCAGTGAGATTCCCACCTCTGGTTTAATAAGCTGCTTGATTTTGAATAGCTTAATTTCTCCAAGAAATGAAAAAAAAATCTTTAGCATTTCACAGACGAAACTTAAAATTGCAAAAGGCACAATGGTGCAAATTACCAACAGTTTCTTTGAAAACCTTTTGATCCCATTTTCTTGATAGACCTTGCATCTTTTGTAGGCATGGGTAATTAAAGGCACCATGTGCAAGTTTTTTAAATGGTTTCTGTCCTTTCTTTAGAACTCTCAACTTTGCTAGAACTGGTGCAGATCAACAGCATCGATCTAAAGTTCCCAGGATCACATCCTACTCTCCCTTTTGGCCAAAGGTCTTAAATGCAGCTGAACTGATAATGGAGAAAAGGGGCAATTCCCCTGTGGGATGGGGGCGGGCCTTCTGACATGTCCTTGGGCAGCAGGATTTGATAACAGAGCAAGCAAATATAAGAGTCTTGGAGAAAGTCTAGTGGAATAAATGCATCTCTTACAAAATCATCAGTCTGACTGGTTAATAAAGTGGCCACTACGCAACACCAGGACATCAACTAGAACTTAAGCAATTCTATTGCCATAAAAACCAACTCTGGAAACACCAGCAAGTCTAAGATGAAGGCAGAACTTCATGTTAGTGTTTGTAGTAGGGGTGTTCCCTTGTGGACACATCCCCAAACCACTTCTCTGGTCTTACCATGCCTGTTTTGTTGGGTGCAATTTTAAGAGATGCTGCTCCTCTATAACATGCCTATAAAGGCTACCACAGCTGCATCAGCTATGAACGCTCCTAACCACTGTCCCACCCACAGGGATGGGATAGAAAAGCCACACGTCTCCATGGCATGGATTTCTTCAGACTATCACCAAGGGAGTGATGGAATCACGTCCACCTTTCTCTTGTCAAAGCTCCTGCAACATTAAGGTTCTAAGAGCTGGCTTCTCTCGCTTGGGTGTGCATGGGAACAGAATGACCAATGAAGCCTCACTCACCGGGCACATCTCTAGAAAGAAGGAAGGAGTCACAGAACTGTTAGTGATGCTAGGTACCTGAAAGAGAGTAGAGCAAGGCTGGACCTCCGGCTTTAGGCCCTTTCCCATTGGCCCATGGCCAGTAATGAGTGAGAAACGTAGGGAGAAGCAATGGTTGCTTTCCCCAGGACCCTAGAAGCACTGTGCCTGCCTACGTTCTCTGCAGGAAGGGCAGCTTTGGGATGTACTGCAGAGGCATGGCCCGCTTCCCTCCCCACTTTGGCAGCTGGGAAGGACCACTGCACAGCCTGGCTATTGCAGTACTTCTCCAAGCCCATCAACTTTCTACTAGTCACTTGCTCATTACTAAATCCTCCCTGTGTCTCATTTCCTCTTTTTTATACTAGAACCACCACCAATTTTACTGGGTCCATTGTCTCCTGTTCAATTCAATGAAGGCTCATGAGACACTGAATTTAAACAGGAGTAGGTACCATGTTGGCTTTGTGTGTGAGAGAGAGAGATCACCCCTTTGTGACTGGACCACAGAGAGCATAATGGACCTATTACAGGTCTCTCAAGTTATGTCTAGACATGGCACTATTTCTGGATACTGGAGATCTCCTGAAATAGCTATTCCACATCTTTTAAACACGTCCGTTATTTCAAAATAGATTTCAAAATGACGGGCATGCTATTCTGATGTCCCTGTAACCCTCATTCCATGAAGGTTAAGGGACATTTCAGAATAGCACTCTATTTTGAAATTTGGAGCTGTGTAGACAGCACCAAATTTCAAAATAAGCGGTGTCTAAATTAGACTGTAATAAGATCTGCAATTTGTGTAACTCAAATTGCATCTCTCCTTTTGACCTATGGGTGCAGTGTAGATGCTCTCTTATAGCTTTGAGTGGCAGCTGAAGCAGCGGAGCCCAAATCCCAGTTCTTTAGTCTGTGTATGATTTATGGAATGGTTGCATGTGCTGGCTGATCCCCCTGTGTTTGTTCCATAGTGCCACCCAAATATTACAACTGAACACTGATACTTGGAACTAGCTGTATCTTTGATATGCATTTTAACCCCACTTTCCTCTCTTCTCCTGAGTCATTGTACCCCTCATCGCTGAGCTTGCTGAATGGAAGTGCTGGGGATGGCAGGGACGATTTTTAACCCACCAGTTTTAGAGATCGGCAAATCTCAGATGACTCAATTCTCCAATGGCTCAAATCTCCGACTCACTATTGAGGCCCCAACCCAAAGTCAACTTTCAGTGCCCATTTGTCAGATTTTCCCATGGACACCTGCCCCCTCCCGCTGCCCTTCAGGAACAGCAGGGGTTCCCTGCACAAATCCAAAGCCAGTGAGTTTCTGCAAGTGACCTGTGCCATGTAAAATTCCTAATGCTGTTAGGCAGTGACGGCAGGTCTCCATTAGGGGGCAAAGTCGAACTAAGGGACGCAACTCCAGCTACGTGAATAATGTACCTTCACTCAATTTACCACAGAGTCCTCACTGAGGGGGGTCGCAGGCTCCCCTTGCTCCTCGCAACCTGATGGAACAAGGAGCAATGGTCTCAAGTTGTGGTGGGAGAGGTCCAGGATGGATATTAGGAAAAACTATTTCACTAGGAGAGTGGTGAAGCACTGGAATGGGTTATCTTGGGAAGTAGTGGAGTTTACATCCCTAGAGGTATTTAAGTCTCAGCTTGACAAATCCCTGGGTGAGTTGATTTAGTTGGGATTGGTCCTGCCTAGAGCAGGGGGCTGGACTTGATGACCTTCTGAGGTCTTTTCCAGCTCTATGATTCTATGAGTACAGGAGTCAACGGGAGCATGATCAGCTGTCAATTTAGTGCATCCTTACTAGGCCTGCTAAATCAAACCCCAGGAGATCTCCAGGTTAGTGTAGCCAAGGCTGTGATGTGAGGCAGCCATTGCCCATAAGTAACTCATCATTACCTTGTGCTCCCCGTGTTGGTTTTCTGTATCAACCTGTTGTGTCTCACCCCTGCAGACTGTGATATCCTTGGTTAGGGGTCATCTTTTTGGTGCATTTGAGTAGCACCAAGCACAACAGGGCTCCAATTCTAGCCTGAGGCATCTAGACACTCCAGCAATACAAAATATACTAACTTTTTTCAGACCCCATTAGCCATGCTCAAACAACAACCAGGTAACCCTGCAAACTCCTTTAGGATCCATGAGCTGTGTTGCTCCTATCTTCCATGATGCCAACCAGGGCAAAGCTCCTCTTGCAACCCAGTTCATGAATGTATTTCTACAAAGGAAAGCACCAACTAGTAACCAACTCTTTTTTGGTTAGCGATGTGTCAGAAAGCAAAACTGCTACATTTTTTTTCTGTCAATCCCAAGTTGTGCATCAAAATCCAACCCAACATATTCTTTCCAGGATGGAGGATGAATGGCAGCTCAGTTCAATGTGTGATGCATCACAAGTCCCATGTTACGCTTTCATCTTTTGGTGTTTGCCCAGCTTTTTATTTGCAGTCAGAATATTAATAAATCAGTCATAATAATGAATAGTCAACACAATAAACACTCAGCCTGTTAGCTGACAAAGGAGTTTAATAAATGTAGTATGCTCTAAAGCCAAGCCAGGGGGAAAAGGAGTGGGAAAAATATAACATGTCAAGAAATCATTTGCTCCACTCAAGCTCATCTGAAGAAGTGGGTTTTGCCCACAAAAGCTCATGCTACTATATGTATTTTTGTTAGTCTCTAGAGTGCCACAGGACTACTCATCGTTTTAATGTGCCTAAGAAATGTACGGATCTAAGGGTATGTCTACACTGTGCAGAGATATCCAGAAATAGCTACCCTGCATCTTAACAAGCCACCCGTTATTTTGAAATATTTGTAAAAATAACAGGCATGTTATTTCGGCATCCCTGTAACCCTCATTCCACGATGTCTCAAAATAGGTGTTATTTCAAAATTTGGCGCTGTATAGACGCGCCAAATTTCAAAATAAGCTATTACGAGATAGAATCAAAATAAGATACACAATGTGCGTAGCACGAATTGCATATTTATTTCGACTTTAGGGTGCTGTTTAGTTGCACCTTAAGTGTCTTACTCTGCAGATAACAGATTTTTTTTTTTTAGTGTTTTCATCCACTATCTCCTACTGAAACATTTTAGCCCCGTCTCTCATTTATATTGATTAGGTCTGGAGGTTTCTACTTAGCCACCAGCAGCACTGCTGCAAATATCAAATGCCCCAGGCAGTAAATGGGGCATCAATGATGAAATAGCCCCAACCCTGAAAGAATGCAAAATAATGTGCATTTGTCTATGTACCAATTAGAGCTGATAACAAGACACCATAGTACTTGGGAGCTACTTGTCAGCCAGGACTGGATCTTGGGAGACACAGAGGACTTTTCTTCAAGTGCTGGGTGCGCTTAACATCCACTGAAATAACTCTGTGTTATGGGTGCTCAGTGATTCTAAAACAAAATACAGGACTATGTAGCACTTTAAAGACTAACAAGATGGTTTAATAGGTGATGAGCTTTCGTGGGCCAGACCCACTTCCTCAGATCAAATAGTGGAAGAAAATAGTCACAACCATATATACCAAAGGATACAATTAAAAAAATGACATTAGACAGGATCACAAAGAAAAAACAGTTTATTGCCATTTCAACTAGAAAGGACCTAATCACATGCATCCTACTCCAGAAGACTTTCAAATATGCACTTGAAAGGGAATCCTCTGAACTGGCATTCATGCTAAAATTCGACACTCCCCGCGGGGGGCTGAACAAAGACCCCTAAATACCTTACCCATTACAAAGATAGCTTCCCCAATTATCACCTCTAATACCATTTGCTCACAGACATCTACCCTTCCCCACCTCTAATATCATTAACTCACAGACCTTTCGTCCCCCCCCCCGCATCCCCTTTCTGTTCTGAAATGTGATTTGTCCTATTCATATGTGTTCATTTTTTTTAATTGTATCCTTTGGTATATATGGTTGTGACTATTTTCTTCCACTATTTGATCTGAGGAAGTGGGTCTGGCCCACGAAAGCTCATCATCTAATAAACCATCTTGTTAGTCTTTAAAGTGCTACATAGTCCTGTATTTTGTTTCAGCTACACCAGACTAACATGGCTACATTTCTATCAGTGATTCTAAGTAACACTAGAATGGACATAGTAGGTCAGACCAAAGGGCCATCTAGCCAAGGATCCTGTCTTCCGACAGTGACCAATGTCAGGTGCCCCAGAGGCAATGAAGCACTCAGCATCTTGTAGGAGTGGTCTCTCTGAGTCCTAACAGAAGCTTCAGGACTTCCAGTTCCTCTGCCTCTACTGACCAACCAGCAGCTATAACAGTTCACAATGAGTGTTACTTTGGAAATATGCCTCAATCAGGCTCGGTCCTTCAGTGCTGAGGTTGGGCAGGCATCCACTGAAATCAATGGGAGAAAAGACTAAGCGAGCACCCAACAATGCAGGCCTCAGATAGGCAGTAATTCTGCTGAAGTGTCATTTTCTCACTTCATTTTGCAAAGGGGATTTCTATTAGCACTAGCTGGAACATTCCAGAATGCATTTTACCTCAGCTACACACTCATGCCCTTTTGGACACACAGGTGAGTAAGGAGTGGATGTTCTTCTCCAGCAACCAGAGGCTTCACGTTTTGCTGGTATTTGTTATTCCCTGGTGTACAAAAGTTCAATAATTCACTCAGGAAGAAGGCTCGATGCCATGCCAGGCACCACTGATAACAAAAAGAGCAGACAGGTATGATAGGAAATGTGATATGAACTTCTGTCTTTGCAGAATGATCAACAAGGACTCCTGTGGCACCTTACAGTCAACAGTGCATCTGAGAAAGTGGGTTTTGCTCATGAAAGCTTTTGCCCAAATAAATCTGTTAGTTTTTAGGGTGTCACAGGACTCCACATTGTTTTTGTAGTTACAGACTAATACATAGTTGCCCGTCTGAGACGTCTCAGAGGGTGTGTCTAGACTACAGGGTTTTGTTGACAGAAGTGGATTTTTGTCAACATAACTATACCTGCATCTATACTACCACCGAGTTCTGTCGACATAACCTTGACAGAACTCGGCAGTTTTGTCAACGACGGTAAACCTCATTCTACGAGGAACAACACCTTTTGTCGATAGAGCTCTGTCGACAGAAGGAGTTATTGCATCTACATTGTCCTTTGCATATACACTCTCAGAACTGTGATGTAGTGACATAACTGGATGTAGTCTAGATGCTCTTTGTTGTCGACAAAGCCTCTGTTGACAAAAGCCTGTAGTCTAGATGTACCCAGAATGAGGGACTGCCAGGGTTTCAAATCGTCTTGAAAAGAGAGAATTTCTCTCTAGTTTTTGAGTTGTGTGGGTTTTTGTATGCAGGTTGAACCTCTCTAGTTCAGAACTCTCTGGTCCAGAAACATTCGTCGTCCTGAATTAGTTTAGTTACCCAGATGTACACTTTTCATGGGAGTGGCCAACTTTCCATGGTCGCATGAAGATTTTTTACAGCCACCAGTCATGGCTTTCAGTGTTCTGTGCTGACGTTTAGCTCTAATTTACCCATCGAACAGCCCGGTAAGTATTGGAAGTGTTAGTAATGCTGCTCAACAATATTGACCTCCAGTTTGGAATTCTCTCATTCAGAACTGGTCAGCTCCCAAGGGTGCCGGACTAGAGAGGTTCAACCTGTGCTCCATTGTATTTACTATTACACATGCCCAATTAGTATTCAAGGATGGTCCAATGGTCCAGACACTAGCCTGAGACATGAAGTCAGTTCCTTGTTCTGCTGCAGATCTTTGGTGTGACCTCAAGCAAAGCCCTTATCCTATTAGTGCCTCAGCTCCCAAGCTGAGAAATGGGAACAGTGCTCCCCTACCTCACAAGGAAAAATGCAATCAAGATTGTGTACGTCTTTGATAGCTGTGAATGCAGAGCTCTGTATAGTATAAACGCTGGGTATTCTATCAGTCAAATATTATCCTGGAATATGTACAAGTAACACTTGTGGATAGTGATTGGCATCAAACTTTCATTGACTTCCCTGCCATTAGCAAAGTGTCTTATATCATACAATCCAGAGGAAGCCCATAAACTTGTTTAGATGTGTAACAGTTATGGATAAATTGCTCTAAAGAAATGTGTGGAACAGAGTGGAGAAAGAAATCCTTTCGTAAGGATCTAGAAATGTAAAGCGAAATATGATGGAAAAAGCAGGGATTAAAGAAGAGCCTCCAGGAAGAAAGCACCATTCAGTGTCTTTTAACAAGCTGTCCTTGTTTCCCTGTTTGTTAGCTTTGAGAAAAGGTCGTCCAATATTTACATCTCCTGCCCCCCAGTGTTACTAACCTAGGCTAGTCAGTTTCAAGAAAATAGACCAGAACATAGGCCCTGAAATAATTGTTCCTTTACAGAGAATGGTTTCAGGATCTACAGCCAGCTTGTTTAGTTGAAGATAAAGGAAAGATTAAAAACCTGCCTATTAAGCAAAGGGGAGTAGGAAGGATAGGAACCAGAGGGTCTGCAAAATGCTGGCCTACCCAGCATCCTGTTAATACAGTAATTCCTCATTTAACATGGTAGATACGTTTCAGAAAATGATTGTGCTAAGTGAAAATGTGTCATGTAGGCCCACTTTTCCCATTGAAAATAATGGAAAAGGTGGAGGTTGCATTTCAAGCACACATGAGCTGGCAGCTCCAGCCTGCACTTGTTAGCAGCTGCGACCGGGACATAAGGTTGGGGGAGAAAGGGGACTGGATTATAGCAGGGAGGGGAGGTGTTTGGCTCTGGAGAAGGAAGGGGAAGGACAGGGGAGGGGACTTGCAGCCGGCGGCTGAGTTTCCCCAGTTGGCCGGTCACCGGCAGCTGCACGGGGCTTCATAGAATTATAGAACCATAGAGCTGGAAAAGACCTCAGAAGGTCATCAAGTCCAGCCCCCTGCTCTAGGCAGGATCAATCAGAGGGGAGTCACTGGGGAACGGTACTACAAGCGGCAAACCTCTGCCGCTTTGCAGGGAGGCATCGGAAGCCTTGCACAGCTGCCGGTCACCGGCCGGCCCTAGGGGACATCATGTTATTGCGGGGATGGGGTTGTGCTGTTTGAAAAATGTTCTCTAAAAAAAAAATTGTGCTATTGTGAAAATGTGTTAAGCGGGCACGTGTTAAGTGAGGAATTAGTGTATGTGGAAAATGGAGGACGAAGAGAAAAGTCTGTTCTGGGAGAGATGCAGTGGAAGACAATAACCCAGATACTTGGAAAACTAATTGCAGAGAGAAATTATATCCTAGTGTGGTCTTGGAGGAAAATATTTAGTGTATTGTGCTGTTATAAATATCCCTTTCCTTTTTAAAGAAGAGTTTTATTCTTTCCTCTCACTCTGTCATGGGCAAAACATCCTGACTTGCTGCTGTGATTTCTGACCCTGAATCCTAATTCTCTATTAAGCACATGAAGTGTGTAAGCAGGATGATGATAGGATATAGCCTATTGACTGCAGAGAGTAATCCGTTGTTCCTCAAAGAGCAGAATTTGACTCCAAGAGCACTATTTTATGATCTTTTCTGTGAAAAATATCAAACAACTATGTATTCAAGGAGGCAAAGTCATTTTCCAAATACCACACAAAAGAAATTCCATTCCAGCCTTGACTCGATTATTTAGGACAGCTTGTAATACATTTCCCACCAAGATATGACATTGATTCATTCCCTGTATTGAATTTGTTCACTGTAATGAATGTATTATTTTTTCCCCTCAGGTCCAAAGCCTTCTCTCACCTTTATTGATCTATGGCTTGTGTTTTACTAACTTTGAAATTATTCTGAACAAAGCAATTAATATTTCTAACCTTCTCTGCTCAATAAGCAATTAGGACCCATGAAGCAATCTTTTATAAGCGAGAATGAAATCTGCCAGGGCAGTGTAACACGATATGATATATTTGAATACATTTCTGTAAAGCAAGGAGTAAAATCTCATCTCACAGCTGGAATAAAACAGGTTTCTGTCTCTAAGAAATCACAGTAAAACATAAAAGGGTGTCGGGAAGAGCGAAGTCAGAAAAAAACACAAAAATACAAGTAAGATGGATTCCCTGATCAGTACAAGCTGAGTTATTATTGGGCCCAGCAGCACAGCCTAATAATTAACTACAAGAAAGGATGTTGTGAGGAAAAGGAAGAAGAAGAGGAGGAGAAGGCAAGATGGAATATACAAGTCCATACAGAGGCCACAGGACTAAAGATTAACTGAGTAAAATCTGCCTTAATGTGAGTAAAGGAGGCAGTCTGGCCCTTAAATCTTTGTAAATATGCCTCCCCCCATCAGAAATTCCACCGCTGCCAGAGTCTTTCACTACAGATGCGGTGTCCCATTGCTTTCCTGATGCTGGAGAGGTGGGAACCAAACTTCTTGGCTCCTGTGCATAATCCGCTAGATCTCTTTTTCCCTTGAATGCACCATCACCCCTTCTTTGTCATCCTGCACCCTACATTTTCCAAAATAACTTTTCCAAAATGATGCCTTGATATCAGAAAATAGCAGTGTAGATGGGGGAGGCATGGCTTGAGCAAGTAGAGAGCCATAGAGCAGGCTGGGGAACCTTCCGGATGTGGCCTTCGGCTTGCCTGGATCTGGTCCCCGAGGCTCAGGGCTCCTCTCCCCGCATTGGGGAGCCTCTGCTGGCAATCCAGTCCCCACCTCTCCTGGTACCCCTGTGCAGGGCTGGAGCACACAAAATCCACTTGCTTGGTTCCTTGTAGGCTCTGGTGTGGGCAGAATCTTTCTCCTCAGTCGGGGGGCCACACCAGTGAGGGGTTGTTTTTGTGTTTGTTTGCTTCTCATTTGTGTGAGGCCACCAACTGATTTTTGTGTGGGTCAGCAGCCCCCAACCCTAGAAAGGTTCCCCATAGAGCGAATATAGCTACAGGGTTCAGACGTCTCTTTACTCCTCTTGTTTCAGCAGTGCGTTGCCATCTATACTTCTATTTATAACCATGCAAGAGTGTCACGTAGCGTATGCATTCCATGCACAGCCATGAGGCGTGTGGAAGGTAGACATTCCTACGTGCTCCGTTATTCTGCATTCGGACTCTTTCCAACACTAGAATCCATGGAACGCTGGCGCTGACAACATGTTATTTGTGTTATTTATTTTAAAGGCACATGTAAAAAGAGCAGCAGTAAATCAGACCCATTGTACAATAAAGCTGTTTTTGCACAGTAATTATTTCTTGCTTGTTGATTACAGGTTAGAAAATAGCAACTTGGGCCTAGCAGCTCTTCTTAAATGCGATTAATTCCACAGCCAATGTGGTGTAATTGGGACTGCAGAAGAAATTGTTGCCCTGTAAACAGTTATATTATTTTTTATCATCCCCCACCCCCTCCATCTCCAAACACATGGGGATCAAAACATTTCTCCCTCACCTCACCTTCCTGCCATAAAATGGACTCCAGGATTATTCCAACAAAGTGAGCAACTTGTTTTCTAATCTTAGGGTATGTCTACACTACCCTCCTAATTTGAAATAGGAGGGTAATGTAGGCATACCGCAATTGCAAATGAAGCCCGGGATTTGAATTTCCTGGGCTTCATTTGCATAAGCGGGGCTCCGCCATTTTTAAATCCCTGCTCGTTCGAACCCTGTGCCGCGCGGCTACACGCGGCACGAACTGGGTAGTTCGAACTCGGCTTCCTCATTCTTGAGGAGTAACGGTAGTTCGAACTAGGAAGCCTAGTTTGAACTACCTAGTTCATGCCGCGTGTAGCCGCGCGGCACAGGGTTCGAACGAGCGGGGATTTAAAAATGGCGGCGCCCCGCTTATGCAAATGAAGCCCGGGAAATTCAAATCCCGGGCTTCATTTGCAAGTGCGGTATGCCTACATTACCTTCCTATTTCGAATTAGGAGGGTAGTGTAGACATACCCTTAGTTACAACATGAACTCTTGTATGATTTCAGGCCACTGCACTTTTGTGCCAAAGCCCTGGTCTGCACTAGGACTTTATTTTGAAATAGCCCCTCCTAAGTCGAATGAATAAGCGGAGTGTCCATACTACCAAGCCCGTTATTTTGAAATGACAGGCCACTTATTTAGAAATCTGTACTCCTGCTTTCCTTGGGGGAATAATTCTAATTTGGAAATGGCGGTCATATGGGCATAAGAGCCTGCCTTGGAATAATTTCAAGGCTTCCCCATAGTGAAGACACCCTATTTTGATTTGTTATTTCAGGAGTTATCACATGGATTTTAGTTATTTCGAAATAGTTTCCTAGTGTAGACATGCCTTTAGTATGTCCATGTGCAACAATGAGGATAGTGGCATTGACATACAAGCTCTGTGTAAGTGCAAAGTTTTAAGGGCAGTTACTGACAGAAGTGGGAATCAAACTTCTTGGATGTAAGGTATAATCAGTTAACCTATGTGTCCTTTAGAACGCATTACTATCTCTTCTTCCTCTTTCTGGAGCCTACACATTTTCCAAAATAACTTCTAGGGGCCCCCAAATACTGCTGTGATATCATACATTTCCAGCCAATGAGCAAAGACATTTCAGAAACTGAAAATGGAATTTAAGTTTTCTCTTCTGGGGATGCTGCCTAAACTCCAACATTGATTACATAAGAAGGGCCATACTGGGTCAGACCAAAGCTCCATCTAGGCCAATGTCCTGTCTGCCGACAGTGGCCAATGTCAGATACCCCAGAGGGAAGGAACACAACAGGTAATCCTCACGTGATCCCTCCCCTTTCACCCATTTCCAGACAAAAAGAGGGTAAGGACACCATTCGTACCAACCCTGGCTAATAGCCATCGATGGACCTAACATCCACGAATCTATCTAGCTCTTTTTTGAACCCTGTTAAAGTCCTAGTCTTCACCACATCCTCTGGCAAGGAGTTCCACAGGTTGACTGTGTGCTGCGTGAAGAAAAACTTCCTTTTCTTTGTTTTAAACCTGCTGCCTATTCATTTCATTTGGTGACCCCTTTCATTCATTCGAAATACAAGACGGCACCATTGCATCGATTCCACTTGCAAGAAAGCCTGCTGAGTCAATGGGAAAACAAGCATCCAGCGGTATGGTTGTCAAAGCTAAGGAACAAGTACACCGATGTCTGGGAATATCCAGGAATCGCATGGTAATATACAGAGTGGGAGGGGAAGATATTCCACACATGCTCTCATAGATAAAGCTGACAGCTGCTGCTATGGCAGGTGAAACGATGCATTTCAAAACCTTTTCTTGCGTGAACTTAAGGCACCTACTGGGTGTGATGCTCAATATTTCCTACAAAATAATATTTATTGACCTGCTGTGCAGGAGACACCCTAGAAAAGCCCAACAGGAACTGGACTTACTGTGGCTCATCTTAAAAAACAAAGCACTGGGCAATGTGGAGCCAGTTTACCTAACTGAAATCTGGGAGCATCATCCATGCCTCAGGTGGAAAGAGCGTTAACATCCTGTTGGTGCCATGAAGCTCGCTTGGCCACTGTCTGCCTCCTCTCTTTTATGCCCTGCCCTGTTCCGATATGGGTAATAACACAGGGAATATGGCCACCAAAGAGAGTTGGAACGAAGGTGAGCACATGGACTGGGACTGTGCTTGATCCCAACGTGGGCAAGCTGAGGTGGGATGGGTGGAGAAAGAAGCTGTGTGCAACAGACATCCCTCTTCTTCTTTGATTCCCATCCTTCAGCACAGCAGCTGGCTGTAGACCTGGCCTAACAGGATATCCTGAGAGCTGTGCCCACTGAGGGAGGACTGAAAAACAGCTGTCCAAAAAGAATCTTCTGTGTACCTGGGGACAGACAGATAGTCACTTCTTTTCATGCTACTCTATATGATTCTTAGTAGCAGCTTTCCTGATTCAACTCTCCAGAGAAATCAGCCTTTGGAGAACTCTCACTTAGATTACTTCTCCACCACTCCACTAACAGGCCAACTGATCGGTTCCTGCAGTGGGGAGCTGCTACTTGGATAAACTACTTAAATATGAATCAGTTTGGACCTTAAACTTCTCCATGAGAAAACTAAAAGCACAACTTTAGATCAGAAAAATGCAACCTCTTCATGTAACCTCATGTATCAAGGAGGCTGATGGTTGGCAATGGTAAATACCATCTAGGATCATATTTGTTAGTGAGATTTTCATAGTCCTGAAGACTGAACATAGTGCAATTGTCTATCTATTCGTTTGTGGCACATAGCTTTGCAGAAATTAACTCTCTGGTAGCTGCATCGCACAGTCACTGGCTAGGGCTTAGTCAGATTTTCATTGAGAACAAGTGACATTCATGAAAGTCTCCCTTTCCCAGATTTCTTGACTCTATGTATAAGTTTCCCTTTTGAAGCAGATTTTTTGTTAGTTTTCAGAACAACAAACATGGGATGAATGTGACAGGAAAAGGCCTTTGTGAAACCAGAATATTGAAAAATTCATGGAGCTCTCAGGCAGAGCCTCCCAGATTTGCTAATTGCTGGTCTACAGGGTTAGCACAGCATCCCTGTACGATGTTAGTTTTACACAATATTAAATTCTAAGGGAGGTCTGGTGCATTCCTCCTAATACCAGCACAGGGTGGGCAATTCAACCAGCATCCCGCTCCTTCACAATGCTTTTGGAAGGGAACATTCAGCTGTTGACAATCTCAGCTACATCTTGAGGAGCACAAGGACCAAGATGAAGCCTAATGCATCCACATAGGACTTGAAAAAAAGTTACCCCAACAGTCAGTCTAATTCTGAATTTCAGCGACATTAATACATCTATACTGCTTCCTCCTTGTGCAAAAGCCTATGCAAATGAAGCCCCAATTAGCATATTGTTGTGCTTCATTTGCATAATTAATTAGGGGCCGTTTTTGCGCAAGAGGCTTTTGCGCAAAAAGGAGCTGTGTAGACGGCTCCTTTTTGTGCAAAACCCCTCTCATGCAAGAGCCGTCCATCCTTATTTTTTAGGAAGAACGGCTCTTGCACAAGAGGGGGGTTTTGTGCAAAAAGAAGCCATCTACACAGTTCCTTTATGCGCAAAAGCCTCTTGTGCAAAAACAGCCCTCATTTATTATGTAAATGAAGAACAACAGTATGCTAATCTGTGCTTCATTTGCATATGCTTTTGTGCAAGAAGGAAGCCATATAGACATAGCCTAAGATCCAGGGTCTTGATTTGTCTCATTGTGACAGGATCCAACCTTATCATTTTGATGTATTCAAATTTGGAAAGGATTTTCTCTCTCACAAGCCTGCCTGTGCTTGGATCCAGTGCTTTGGTTCAGACTTTGTGTCCAATCAAATTGAATACTGAAACCACAAAGGCTTTTGGTAAAGTAACTCAGGGTATCTCCTCCCATAAACTTCTGTTGTGCTGCAATTTGAAAAAGAAAACAAAATCAATAAGCTGCCTCAAGGAGTCCAAATGTTGCCACAGTCTGCTGTTGCAGATACTAGAAAGATTAATGTAAATACTGACCAAGAGGAGAATAATATAAGATATTGCTAAAAAAAAAGCCTTTGATATTAATGAATTTTGGTGAAAGTAAAAAAACCAACCATGAATGTGCTCAGTTTATTTCTCTCTTTGCTACCAGATGAATGGAGCAAAGCCCCTTTGCCACCAAACATGAATTCACTATAAAACAGGTACAAAAATCATAGGGTAAATTAATCTGTAGTACAACTCCATTCATTTCCCTGAACTTACGCCAGACATGAATGTGGTCCATTAAGTTTATGACAAAACTAAATAACGAGAGAGAAAAATCATTGAAACTGAAACACTTAATGCTTCTGTACTTGACAAATACAAAATAACTCTGCTATATCTGATGACCTGAATATTCAATTAAGGTTCTTATGTTTTTGGACATTCTGCTCATGGGAAGTCTGTGATGATGAACTGTTCATGAATGATATGGTCATAAAAGAATATTTTTGGTTCTAAAGAATAGCTGTTAATTTCTTTGGCTGCAAAAATAAGGACCTCGTGTATTTACAAGACAACCAACTGTCAAGTGAAATTCCCATTGGCTTTCTGCAGTGGGACCTTGGCTTAATTTTGTGTAGCTGGAAGGTGTAGACCTGGTCTAGTTTAGACCTAGGTTCAGTGGCTTATACAGTTTACAGTTACATTGTAATCATGATAGGATGCTCTCTCTGAAAAGGCATTGGCTGAAAGTCATGGACAGCCTGTTTATAACTCATCTGGATTACAGCCTGGGATTATTATTATTTTTTTTTTAAGATGGGCAGTCTTCCAGTGATATATGCCAGTTTTTAATGCCTCTATTTTGGGATTGAAGCAAAACTGTGAACAAGTTGCGGGATACAAGTTTCCTTAGGAAACTAGCACATTCCTTTTTAGCCGTGCAATAGTATTTATTTTCCTGGGACAAACCATCCCATTGGATTTTCCTGCCCTTTACCCCCAAACTTAAAGTCACAAAATTGCTGCCAATAAAGCTGGTGTTGGGAGCAGGTTTCAATTTATAAATATCTCAGTAAATATTTCTGAAATCCTTCAGCTACACTTTTTGGAAATTGAAAATGAAATATGAAACGCTCCATGTTTGAAGGCTCTGAGAATTCATAACACTTCTACAGCACATTAGCATAACTGAAACCACAGGAGAAGTTCATTCCTCCTCCCCCACATTCCCGACATCCAGAACATCTGCTGTTAGAAGTGAGTGTTTCTATCTCACCCATTGTACTGGCTATTTTAGTACCTCCGCATTTGTTTCCTTTCTGATAAAACAATTGAGTGAATAAGAAAAGCAAGTGCATGCATGAAAATCCCAACATGTAAACAGTTGCGGAACAATATAACTACCAAAACCAACCTTATTAAGTCTTCCCTTCAGAGTATATCCCCAAAGTACACTCAGGTATATAGAGCAACATTCTGCATTCATTCAAAAATCAGCTCAATTAAGCAACCAAATTACGTAAGCCACAACAGCTTTTACGTAACAGCAATTACGTAAGCTGAAATCATTTTCAAAAACCTCTCCTTGCTGCTTTGTGTTTTCACATGAGCACACAACCTGGTTCATCATGAAAATAAATTGCAGGTGCCCACGTTGTATTTTGAATCCATCATGCAATTATGTAGTGCCACATTTAGCAGGCATGAGTGCTTCAGAGACTGTGTGGACTGTGTGGGTGAGGTTCTGTAACCTGAGTCCCTTCCAGCCAATTATCTGTGACTAAGGGTGCATCCACACAGAAGGGCTTAACTCAAAATAAGCTATTCAAATTGACTTACGTCAATTGTGTAGCTTATTTTCAAATAGCTTATTTCGAAATTAGGAGCGTTTACACAGCACTTATTTCAAAATAGAGCACTCTTCCTCTGACTTCTCTTATTCCTAATGAGGGTTACAGGAGTTGGAGTAAGAAGTCCTCCAGCTTGACAGCATTTCAACATTATTTTGAAACAACTGCCTGCTGTGTAGACATGGAATAAGTTATTTTGAAATAACTAGTATTATTTCAAAATAATGTTGTTGTGTAGACATACCCCAAGAGAATGAGTTAGGATACAATCACCAGCTGAACAAGCAATTCACATTCTACTCATTCCAGAGCTACTGTAGGCCCAAAGAGTTAGTCCTCTCTGACAACAATAGGTCTATGGAGTTACAATGTTCTATGAGCTCTAAAACATTATTTCCATTGTACTAACAGCAGCCAAGATATGTCAAACCTTGATACAATTCTAGTCATAATTCCATACAGAAGCTTTATAACTTTCACTGGCATTGGTACCCAATGCTGTGCCCAGTGACTTGACAGAGAGGGAATATTTGCTCAACACCTCTGAAAATGAGGCCCTTTTTATATAGGTTCCTACAGCAGGAAATAACAATCTTTCTGATGGGCTTTAGCACAAGCTCTTATGGACTCACATTTGAATTTGTTATTTGATTAATCTCGGTTAGATTTATTTTAGTCAAATAAGAATGTGAATTGAGGATGTGAGGAATAGCTCAACCCATGCTAGCATTATGGACGACACTTTCTTCGGCAATCGCGCAGTGTACAGAACTACAGGTATTTAGAAATGACACAGTTTTATGGATTCTTCTGCAGCTAATCACCCCTAATCCCACGTCATAAAATGGACAAGTCACACAGCATTCCTCAAGGCTTAAAAGCCTGCTCTGTGCTCATGCAAAGCTCATTTCATCATTCCCAACGTACTTGACTGATTGACAGCGTGGACAATACTGGGCACTCAGAACTAACCTCATTCTCCTTGTTGACAGAGTCATTCCAAAGACATTAGCTCTTCATTACTACCTGAACTTCTTGACAGCCCCATACTCGAATGAGAGAAAGACAGTATCTGAAAAGGGATACTGCATTATTAGAAGATGACAAAGGAGGGCAGGGTTTACCTATAGCTCACGGCTAAAACATGAGAGAGAGTCATTTAAAGAAAGTAGAGTACCAGCTATGCAAGGTCTACCTGTGATTCCTTCACTCACACTGAGGAATTCTTAATCTATAGACAAGGGCTGGCCAACCCATTCTGGGCAAAGAGCCAAGATAGCAGTGGATCCTGTGCTGCCCCATTTGCCCCAGTCGCCATTTGGTGGAGCAAAAAACCCCACAAAGCTCTAAAAAAAAGGCTCTGCCCCTTTAAGAAACCACAGTTAAATGTGTTTTCAGGCTTTTTGGCCACAGCAGGCTCCCGCTGCCTGACACCACGTTTATTTCTGCAGCTTTCATGGCTGCATCGGACGACTCCCCTGCCCAGATCAGCACAGGGAGCCAGGAGGAGGGGGCCGTTTTCGGAGGTGCAGGGGCCGTTTTCGAGCCACGGGGGTGGGGAAGAGCCGCATGTGGCGCGTGAGCCTCGGGTTGGCCACTCCTGCTATAGACAGATGCATCACAAACACATCCAGGCAAATAATTGATTTTTCAGTTCAGAAGCGGGTCTGAAAAACTTGTGCAGGAAAGGGTTAAACTAAAACTGAAATTTCCCCAAATTTTTGGTGAATCAAAAAAGTCTGTTTTGGGTCTGTTCTACAGAGGGGTTCAAACTTGATCTGCCACATCCCAGGTGTAGAATAATGGTAGAATAATTGAAATTAGGCAGGAGAAGGCATGCACAAATATATTGGAGGGAGCAGTGCTGCTTTGGTGGGTTTTGGAGAGGGCTAGATGACTGAATAGGGCCCTTCCAATTCCCCGCTCGGTGAACGTACAACATAGACTATAGGAACTTTGTCACGGATAAGATGGCAAATAATTCCATGCATCACTTTTTTGTGAATAACCATAGCACTAATGCAGATTGGACCTCCCTGGTCTGGCTCCCTCGAGGCCTGACTGGTCCCGGATGAGGGATTTTCCCACACCAGGGGAGGTCATTTCTGGTCAACCTGCTGCCGGTCCCATTCGCTGCCCTGTTCCCCCCACCAGGCTTTCCGGCTCCACCCTCTCCTTGCATCCCAGCTGAGTCATGTGCCGGGCATCCTGCCTCCTGGCCCTCACTCTGCAGCCCATCTAAGCCATGCACCAGCTCCAGGCTGCCCCCTCTAGCCCAGCTGAGCCATGTGCTCAACTTCCCGGCTCCCGGCCACCTGGGACTTTCTGATCCTGGAACATCCATGGTCCTTCCGGACCAACGGATCTTACTACCAGAGAATTCTGGTTTATAGAGATGCAAACTGCATTATATTGTGTTACCAACATGCTTCATTGCACACTTCCATACCATAGGAGCAGCGGCTTCCCAAAGGAAGCTATAATACCTTTCCACAATGCCAGAAAACGTGGTTTGATCCTAATGTAAAGTGTTGGGTAACTCCAACATGGTGCTATGCACCCAACATCTCGTTGGCTTCTGTGGGAACTGAGGGCTCCTGGCACTATCGAGACCCCTCCTCAACATCCTAATGAGAGACATGGGAGAAGGCAGCACACTTTTTCAGCCCTTTCCTGTCCTTCTGCCAGGATAGACCTCCTGTTAACGGGACTACAAACTACTCTTCCCAGTGGGAGCCGCCACAAACACTTTGTTGGGAAAGCCTCCTTCCCAGGGAGCATCCATCACTGCCCCGGGGTACGTCTAGACTACAGGCTTTTGTCGACAGATACTGTCGACAAAACTTCTGTCGACAAAGAGCGTCTACACTACATTCAGTTCTGTCGACAAAGCAAGCTGCTTTGTCGACATGGTAGTGTAGACGTAAAGGACAGTTTACATGCAATAACACCTTCTGTCGATAGAACTCTGTTGACAGAAGGCGTTATGCCTCGTAAAATGAGGTTTACCAGCGTCGACAAAACTGCTGAGTTCTGTCGACGTTATGTCGACAGAACTCAGCGGTAGTGCAGACGCAGGTATAGTTTTGTCGACAAAAGTGGACTTTTGTGGACAAAACTCTGTAGTCTAGACACACCCCCGGTCATCTCATCGGTCCCCTGGGTCCAGCAAGCATAGAGGTATCAGCAGTTAAGCCCATGCACTGCTCTCCTCCCTTCAACCCTCACCAGCATCAGCGTTATCTCTCTATCTTAGCAGTCAGCAGGCACCTCCCATTGCTGGTCTCTGGCCTTCAGCCCACTCCAGCCTTGTCCCTCTGTCTTCTCACATGTCCCTTTCCTGTCTGACCAAGGCAGCTCTCACTCATCAGGCCTCTTGGCCTCCTTTCAGGCCCACATGCCCAATCAAGGTCAGCTGACAAGTGACTGGTGCACTAGTCTGGCTCCCTCTTAAAGGACAATACCCCAAAGATATAGGTCAGCAGTGTACATTTTTAAGCCTTTGTTTCCATCTCCATCCACTTCCAGATGCTTCTGTCCTCGGTGGCTCCCCCTCCCCCTGCCTTTTGCTAGACAATAAATAAAGTTGTTCACCAAGGTCATTTCTTTCATTTTGCTGCGCTGAAGGTTAACGTGCGTTTAAAATATATATGACTTGTTTCTTTGGTTATGCATCACTTTTTAGTGGTTCCAGGCTATTCCTGACTGGCGGGAGATTGCTTTTGCAGTCAAAAGATTTATTAAGTTGGATTGTAGGTAGCAGAATTTGAATAATTCTACCGTGCCTTTCCTTTTTTATTAAGATAAAGCTAATGCCAAGAGTGTTTTACAAAATGGATAGGTCTGGCAAATCAAGTGGGAGGAGAAGATGAACTAAGAGAGAACTCATGTATTTTCTTGAAAAGGTATGAGTGATGGGGTATCTGAAGAGCTTCCAGATGCTAAAGGAAGATTTTTATGAGGGACTATGAAGTTCACTTACTTTTTGACGGTCATCACTGGAAATGAACTGCAGTTCTCCACGGTTTCAGTCTGAGGATCACTGAATGCTACTCATGCAGAGCAACTTCTTTCCCATCCTGCTAATCAACCCGCATGTTACACTTCCTTTTAAACTGGCATGGCATGTAGCTAGATTCTCAATTAGGTTAATCTCTTCCTCGATGCTTCCTCTGTCTTGCCTACTGGCTCCAAGAATATTATTTATCTGAGAAGATGCAATGTCAAGCAACAGCACGGTAGTCAACTAACTGCCACGTGAGGTCTGATCCAGTATCCAGTGACTTCAATGGGGATTACCCAACCCTGACCAGAGAATGAACGTGTGATTGTTTTTAGGAAGAAGACTGTTTTTTTTAACCTAGTCCTCATCATAGTACTATATGCTCACCTTGTATTTTGGAATAGATTTTATCCTCACAGTACACCTGGAAGCAGGGCCATCTGTAGGAGGCCTGGGACAACTCCCTCTCTTCAGTGTTCCAAGAATGGGGCTCAGGGTAACCGCCTGCCGCAGGCCCGGCCCCCACTTCTGCTCTGCCCTGCCCTGCCCTCATCCACATCTACCCCAAGTCTCACCCCTTTGACCTCTCCCCTGAGTAATGCAAGCCTAGGGATTACAGACCTGGTGCATGGTGGCAGCAGGGGTTAGCCCCACACCCTGCTCATCACGGCGGCGGAAGATGGAGCGGCTCAGCAGCCTGCTCTATTCTGCCCCACCCGGCACCCTCTCAGTGCCTGGTGTGCCCTGCTTCTCTGTGGTAGCGGGAAGTGGAGCACCCTAGGGCCACAGCACCCTGCTCCCCGTTGCCATGGTGAATCTGCATGCAGCTGGCTAGAAGAGAGCAGCAAGGTGGAAGGGAAGGAGGCCGCTGGGCCACTTCAGCTCCTGCCACTGCAGTGAGAGGGGGGAGGAGGGCCAACCCCAACTGCCACCCCACACCAGGCCCCCATAATCTTCCAGGTCCCTCCCATCCATAGGACAGTTAAGGCAGCTGCTGCAGGGCCCCTCAAATATGGAGCCTGGGGTGGCCACATAGAATTGTCCTATGGACAGTACAGCTCTGCCTGGCATGTAGTGCTATCTCTGCTTTACTGATGGGGATCAGAATAAATAGACTAAGGGCCAGATTTTTCAAAGCAATTTAGGCACCTAAAGAGTAAAACGTGCCTAGTACAATTTATACATCTCCTCACAGATTAGGCACTTAGCTCCCCTGGGAATTAGTCATTTAATCTGTTTTGATATATATATAAATCCTATTGGTACCTATCTGACTCTTTAGGTGCCTAAGCATCCTTGCAAATCTGGGACTATGTGATTTGCCTAAGGACCTCTGGGGCTGAGCAAGGAATTGAACCCAGCCATCCCTAACCCTCAGGGGCACACTTTAATTCTTTGTCTCAGAATACCTCTGATCAAGGACAAATGAACAATATTCCCACTGGTGGAATGCCTTGACTTTGGGTGCCGTTGACTTCCGATTTTGTATGTTTAACTGTCTGAGGGTATGTCTACACTACCCCGCTAGTTCGAACTAGCGGGGTAATGTATGCATACCGAACTTGCTAATGAAGCCCGGGATTTGAATTTCCCGGGCTTCATTAGCATAAGCGGGGAGCCGCCATTTTTAAATCCCCGCTGCTTCGAACCCCGTGAAACGAGGTGTACCGGTAGTTCGGAATAGGCACCCTAGTCCGAACTACCTAGTTCGAGCCCCGTGTAGCCGCGCTGCACGGGGTTCGAAGCAGCGGGGATTTAAAAATGGCGGCTCCCCGCTTATGCTAATGAAGCCCGGGAAATTCAAATCCCGGGCTTCATTAGCAAGTGCGGTATGCATACATTACTCCGCTAGTTCGAACTAGCGGGGTAGTGTAGACATACCCTGAGTGGGGCAGAGAAAATATATGTCTCTTGGAATTGTTGGGAGATGATGCAAAAACCCTCTGTGGAGCTCTCCAGCACTGACAAAAGTACCACTCCTCAGAGCAGTTCAAGATGCAGTCATGGTCTACCCCACGCGTCAGGTGTGCTCCAAAGGGTTTAGTCTTCTCAGTAAACATGCAGAAGAAAGAAAAACTGGGTAAAACTACAATTTCCATTAATCATGTAGCCAGAGGCTAGGCAGACAAAAAAAAATCATTCCCAGAGAGACTAGGCAGTCAACTCTGACAAGGGCTTTTACCTGCTTCTTTCAATTTCTAGCTCCAGAAGAAATACTGCAGCCTTCAGCAGTAAATTCTACAAAGTCTGCCTCTTTGGTGAGATCCCATTCTGCTGGGATCATAAACTGTTGTCATTGTCATACCCAGATTAGCTTGTTATAAATAAAGCCGTGGACATTTGGCCAAATGCATTCATTTCTCTTGAAAGCTGCCATATATTTCGGGACATCTTTTTCTTTTTTCCGACACTGCACCTCTACAGCTTTGTCTGCCAAATTTGCCCAGATGCAAAGTTTTCCTGCATTGGCAGTGGGAAACTGGCACTGCCCACACAGACATGCAATGATGTGTAGAAAAATCAAACGGCTCCCTGCTGGCACAAATTACAGATTCACAGACATGGTTTGGGCTTTACATTGCAAATCTATTCCCTTCTTAAACCTAGTTCATGATGCTGCCCTTGGTAAGGCTTCGAACCGGGGCCCAATCACGCCTCCTGCAGGGCTGAGCCACATTGGGAAGAAGTTTGTAGTTCACTGGAAAAACAGGTCTCCAAGGCTATGTCTACTCTGCAGGGTTTTTGCACAAGAAGTCTTTTGCGGAAGAATTATCGCGCAAAAACGTTTTGCACAAAAGCACGTCCAAACCTCAAAGCACATCATTAGATTAGATAAATGTCTATCAGCGATGGTCTAGACAGTATTTGGTCCTGCCATGAGGGTAGGGGACTGGCCTTGATGACCTCTCGAGGTCCCTTCCAGTCCTAGTATTCTATGATTCTATTATAAACCTTGTAGTGTAGTGGTGGTAAGAACCTGAAAAATATGCCTTCCCCCTCAGTCTATCGCAGCCATTCCCGTGTACGGCTCACAGCTGGAGGAGCCACGTTTCCTGAACACATGTTCCTTACCAGATAATGGCTCCCTCTCCATGCACAAACTTGTGGAAAGGAATCTGGCTTTCATCTTTTCCCACTCACTAGGGCACCCTGGAAGGGGGAAGATAATGTAGCCCTTGGTGTATCCAGATTAGAAAAACTGGAACCCAATTTCCAATGCATAATGATAAAACTGCTCAGGCTATTAAAAGGTGTTAATAGTCTCTTCAGGGAGAGCCTGCTGCCTTGAAAGAGAATTTGAAACACAAGTCCTGCATTTTTCATCTGATGCAGATCCAAATATAGGCATTGCCGTACTCCAGGTGACACATCCTAGAAGGCAACAGACCAGACCTTTTGCCAGATTAGATCAGGCCGTCTGCCCATCTCATCTAATTTCTTGCCTGTGAGTGTAGTACATATGATGCTCTAAGCACTGCCAATACTACTGCCAACCATAAACAAATATAGTCTGCATCCATATACAGGAAATTCCTTCCTGTCAGTGTTGTAGACAAATGCTGTCTCCTCCAAAATGAAAGGTTGCAGCAAATCTCAAAGACATGAAGGCTACAGGAGAAGGTAAAAATCAGAGCAAGTCCAAGGAGCAGAAGCCATGAGAAATGGTGCATGGTAAAAAAATTAAGCAGCAGCAAAACATGGACTGTTGCGGGATTAAAGGTACTTAATTAGTTCACTGTGTGGCACATAAACAGAAATGGAAAGGGGGATGGCTACAGTGGATCAAAGAGCAACATGAATGAAAGTTGAGCTTTCTATAACATTTGATCTGTTCTGTAAACTTTCATCAGAAACCACACAATGCATTGAACTCTTCTTTTGTCAGGCCACTCTTGGCATGTTAATTTATATTAAGGTGTTTGGAGGGGATATTTGCTTATTCCCACAATATAAGAACTAGGGAGCGCCAAATGAAATTAATAGGCAGCAGGTTTCAAACAAAAGGAAGTTTTTCTTCAATCAGCACATAGTTAACTTATGGAACTCCTTGCCAGAGGATGTGGTGAAGGCTAGGATTTTAGCAGGGTTAAAAAAGAGCTAGATAGATTCATGGAGGTTAGGTCCATCAATAGCTATTAGCCAGGATAGGTAGGAATGGTGTCCCCTCCCTCTTTTTGTTTGGAAATGGGTAAAAGGGGAGGGATCATGTGTGGATTACCTGTTGTATTCCCTCCCTCTGGGGTATCTGGTATTGGCCATGATATTGGCAGACAGGATACTGGGCTGGACGGACTGTTGGTCTGATCCAGTATGCCATTCTTATATTCTTATGAGATCTACCATTAAATGACTTAAATTTGATACATTCATTTAATATCTTTAAGACATTTACCATATGTGGCTGAAATCTTATCGGTGCTCACTGCCCTTAGAGCCAATTTGTAACCCTGATTTTGCCTTTAGCCCAAACCTGCATATCTACTTCAGACTGCAAACTGCAGGCCTAATTCCCATCTTGTTTAAAGCAGAATAAGATTGGAGCAATTCCACTGAAGTTAATGGGGTAAAAAGCAATAAGGGAAGAATTTCTTAATTTCTTAGTTGTTTAAATGTTTCAGTGAGCTGCAAAGGTTTTAGAGAGGAAGCAAAAAAAGATAATTAAGCGTGGGAAATATAGTGACTCATTTGACACTGACAATAGAAGGTATGAAGATTTGTTAAGAATGATCCAAACCCCAACTTGATTTGAACTCTTTAGCTTTGAAAAGGTAGGCAGCTGCTTTGGTGCCAGCCAAAAGCTTTGTAGAGGAATGGATAAAAGCTCTGCTTTGTAGTTCAAAAAATACGGTGCTCAAATCCTGGGCATTATAGAACAATTTAGAATTATTACTCCCTTTTATTTCAATTGTAAAATCGAAGAGGTTGTTTTTTTCTTATCCCAATGTAAGTTTTGAGGCTTAACTCTCATCAGAATTCCCAATATTAAAATATTTCATAAGCTAGAGCAAAAACATGAGCCACATAACCAGCCCGACTAGAATAGGGAAGTATATATAAACCAGTAAGTTAAACAAAATACCATAAGGTTACTCTGTCCTTCACTTCAAAAAACCCACACCCAAGCACTCCATACTGCCGAGAAGATGTCAAATTAGCATCTTTGTATCCGATCCAGCTTGATCACTGAGCTAACTAATCCTCTAACACAGGTAATAATTATATATACATTTTTTAGTTGAACTATTACTTCTGTCTCTGGATTCAGCTGCCATAACATTCAATCCTGTAAAGCAAACACTCCTCCAAAATAGAAGTTCAGAAATGTCTAAAGGGAAATTATTCGCAAATTATTTCTGAGTTCCACTCTTTAGTTTTGATTTTTCATGAGACTTTGAAAAGTGAGATTCACAAATCCAAACACTAAAGTCCTTCAACAACCAAATGGGCACAGTATGGAACTTTTCATTGCTGCCTAATGTATCTCAACAGAGGCAGATGTCTTCTCCAACTGTGAGAAGGGATTCCTCCAAGTCAGAGCAGAAACATAACAATGGGGCAGCGTGGAAAAACTTTTATTTTTCCTACCCATGCTGTTCAGTGAATTAACAGGGTATATGAATGGAGAGTGTCAATCTGTCACTTGTCACCTACATAAGGGTACGTCTAAACTACATAGCTCCGTCGACTGAGCCATGTAGATTAGCGTACTCGAAAAAGGGAAAGAAGCGGCTTTTTAAATAATCGCTGCTTCATTTACATAAAAATGGCTGCCGCGCTGGGCCGATCAGCTGTTTGACGGCACAGCACGGTAGTCTGGACGCTCTGTGGTCAACAAAGGAAGCCATTGTCGACCACCTCGATAAACCTCATTCCACGAGGCATAATGGAGCGGTCAACAAGGGCTTCCCTTGTCGACCGTGGAGCGTCCAGACTATTGCGCTGTGCCGCCAAACAGCTGATTGGCACAGCGCGGCAGCCATTTTTATGTAAATGAAGCGGCAATTATTTAAATCGCTGCTTCGTTTCTCTATGTCTAGAAACCCGTCGACGGAGCCATGTAGTCTAGACATACCCTAACTGTTAATTCAAAACAAAGCAAGATGTTTGATATAGTTTTATTTATAAGAATATGATATGCACCTATTGAAGAGATAGTGTTAGATCATTTGCATTGCAAAAAACACCATTTAAAATAAACAAAATGATAATTCCTAGAAGAATCCAAAATATGGATTTTAAATGAATAGTTAGGGCCCTACCAAATTGATAGCCACAAAAATTGTGACATGGACCATGAAATCTAGTCTTCCCAGGTGAAATCTGGGGTTTTTGTACGTGCTTTTACCCTTTATTATATCGATTTCATGGGGGGAGGGACCAGCATTTCTCAAACTGGGGGTCATGACCCAAAAGGGAATTACAGGAGGGCCACACAGTCATTTTAGGAAGGTTGCAGTCATGCTACTATTACTACTGCACTGCCTTCAGATCTGAGTGTTGGAGAGTGATGTGATACCATCACAGCTTTATAAAGCTGGTGGTGACTAGCTGATAGGCCGCACCCATTTGTATACCACCGTTTCAGAGAAAGAGCAAGTCCCCCAAGACTTTGAAGATGCCCTTATTGCAGACTTCAGGCTTGCACTAAAGTGTTCACTACAACTACCCAGGACCTCGTATTGGCTGACGACTGTGCACTGTTAGCTCATTCCGTCAAGGATGCACAAGAGAATTTTGATCATTTTCTTGCTGTTTTTGACTCACTCTGAGCCTCATTAAGACAGAGATTATGACCTAGGGGCTGTCTACACTGGACCCCTTTTCCGGAAAAGGGATGCAGATGAGACAAGTCGGAATTGCAAATGAAGCGGGGATTTAAATTTTCCCCGCTTCATTTGTATAAACATGGCTGCCGCTTTTTTCCGGCTCGGGGCTTTGCCGGAAAAAAGCGCCAGTCTAGACAGAGATCTTTCGGAAAATAAAGCCTTTTTCCGAAAGGTCCCTTATTCCTGATTTTAAGAGGAATAAGGGACCTTTTGGAAAAGGCTTTATTTTCCAAAAGATCCCTGTCTAGACTGGCGCTTTTTTCCGGCAAAGCCCCGAGCCGGAAAAAAGCGGCAGACATATTCATGCAAATGGAGCGGGGGAGACGTAAATCCCCGCTTCATTTGCAATTCCAACTTGTCTCATCTGCATCCCTTTTCCAGAAAAGAGGTCCAGTGTAGACACAGCCAGTCTGTTTGGAAAGAGCCCAGCACTGCAGTGGTCACTGCTGCTGATCCTGTCCTTAAAGCTGTTGATAAGTTTTGCTACCTTGGAAGTGTTCTGTCCTCCAGCACAAAAGCTGGTGATGATGTATCTGCTCGACTAGCCAAAGCCGGCACTGCCTTCAGAAGATTGACCAAGCGCTTATGGAACGACCATGTTGTTAAACTTCATTCAAAGGTAACAGTTTCTCAGGAAGTTGTCCTGAATATCATACTGTTTGGCTTGGAGTCATGGACTATATATCACCGCCACATTTTGAAACTTGATCAGTTCCGTATGCGCTGCCTCAGGAAGATTGTCCATGTGAATTGGTGAGACAAAATTCCTAAAATAGCAGCCTTTAAGCTCTGTGGTGTCATGAGCCTGGAAGCAATACTTATGAACACAGTTTCGCTGAATTGCTCATGTGATGAGGATGGGTGAGACATGGATACCGAAGATGGTCATCCACGGCCCACTTGTTCAGGGTAAAGCACGCTTTTAGTGTTAGAAAGATATCTTAAAGTCCACCGTGAAGTCATGCGGCTTATCTCTTGGTGACCTGGAGATCATAGCTCAGGACAGATTGTACTGCAGTGTAGACAATATTGTAGTCCCTATGTGCCTCATTTCACAGTAAAATGAGAAGAGTGGTTCTTATTTACCTCACGGGGTGCTGTATTCAGGATAAACGTGTGAAAGATCACGAGGCACTCAGAGATTATGCCAATGGAAGGCAAATCACTACATTAGAGCCCCTCCCCACTCCCACCATAGACTATTCTTCATGGCGTGAGGCTGGATTTGGACCTCACACAAGACTTTCTGTGGTTTCTCCTCTGCACTGCAGATAGCTCATCCGCAAACTGGGCTGATTTGGGGCAGAAAGAAGGGACAAGTGTACTCGGGCACTAACCTCAGAGGGCCCTCCAAAATATCTGGAACATCTGTGTAAAAGTGAAATCAGAGGAGGTGGGGTCCCCACAAACATGACGTACTAGGACTCCACATTTCTCTTGATGTGCCTGTCCACCAATCACATCTGATTTATAGCAGGGCTTGATCCTGCTCCCAATGCAAAACCCTCATCAACAGCAATTGGAAAATGACTGAATCCTTGAACAGCAGAGAAGACAATTCTGCCACGCTCTTTCCATAGGGGTGACGTACTAGTAAGCAGGTTGTAGTGTGATGTACGGGGAGCCCCTGAACTCATCTGGTGCTGAATCAGCAAACTTCAGGATATGTAATTAGCTAGGTAGTAATTGCACCAGAGATACCACCTAATCATTATAGGTGCAATTTCTTTGTATGAGGCGCTCTATGGCCCTTCATCAGCATGTCAATTACTAAAAATTGCTTCACATGAGCAGTGTATTTGTCCCAGCCTTCCAGGCCATACATGAGTTACTGACTCCTGAGCTCTCTCGCTTGTCTAAGGGTGGGCTTTGCAACACTCCTACCTCAGTTTTTGTTTCACTGGGGTTTTCTGTCTCTCCTGGGGATTCTTGTGGCTGAACCCTCTAGGTCATTCTCAAGGTACAGTTCTTCTACAAACTGTATTTCTCTGAAGCTGCCTTCTCTTCTCTGTCAAGCTGCAGCTCCCAGAACCTCCTTCCTAGGACCAGAAGTTTAGAGATGAGCTCCGCTCCTCCCTCCCTCCCAAGTCAGGGTGCCCTCAACTGCTGGGCTGTCCTCACTTTGAGCCTCATACCTGACCAAGGACTAATGGAGGAAGACTGACTGACTCAAAATCTCTTGGCCCTTAAAGGTGCAGGCCGCTGTTTTACACTGATCATGAACTTAAGTGCATTGAAGGTAAGACTAAAGGTCTACTTATTCAACTGATTGCTTCTGAATACAGGCAGTCCCCCCGAGTTACATAGATCTGACTTACATCGGATCCCTACTTACAAACGGGGTGAGGCAACCCTGCACGAGCTGCAACCCGCCCCAAGCAGACCGCCGAGACGTGCCGCGGTCCCGCCGCCCGCATCCTCCACAGTGAGAAAAGCCGCTCCGCGTCTCCCTGGTCTGCAGAACTGAGGGAAGTGAGGTGTGGGAGAATAAAACTGAGCTCTGGAGAAATGTTTGGCTAGAGTTTCCCCTACAATATGTACCAGTTCCGACTTACATACAAATTCAACTTAAGAGCAAACCTACAGTCCCTATCTTGTACGTAACCCAGGGACTTCCTGTATTGGAAGAATTCAGCTATCTTTAACTGAAATACCATAAATACACTAAAGAGGGGGGAGGAATGGGCAAGAGCTATGTGCCATGCTCCATATAATCAAAAAGCTGAGCTTCATAGCAAGATAAGATTATTTTGAGACACTCCAGTCCTGTTCTCTTCTTGAGCTGTTTTCTGGAAATACGCTTCAGGGACAGGGAGGACTATGGAAATAGTGGAGAGTAGTTTTTAATTAGTCAAACCTTCAGAGTACTTTGCCAGCAGCGTCTATGTAACTCAAAGCCATAATTCCATCTTCCCTAGTTGTGAAAAAACAGAAGCATCTGACAGCGGATGAAAGAATGGAAAGGTGAGCATGCTGCTGTACATCTACAGCTGTTCCTTTAAAAGGACTCGTGAAGCTTTTCTCATTTCCTCTCTCCTTCTAGGATGAACTTTGGCAAAACAAGGGATCTTACTGCATGTTTCCCTCATTCTGTACTTCTTCCCACATGGGTCCTTTAATTCTTACAGGTACATCTACACTGAATCCCTAGTTCGGACTAGGGATGCAAATGGAGTAGTTAATGAAGCGGGGATTTAAATATTTTTTGAGGAGTAACGTTTTTTGAGGAGTAACTTTAGTTCAGACTAAGGGCTTTAGTCCAAACTAACACATCCTGGCGCGCACTTCCTGGTTGCAATCAGCTGTGATTTGAACTAGCGCGCCAGCGAGATCATGTTAATGAAGTGCGGGATATTTAAATCCCCACTTCATTAACTACTTCGGTCATCTCCATTTGCATCCCTAGTCCGAACTAGGGATGCAGTGTAGACGTACTCTGCTATATCTGGTTTGCCTCCTCCATTGACTGAATGGAATGTTGGGACATCTGTGGAACACGGATCCATGTGGATGTAACTCTGGGCACTTTCTGACAATGCACCTTCCGTGTCTTGGAACATCTAGCAGCAAACCATATGCATCAAACAGAGGTAGCCAGAGTTCAAACTGACACACATTTGTGTTTAATGAGAGTGCATATGCTGCGTACCTACCTTATGATACCAGAAAGGAGAAATGCTCCATGTGGCTGTACCCAAGAGCTAGGCAGCTCAGTGGAGGCATCCTATTATCTTGTGCTTGCAGCAGGACAGTTGGTGCATTGCAAGTGTATGTATCTGAAGTGCAGCAGCATATTTACTGGTGCTGTACTTTGAATATTAGCCTCACAGCACAAAGCTGGGGAGGGAAGGTAAAACACGTCAACAATTCCCACTAATGAGATCCAGCAGCAGGAAATGACAAACATTTCTATACTTCCCTAAGTGAGCTGCCCCCAACTGCCCCTGCACTATCTCACTGCATTTCCCACGTGACATTTTCCTCTACATCCCTTTTAGCTACAGTGGCCATCAGCACACGAGAGACAGTATAACTGATTTAATTAATTAAAGACTATTATTGCTTCCTGCCCACTTATTTATTCCTCAGTCTGGAATCCTCTGTAGACATGAATCAATCTCTGTCACCAGGTGTGCAAGCTTGGGAAATGTTCAAAATAAAACCAAACCAAGCAAGTTAAAGATCACATGGCTGCAGAGCACGCTTCTCAAGTTCTCACATGCCTATTTATAACCCGAGGAAGAAATTATCAATTTGAAGGATACAGTCCATGCTAATGAAGTTATTTGGTAGCCCTAGGTATTCAAATCTAATTATAATTCCTCCTAAAGCTGTGGCCAGTGGAAAACTCATTTCAACATCAGAATAATATTCTTTCAAATGACACAGGAGCACTACCGAGTGCCATGAAAAATATAGTCTGGAAAATAGAAGGTCATGATTCCCCCCCAATTCTTAGATACCATGAGGCTGTTGTCTTAAAACTGAATCACTGATCTTGGGGGGAGGGGGTGAGAGAGAGAAGTTTATGTATATGTAAAAAAGCCAGAAGCTGTGTTTATTATGTAGGCTCTCTAGTTTCTTTAAACATATTTAATGAGTTTGAGTAAGATGTTACAAAAGCATTATACCTACTTCACAGCTAGGTACATTGAGAAACAGTGAGTTGAATGATCTGCACAATATACTACAGCAATTCCGGGTAGATCTAGGAATAACGCCATGAAGTATCAAAGTGTTGACAAAACACTGCAAGCTGGATACAAAACTTCAATCTTCCTCTGTAGTGTAGATGTAACCCCCCCACCACTTTGAGTTCAGCAGATGTTAAAGACGCTAGAATGCTGTTAAACCAATTTCCAGCTCTGGACAAAGCCATAGGTGTTAGCTGGGAACTGACAAATTCACAGCTCACCTTTATGTGAGTTTTGTTCAAAATAGGTATTTTGTTCAAAGTAGGTAACCATTCTTATAAAATGTATCAAATGTTTAGACTATGAAATGTTTTCCAGTTGCTGCAGGCATCAATCTGACTTACACCATCTATATTCTATGCTATAAGGGAATATGTAAGTTTGTTTTGTAACGTGGAAAATGTTTGCGCTGAATTCATGAACCCATGTATGGGAACCATTCCCATGCCCTGTTCACTAATAGGGTACATCTACACAGCAATATTATTTCAAAATAACTAGTGTTATTTCAAAATAACTTAGTCCACGTCTACACAGCAGGCAGTTATTTCGAAATAATGTCAAAATACTGTCAATCTGGAGGACTTCTTACTCCAACTCCTGTAACCCTCATTGTACAAGGAGTAAGGAAAGTTGGAGGAAGTGTGCTCTATTTTGAAATAAGTGCTGTGTAGACACTCCCAATTTTGAAATCAGGTATGTGAAAATAAGCTACGCAACTGACATAGCTCAATTTGAATACCTTATTTCAAGCTAAGTCCTGATGTGTAGATGCACCTTAAGGGGGCCTACAAAGATTAGACAGGTTATTAAGGAACATCCTGACACACAGGATGGTAAATGGCCTTATCACATCTTGGATATATTGTGTGCAAGGGAGCTTATCTTGGACTGGCAGGCTAAATGTAATAGAAGAGGGTTACAAGAAAATTTTTCATCACTTGCTGTTGGAACTATTGTAGGACCAGAGAAACTATGGCAAGAATCCCCAGCGCCATGCCTCGGTACATACATCCTGAAAGACATTTTGAATTAACAGATTGCTACAGCACGGTCACATTTAGCAACAATGGGTGGAAACTCATGTGTGTATACGCTTACTTGTTTGAACCTGTAAATAGCTCTCATTTCTTTTTCCTAGCACATAAACATCAGCTAGTTTAGTACAGGATGGTCACAGACATTGACTTTGGTGTGAGGTCTAAGAGAAATTGAACTGGGGTAAGTGATCAGTCTTGTGAAACTGGGAGCAACCTGAATACTGTGTGGGTTTTTTTTTTATACATGTGAACATCTAGTGACTCAGTCCAGCGTGCATGGGTGGCAGGACAAACCAGAGAGGCAAGGGGACTGTCTGGCTACGTCTACACTGGCCCCTTCTCCGGAATAGGCATGCTAATTTAGAACTTTGGAATAGGGAAATCCGCGGGGGATTTAAATATCCCCCGTGGGATTTAAATAAACATGGCCGCCGCTTTTTTTCCGGCTTGGGGAAAAGCCGGAAAAGAGCGTCCAGACTGGCGCGATCCTCCAGAATAAAGCCCTATTCCGGAGGATCTCTTATTCCTACTTGAATAAGCCCTATTCCGGAGAAGGGGCCAGTGTAGACGTAGCCTCTATGTCTCTATGGCAAGACTGTTACAGTGATTCAGCAGTTCACAGGTGTTACTGGGCTAGTGAAAGCTAACTCTGGAACATGCCACCATTTCGGGTGTCTGCCTAGTTTTTTACAGCCTGCTATGGGGTAGGAACTCACAGCCCTGAGCCGTTCCAGACAGACACAGCATGCAAGATGCTAAGAGTTCAAGTAAGTGTCTTTAACTTCTGTTTGTAAGATAGGAAGGGCTGGTAGAGAGCCACATCTTCCGTTATAAGACCCTCTTTTCAGTTGTTCCTAGCTTTGTCAAAACACTATTTGCTCTCAAAATTGTCATGCTTGATGTCTGCCTCAGGTTGAAAAGGTTCAGCCATTTCTGAAAATGAGACTAATGGGGAAAAAAACTGATCACCTTTCCTTGGGAAAGCTTTAGTGCCCACATGCTCTGGAACCGGGACATGAAATTTGGCAGGGGCTGACTCTTGTTGCGGGGATGCATCTTTTGTCATTCCTCTTAAACAATGCACCTCTCTTTGGCCAAGTGACGAGCCTTTGAAAAAATCACCGTTTGCACATGTTCAAACTTCTTTAGTTTTAGCAGCTAGTCCCTGAAGACTCCATCCTTACTGAGTATGCTCCATACCTCTCATTTCCAAGCGCTGATCAGAATGCATGTGTCATCTTCACAGAACAACTAAGCTTGTTGTGTTCCCTCAGAGCTTTTATGTGTGACAAGATGACAAGTGCACCATCCCCAGAAAATGATTGATCTTGCTCCAGCTCAGAATTTCAGGGAAAAGCCGGACTTTACCCGCAGTGTCTACACCCACATGTTCCAAGCTAAACAGGAGGTTTGATGATGGAACTTAGCGCAGGCAGGCCCTCTCCTGTGCTCTTAATTACTCTCCCTCATTTAAAGAAAATAGAGAGACAGAAAAGAGGCGGCAATTGGGACAAAAAGAGTCTGGTGAGAATAGGGGGTATGTCTAGACTGCATCACTATGTTGGCAGAGGGATGCAGATTAGGCAGGTCGACATTACAAATAAGGCAGGGATTTAAATATCCCGTGCCTAATTTGCATAAAAATGGCCGCTGCATTTTGCCAACTCAGCACTTTGTCGGCAAAAAGCAGCAGTCTAGAGGGGAATCTGCAGAGAAAGAAAGCCTTTGTCGACAGATCCCTTATGCCTCCTGCAAGGAGGTTTACAGGGTCTGTCGAAAAAGGTTTTCTTTCTTGGCAGATCCCCCTCTAGACTGCCGCTTTTTGCAGACAAAGTGCTGAGTCGGCAAAATGCGGCAGCCATTTTTATGCAAATTAGGCATGGGATATTTAAATCCCTGCCTTATTTGCAATGTCGACCTGCCTAATCTGCATCCCTCTGCCAACGGAGGGATGCAGTCTAGACATATCCTAGGACTACAATGGGAGAGAGAAACTGTTTGTTGCTGGTCAGGAAGCCTGGGAGGGGAGCTAGGGATGGGAGGCCAGACTGGGCACGGATACTGGGAGTAGGAACCAGTGGCAGAGAACCAGAGGGTTTGGGAAAAGGTGGACAGACCTGATGAGGAGAAAAATGCTGTGTGATAATGTAAATAAAGACTGTAGCAATGCAGGAGCCCCAGGGGGACAAGTTAATATGGCTCAGGTGTCTTTAATCCTGTCATTTCCTAACTTTTCAGGGCTTGTCTTTGGAACCTTCATAATGTTAAGTAATATTTCTCATGGGTAATATTTAGGTAAAGGACTGCCAGTGGGGAGGGAGGGGAGAGGGTGAAGGGGGCGGTTTCCCTGGAATCTGGCCATTTAAAAAGGCTTGGGGTTCCCAGCCGCCTCCACTGATACAGTGTCCATGACAGGAGCCAGAGTCCTAGTACCGCTAAATCAGCACGGGAACTCTGCGTGGCACCCACTGGGCAATGCTGAAGGGCTGGCTGGGGGCAGCTAGCCCCGCCCTTTCTGGGGGCCTGGAGACGCCCTCCTCCCCCACTTGTCCAGGGCCCGGAGAAGTCTGTTGGCTGCCCTAGTAATGTAGCAAGTTCAATCATGAATGAAGAGAGCTCATTACAAATCCCACTAAGGGATCAGAATTACTATTCTGCCCAGAAAAGTCTATTTTGTCTGCTTCTCAGGAAGTCACTTAGAGGTTCATTGATGCACCTGGGAGTGACGGGACAGGCATTCTAGTTGAATAGGTGTGATTTCCTTGCCACTGTGTGCACGAATTAAAATAGCTGCCTGATTACTGCAGTTCCAGGACAAATCACTAGCTGCTGTGCAGCAGGTTGCAACAGCCGCTCTTCATAGCGGCAAAATACTTGTCTTGTTACAGTGGTAACATTGTGGAGGGGCAAATGAAAATTCACAGAAGCATCATGAGTACTGGGCAAAACCCTGGTGCAAATCCTGGTCTCTCCAGTATGAAGCTATAGCAACTGAACTTATTTTAATGTCATTAAACAGAATAAAACATTTTGTTTGGTGACTTCAACCAGGATTGCACAGTGAACTATTATTATACATTTTTCTCACTCATTGTAACGTAAGAACATAATGATGGACATACTGGCTATCTAGCCCAGTTTTCTGTCTTCCAACAGTGGTCAATGCCAGGTGCCCCAGAGTGAATAAACAGAAGAGAAAATCATAATCAAATGATTCATCTCCTGTTGCCCATTCCAAGCTTCTAACAAACAGAAGCGACAGATACTATTCCTGACTAATAGCCATTGATGAAACTATCCTCCATGAATTTATCTAGCTCTTTTTTGAAACATGTTAAAGTCCTGGCCTTCACAATATCCTCCAGCAAGGAGTTCCACGGGTTGACTGTGTATTCTGTGAAGAAATGCTTCCTTTTGTTTGTTTTAAATCTGCTAACTATTAATTTCATTTGGTAACTCCTGTGTCTTGTGTTATAGGAAGAAATAAATAACTTTTTCTTCTTAACTTTCTCTACACCAGTCATGATTTTATAGACCTCTATCATAAACCCCTTTAGTCATCTCTTTTGCAAGCTGAAAAGTCTCAGCCTCATTAATCTCTCCTCATTTGGCATCCATTCCATATTCTTAATAATTTGTGCTGCCCTTTTCTGAACTTTTTCTAATGCCAAGATATCTTTTTTGAAATGAGGCGAGCACATCTGCGTGCAGTATCTAAGATGTGGGCGTACCATGGATTTATACAGCGGCAATAAGATATTCTATCTTATTTTCTATCCATTTTTCAATTATTCCTAACAACAAGGAGCCTTTTTTAAATAAAAAACATATATAAAGAACAAATGGTTATTGGAGTGCAAAGCCTCATCTCACATTATACTAAGGATGTATTATTGCTTTGCAAACTCTGACCTTTCAATTTGTGATTTAGCACATGATCCTGATCACTTTAAGACATTCACCCTTACAGCAAAGCACAGATATATTAGAGTCCCTAACAAATGACAGCAGTAAAGGCTATCAGACAATTGTGTGTGTTAGATGGGGCCATTAATTGCTTGATAAGGTCTTCTCCGTGACTTACAGATGATACGAAGCACCCAGGCAAAACCTGACATTTTCAATGAGTTCAGCCAACCGACAGCTTGGAAGCAGGGTTGCAAATCTCCAGGATTGGCCTTGCGTCTCCAGGAATTAACGATTAATCTTTAATTAAAGATTATGTCATGTGATGAAATCTCCCTGAATACATCCAACCCAAGTTGACAAACCTACTTGGAAGGGGTTAATGTGTTAATGTTTTCAATATCAAATAGCAGGCTGTTTCAAATAACTCATGAGCCACTTGCAGGGTATTCACACCACAAAATTATAATGGCAAGGTCTGCAAATGCAATTTTTATTAAAGACTCTCAATTTCATTATTAAAGACTCATAAAGGAGAATTAGGTTTTAGCTTTTAGATGAGGGACTGTATTTCCTGGTAGTGATGTGGATGCATTCAACAGCCATACAATAGTTCACACTTTAGAAAGTATACCCACATCACTGTGTGTTGTGTTCCTTCCACAGGTCGCATCCTAAGCACAGTTAGGTCTTTGATAATAGCCACTCAGTGAATACTTATGTGCTGCAGGAACAACTACTGAAAGTAGCCCTCTTTTATAGTTTAACACCTGACTAGCTTCTTCCTCTAGGTGGAAAGAAATTGCACACACATTCTTACGCTGTTTGCTGTAGATAACATGGTGATTATTCAATGACTAGCACAATGTTTTAAGCTTCAGTTGACCAGTGTGACGTTCCAACCTTGGAACTAATTGCAAACAGACAAGATCATTTTAATGTCATGGAAAATTGTGACACCATAGATGGATTGTCTGACAATTCCTGTGACTTAACATGCAGAAAACCTGAATGGATTATTGAAATATGGAGAGTGGTTATAATTCTGTACACACCATTTACAACTACATATCCTTCACTCCTCACCCCAAAGCATACAGTTGAGAGTATAGACTGAGTGTTTTCAAATTGCAAGCATGCACTATACTCTGAACCCAATATGACAAATAAACTCATGAATACCAGCCTGAGATTACATCTTGGTTGTAATTATAAAAGATCAGAGGAAATTATGAGACAGTGGAGTTGAACCAAAGGGACTGCCCGTGTTTTTAGCACATAATGAGCTTTTGCTCTCTTGATTTAACTGATATGTTAATATGATGCTTAGGAAAAATGTTTAAACATGGTAGGGTTTTCAGAATAAATAACTGCATTTACTGCTATAACAATTGGTTTTCTGAAATCTCATTTTCATTCTATTCCATAAAATCAGCACACGTGGCTCGCATCAGTAAAATATGAAGCATGGGTGACTACACCAGGGTGAGTTTCAGAGTTTCCAAGATGACTGACTTCTTACTCTCAATCTTGTTTATTTTCTTGGTTGTACAATATTAATCCTTGAATCGTGTCATTCTGTGAGGGATATTTGGGATTACTGGATTTGAGAGCCTGGGAAGAGAGCAGCTTGAATTAGAGGTCTGGACAGCTGTGCATAAGCAATTTCTGACTCATGTTATCACTTGGGGGATATGTGCTGTCTCTAGAGCCCAGCCTGATTAACTGGACTGTGCACAGGAGCATAGGTAGGTGGCTAGGTGGGTGGTGGATATGTGTATAGAATACTGATAATATTAGACAAAGTTTTAAAACACAGTACATAATTGTAGATGATATAGTACGCATGTATAAAAGATAGCATCTATCTACAAAAAAAAAGAGTAATAAAGACAACCCAGGGAATTATGGACCAGTCATCTTAATCTTGATGCCTCAAAAGATAATGGAGTTAATAATCAATGAATGTGTGAGCACTGAGAACATAAGGTAATAAGTAAGAGAATTCATGGATTTGTTCAGAACAAATAATTTGAAAACAATCGAATACTCTTCTTTGACAGGAAAACAAGACTTTTGGATGGAGTGGAAGCAGTAAATTAAAATTCATCTTCAGTGAATCTCTCTATGAAGGCTTTTGACATCCACGCCACTGAAATATAGCCTACGTGAATGTACTGAATAGTGGGTGCACAAATGGCTGGAAAACCATACTCAGAGAGTCATTATCAATGAATCATAGAATCCCAGGGCTGGAAGAGACCTCAGGAGTCATCAAGTCCAACTCCCTGCCCAAAGCAGGACCAACCCCAACTAAATCATCCCAGCCAGGGCTTTGTCAAGCAGGGACTTAAAAACCTCTAGGGATGGAGATTCTACCTCCTCCCTAGGGAACCCATTCCAGTGCTTCCCCACCCTCCTTATGAAATAGTTTTTCCTAATATCCAATCTAGACCTCCCCCACTGTAACTTGAGACCATTGCTCCTTGTTCTGTCATCCATCACTACTGAGACAACCTCTCCCCATCCTCTTTGGAACCTCCTTGTAGGAAGTTGAAGGCTGCTATCGAATCCCCCCTCACTCTTCTCTGTAGACTAAACAAGCTCAAATCCCTCAGCATCTCCTCATAGGTCATGTGCTCCAGCCCCCTAATTATTTTGGTTGCCCTTCCCTGGACCCTCACCATTGCATCCACATTCTTTCTATAGTGGGGAGGCCCAATTGCGGATGCAATACTCCAGTTGTGGCCTCACCAGTGCCAAATAATGGGAAATAACCACTACTCTAGATCTGCTGAAAATGCTTCATAATCAAGATGGCAGGGCAGTAGAATCTGATTCTATTCAATATCTTCATAAACGATTTGGATCATGGCATAGAGAGAGTATATTGATGAAGTTTGGGGGTTATAAAAAGTTGGGAGAGGTAGCTAGTACTTTGGAGGATAGAATTAGAATTCAAACTGATCTTGGCAAACTGGAGAAATGGTCTTAAATATATTGAAATAAAGGCAAACACAAAGTACAAGAAGGAATAATCAATAGTAGAGATACAAAATGGGAAATGACTACCAAGGGAGACGTACTAAGGGTTACAGAGAATCACAAACTAAGTTTGAATATGTTGCAAAAAGGAGAAAGAAAAAAGCAAACACCATTCTGTAGTGTATTAGGAGAAGTGTTGTAATCAAGACTGTCTACTCAGCACGGACAGGTCCTCGTCTGGATTACTGTGTCTAGTTCTGGGCACCACATTTCAGGAAAACTGTAGCTACATTGGAAAAAGTCCCGAGGAGAACAACAAAAATGATTAATGGTCTAGAAAACATCATCTATAAGGAATGAGTGGAAACATGGGGGCTACATGTACACTGCAGGCTTTTTGTGCAATAACATCTGTTCTTGCGCAAAAACTTGCAGAGCATCTACACTGCATGCGTGTTCTTATGCAAGTAAATTTACAGTAAAGCATCAGAAAAGAGGGCTTCTTGCACAAGAGTTATTCCTTTCCCCACGAGGAATAAGTGCTCTTGCGCAAGAAGTCAGTGTGGATGGGCAACAGGGATTTCATGCGCAAGAAACCCCCAGAGCTAAAATGGCCATCAGAGCTTTCTTGCACAAGAGAGTGTCCACACTGCTGTGGACACTCTTGTGCAAAACCACATCCCTTACGCAAAAGCACATGGAAGTGTGGACGCGCTCTTGCGCAGGACCTTTGCGCAAGAACACTTGCGCAAAACAGTTCTTGCTCAAGAAGCCTGCAGTGTAGACGTAGCCGGGTTGTTTAGTCTGGAGAAGAGACGACTGAAGGGAGAAATAAATACAGTCTTCAAATTATATAAAAGGTTGATATAAAGAGGAAGGTGATAAATGGTTTTCCTTAATCAGAGGACAGAAGTAGTAGTCTTGGGCTCAAATTGCAGCAAACAGGATTTAGGAAATTTTGCCTAATGTCTAAAAACAGTAAGGGTAGTTAAGCACTGCAACAAATTACCTCAGGAGGTTGTAGAATCTTGGTCATTGACCGTTTTTAAGGACAGATTAGAGATACACTGATGGGGAGGGGTTAGATAATGCTTAGTCCTGCCTCCATGCAGAGGACTAGACTACATGACCAATCAAAGTCCTTTCCAATCCTATATTTCTATAATACAAATAGACTGATTGAAATCTCTCATTAGACTGAGTGATAGAAATCCACGACTGTACAATAAGAGTTAATGACTAAAAACAACCCTTCTCGGGGAATCTACTCAAAATTCATGCTAATCCTCCACTGTCTACATCTCATTCTGATGACAGGACAAGAAGCAAAACTCCTGATCTAGATGGTGCTTCATCCTGCCGTGAGGGCAGGGGACTAGACTTGATGACCTCTCGAGATCCCTTCCAGTTCTAGTGTGCTCTGGTTTTATGATTTTTGGGGGAATACTCCCTCACTCACAGTTTCCTGAGGAAAGACTCTGCAGCAAGAAAGATTGCTGTGTTTCATAAAAGCCAAGAAACATATCAGTACATGAGAGAGCCAACATGAATGCAGGCTAAATGCTTTGGGCTTGTCGCTTTGTTCTACTGAATGGTAAATGTGTCCTTGCAACACTTTGCAAACATTTTCTTTAAATATTGCAGAACTTTGGCCTTCTTTTACTTACACTCAACCGCCTGCATGTATGGAAAGAACATTATCTATCTATTTTAGTTTTTGTAGTGCAGTGTCTGAATGCTTTGAGATGACACATCAGTCCCTCAGCAGTGGTTTATTCAGAAGGCAACAGTAGATGTAGAGCTTTTGTTTCCCTTCCAGATTCTGAGGGAAGAAATGTCTTGTCCCCTCACACAAAGTTAAAATTCTCTCTTGATCTCTCAGTTCCTCTGTGCCACTCTTACTGAAGAAAACTTCTCCAAATACCACATATTGTCACAAAGCTGCAATCTACACTTAGAACTACCCAAATGTTATGCCCCCTCCATGGAATTGAAATGTTAATGTTATAATGGCTTCTATAATATAAATGGTAAAAGAAATTCTCAACTCACAGTTTAACCATGCCTTAAAAGCATGACACAATTTTTTTTCCTTTTTTTTTTCTTTTTAGGCTACATAGCACTAGCTTTAAATAAAGGTATGTCTAGACTACATCTGTTTGTCAGAAAAAGCGATGCAAAATGCACTCTCCATTTTGCGTCACTTTTTCCAATACTTTTGTCAGAAGAGGCTTTACCGACATTTGGCCCGTCTAGACTGAGCCATATTTCGGGAAAAAAACCCTCTTTCAAAAGCTCCCTTCTTTCTTGTAGGACGAGGAATACAGGGACATCCAAAAGAGCGCGTTTACTCTTCTGCAGAAAAAAGTGGAAGAGAAAATGCATTCCTTGGCCGGTAACCCGAACTTCCCCCCTCCCTCCCGCAGTCTAGCCGTACCCTAAGGCTACGTCTACACTGGCACCCTTTTCCGGAAATGCTTAAAACGGAACAGTTTTCCGTTATAAGTATTTCTGGAAAAAGTGCGTCTACATTGGCAGGATGCTTTTCCGGAAAAGCACTTTTTCCGGAAAAGCGTCTGTGGCCAACGTAGACGCGCTTTTCCAGAAAAAAGCCCCGATCGTCATTTTCGCGATTGGGGCTTTTTTCCGGAAAAGACTACTGTGCTGTCTACACTGGCCCTTTTCCGGAACAGTTTTTCCGGAAAAGGTCTTTTGCCCGAACGGGAGCAGCTGGCAAGTTATTCCAGAAAAGCGGTTGCTTTTCCAGAATAAGTGGCCCAGTGTAGACACAGCCAAAATGTGTATAGTTAGAGATGGAAATAATCCCCTGTTTTAATGCCACCCTCTTAGATTGGAAGGAACACACTGGGACCGGAGTGAAATTGATTAGTGTTTGGAAACAAACTCTATAGAGATTATTATGTCATATATAGAGACTACAGAGCTGGTATAAAACTAAAAAGAAGTGACAACTAGACACCTTTTGAACACAGCTCACCAGACAGTTAATGCAGCCTTATTCACCATCCAATGACCAGGAGTCCACCGATGAGCAAAGAGCTATTGATTAAATTCTGGATTATCTGTTTTTTTCCTAACTGAGTAGTTCTTTGCTGCAGTACATATCAGAAAACCAGGCTCTTTCAGGCTGCAGGATTGAAGGCTGATGCAGAGTGGATGTGCAATGTCCTTAGTATATTTAAAAGAAAAAGAATGTCACACCTGCCCAGATACTAGCATGCAACAATAAGCCAACAAATAATTTCAAGCCATCATGTCCCTTTCTTAGGGTATATGAGTGAGATGCAATGCAGCAGACTGGCTGAGCAGATACATCAAACCTGCCTTTTCTGCCCAGTGTTAGCATTAGTATCACAGTGTCTGGGCGCTCTCTGCCCACTTGCACAAATTCAGAGATGAAAACACAAGAGGATCAAACACAGAGCTGGAGACACACGGGAGATGAAATGGGGTCAGCTGATGTGATCATAAGAGATGGTGCAGTTGAAGCTTCTCCCCCATTTTTCCCAACTTGCCTTTCAGAATCCTTGTCCTGGGCTTTAACACTCATTTTGCAGCCGGTGCCTGGTCCATCGGATACAAAAGAGCTGCAGAGCATGTCTCCTTTTGAGACACCACCTTCATATCTCTGAGTAGCCTCCTTCCTTGTCTCTCCTCCTCTTTCTTTTATCAATGCTGCTTAAGCATTTAAGCCACCTACAGATTCCCAGAGGTAAGAAGAATCCAAATTCATCACCTTGAATGCTGCTTTGCACCATTAGAACCTGGCTCCACCTAAGTCTCTTCTTCACATGCCCATTAAGTGCATTAGATCTGAACCAGGAGGGTGTTCGCCTCTGGCTAATCATCCTCTAACATTTGTATGGAGCATGGTGGTAGGACATATGGGCTGTGTCTAGACTGGCAAGTTTTTCCGCAAAATCACATGATTTTGCGGAAAAACTTGCCCGCTGTCTACACTGGCCACTTGAATTTCCGCAAGAACAACTGACGATCTCATGTAAGATCGTCAGTGTTCTTGTGGAAATACTATGCTGCTCCCGGGGGGGCAAAAGTCTTTTTCTGAAAGACTTTTGTGCAAAAGGGCCAGTGTAGACAGCATAGTACTGTTTTCTGCAAAAAAAACCCTGATTGAGAAAATGGCGATCGGGGCTTTTTTGTGGAAAATCGTGTCTAGATTGGCTATGGACGCTTTTCTGCAAAAAGTGCTTTTGCGGAAAAGCATCCTGCCAATCTAGACGCGATTTTTCCGAAAATGCTTTTAACTGAAAACTTTTCGTTAAAAGCATTTCTGTAAAATCATGCCAGTGTAGATGTAGCCATGGTGCTGTCTGAGAGATGATACGAATCTGAAGTACTGGCCATCTTGTCATGGAATCCGTCAGCATGACAGTTCTTAACAGACCAGACAGATTAAATCTAGTGTCATGGCCAGGCTCCAAAAAGCAGAATTACATTCTTCCTACTGGCATTTCCTTTATTTCAATGGGACACGTCATCTTCTGACAGTATATGGATGAAAAGCTGTGCTGTTCCATCTCCAGATCTGCTATGCTTCAATAGTAGATGACACAAGCCATTTGTGGAAGGCCAAATCCTGCAGCCTGGGTAAGAGAAAAGTACACACAGGAGAAATTTGGTATCAAGTTCCAATGCTCTTGAGTGTTCTCTGGGACAGAGAGTGCTTGGGATGGGATAGAGAGTTGCTGATTGTTTTACTGCAAGCACACTGTTAAATCCAAGCACAGAGGTCAGAAAAATGAGGCAAGTTTGGGCCCTTGTGGCACAATCAGGAAGGAATAAAGGAAATCCTATGTAGACAGTCACTTGGGGTGTGTCTAGACTACATGCCTCCTTCGACGGAGGCATGTAGATTAGCCAGATCGGAAGAGGGAAATGAAGCCGCGATTAAAATAATCGCGGCTTCATTTAAATTTAAATGGCTGCCCCGATCTGCCGATCAGCTGTTTGTCGGCAGATCGGGGCAGTCTGGACGCGATGCCCCGACAAAGAAGCCTTTCTTCATCGACACAGGTAAACCTGGTTTCACGAGGCTTACCTGTGTCGATGAAGAAAGGCTTCTTTGTCGGGGCATCGCGTCCAGACTGCCCCGATCTGCCGGCAAACAGCTGATCGGCAGATCGGGGCAGCCATTTAAATTTAAATGAAGCCGCGATTATTTTAATCGCGGCTTCATTTCCCTCTTCCGATCTGGCTAATCTACATGCCTCCGTCGAAGGAGGCATGTAGTCTAGACACACCCTTAGTAACTGGAAGTGGGGAAAAACTTTCATCTGGAAGAATTCCACGCCCCAGGCTAGCTCTAAAGCCCAGTGAAATAAATGAGAGTCAGTACAATCAAGTTTAGCTCTGGCCTGACCGTTGTTATAGGGCTGAATTGTAACCAAAGGTTTTCTGTTGCTGGTTATGTAAAGCCATTTTGAGACGGTTACTTTTGTAATCCATGCATTTGAAACAACGCGGAGAAAAAAAAACACTTAAGGGAAAACTCTACAAGCTTGAGTTCTGAAAGCTCTGACATCAAAGAAATATAAGATCACTAAGGCAAAAGGTTGACTTTGAAAAAGTACCTTGAAAATAGGATTGCAAGGGACTGCATGGCCAATAGACTAATAGTTGTACATATTCAGAGTTTTTAGGTATTTCTCTCTCAGCCATAGCGCCTAACAAATTCCCATTTCCAGTTATATTATGATTGTAACTTTCCATTGTGTGTTCAGCAGGTAAAGTACCATGGATTTAATCCATCCTTTAACTCTCTAGCAAAGAGAATAATTAGAATTCTTGTATTACGAAAGCAGTATTATTGGGGGAAAAAAGCTCCTAAAGCTAATTTTATTCCTGGGAAGACTCAAAGGGGCAGGGGAAGATATTGGTGTCATTGTATGACAGGAATAATACTCATAAAAATGGCTTTTGAAAATGCCTGCAGCTAAAGGGATGCAGCCCTGACCTTATTCTTGGTGCTGATGGCTATAAACTTTATCAGTGTCCCCGTTTCCAGCTGATTTTAAGGTCTTGGCATAGAGAAGAATTAAATATATCACAAGGCTGCTCTCTCTATCCCAGACTGCTTCTCCCACTGAACAACCCACAGAAACTCAACAGTTTTTGCCTCTTCTCCAGAGCTGCTCCCCAAACCAGTTGAAGTTTTCCCCTCACTAATATTTAAGCCACACCAACATGATCAAAGATAACAGGCTGCTTTTATAGAAAACACGGAAATCTAGTTCTATAGAAAAGCTGTCCCTACAGTAGCAGGCATCGTCTCATTTTGTCCTAGCATATCTTTACCTGAAGAAGCAGTGACGTTTCATCATGACAGCAGTGAGATGTGCTGGGTACTATTGTGTCCTTGAAACTCCTGTGTGCTGCCATTCCTCAATGTCTGCATGCCATTTGAACTGGACACTAGCTGCATTTGATTCTTGTCAAAACCTTCTCTTGGTTTCTGACATCCCAAGTCCATTTGATTAACAATAAAGTCAAAAAGACTAAAGTGGCGTTCAGAATGCTCCACTGGGCATCCAAGATTGTATTTTTCAGGGGAAATCCATCAGGATTGGAAGTGCCAAGGTGCAACATGGTTCAACTGTATTCATTGAGAAGGACAGCGTGTTTACAAGTTAGCGCCGTGCAAAACAGAACACATGGTTTCTGGCCTGAGGTGTTTAGACAACATTAAAAAGGCGACATAGTTCCGACTCAATGGAATGAAAGTGTAATTCACCCTAAGCACAGGTGAGCATCCATCTATCTATCTAATCTATCTATCTTTATTTTAGAGTGTGTCTGTCTGTCTTTGTGTCCATCTGAGAGTCCATTTGTTGAAGAAATCCTCATAAAAGGTAAGAGCTAGGACCACACATTTGATTTGCAGCTTCCTCTTCTAACATAAAACAAGTCAGAGTTTGGATGTGCCAGGACAACCAGAGGCCCCAGGAAAAGTACTGTTTTCCACAACACACAAAGGGAGGGGCTGCTCTTTGCCGGGACACAATATGGGTATGTCTACACTGCCACCCTAGTTCGAACTAGGGTGACTAATGTAGGCATTCGAAGTTGCAAATGAAGCCCAGGATTTAAATATCCCGGGCTTCATTTGCATTTTGCCGGGCGCCGCCATTTTTAAGTCCCCGTTAGTGCGGACTCCGTGCCCGCAGCTACACGAGGCACGGAGTAGGTAGTTCGAATTAGACTCTCTAATTCAAACTACCGGTACACCTCATTTCACGAGGAGTAATGGTAGTTCGAATTAGAGAGCCTAATTCAAACTACCTACTCCGTGCCACGTGTAGCTGCGGGCACGGAGTCCGCACTAAGGGGGATTTAAAAATGGCGGCGCCCGGCAAGATGCAAATGAAGCCCGGGATATTTAAATCCCGGGCTTCATTTGCAACTTCGAATGCCTACATTAGCCACCCTAGTTCGAACTAGGGTGGCAGTGTAGACATACCCTATGAGAGTAGCCACTGGGGACAGTGAGACTGCAGGGGAGAGCTATCTTGTCAAATGTCCACGGGGCAGCTGTACACCAAGGTACTGGCCAGCAGGGCTGGGGCTTGGCCATCTTGCCTGCCAGCACACCTATAAGTAGCCCCCATGCTCCAAACCCTTTCCTCACCTTGGCCACAGCATTGGAGTGGGAGACAGGGGGCGGGGAGAAGTCCCTGGTAGCTGGGAGAGGTCTAGGGGGAGATAAGAGGCCCCTTGTAGCTGAGTGGGTGTGGGGATGAGAGAAGAGGCCTCTGGTGGCTGAGGAGGGGTCTGGAGATGGGGAGAGAACAAGCCCCTGGTGTCTGTGGCAGCCTGTGGGGGAGAGAACACGTCCCCAGCAGCTGGATAGGCTGGGGGAGAGAGAACAGGCCCTTGGCCCCCAGACTCCTGTACCCCACCCCACATCCCTAAGGGTCTGCCCTGAAAGACCCAGTCAATGCTGGCTAAGTCTTCTAGTTTATATCTATCCATAGGGGTGTTGTTACAAAGAGGGGATTTTGTCCACTCTTGTGGTCCTGTGTTCACTCTGTTGTTACAGTCACTGTTTGCTTTGTTGTGCTGCGTGCGATTCCTACTGTCCTGTGCTGCTTTGCAGTCACTCTGTGTGTGTGCGCCTCAGTTTCCCTGGGCACTGCAGCACTATCTGCAGGAGGAGGGGAAGGCTGGGCCTGACTCTCTGTGGAAGTATGTCAGTCTCTCATGTTCTGAGGACCAGCACCTTGGGCTTGGAAGCAGGAAAAGCAGAAGGTGGGGCTCCCTGGGCGGCTGTGAGCAGGGGCTGGGAGTGTGAGTGAGATTTTTGGCTGGCTGGGGGAGAAGGGAGCCTAGTTGGGGTGGGGCTCTGAGCCCCCCTTTCCCCAAGATGGATCATACTGATGGCTCCTGGTTCCTGTAACACGACATCTGAGCTCCACTGTGTCCCTGTGAACCAATAAACCTTCTGTTCTACTGGCCCACTGAGGATGGGGGTGCAGGGCCCGGAGACTCCCCCACACTCCATGACAGGTATAATTCACCGTAAGCAACACACTTCTATGTCTTTGCCATTTAATCCCCAGAAGACTGATTTTAAGTTCTGAGCTATGGACTCTGCACAGGGTGCATTCTACTCTGACACAGTATGTTAAAAATTCAAGCAGTGCCAATATCAATTTATTTTTTGTATTTTAATGTTCAGGGCAGGCCTCTTCTTTGGACAGTGACCACAGAAAGGCTTTATGGAAGGAAGGAATTTTCATAAGTGATCTGAATTTCTCACCAGCGTTACTGCATGTTGTACTCTTCCTAGCGTCTGGAAGACTGCAAATCTGAATGGTGTGGAGGTACCTGTTGCCCAATGGAGGGGAGACAGTTGCTAGCATCAAGTATCAGAGGGGTACCCATGTTAGTCTGAATCTGCAAAAGCGGCGAGGAGTCCTGTGGCACCTTATAGACTAACCGAAGTGTTGGAGCATAAGCTTTTGTGGGAAAAGACCCACTTTGTCAGATGCAGGTAGTGGAAATTTCCAGAGGCAGGTATAAATATGCAGGCCAGAATCAGGCTAGAGATGATGAGGTGGATCCAATCAGGGAGGATGAAGCCCACTTCTAGTATCTGATCTGGAGGTGTGAATACCAAGAGAGGAGAAGCTGCTTTTGTAGTTAGCGAACCATTCACAGTCTTTGTTTAATCCTGAGTTGATTGTGTCAAACTTGAAGATGAACTAGCATCAGAGGCAGCAGAAATGGTGGCATGAAGATGCATGGAGGTGAAGGGTGAAAAACAGAGCGGTTTAGTTGTGGATATCGGGCAAAGCCCAGGAACCAGGGAAGAGTCGGAAGAAACACGGGCTGAGATATCGTTAGGAGCTGAGCTGTACAGAGCCTTGTTATTGAAGATGAGAATCCTTCACCTGACGTGGGAAGGCAATTGTATAATGATTGGCCTTAATAAAACACATCTCAGGTTTGAAGTGCTTCAGAAATACTAGCTAATGAATATTGGCCCATGAAGGAACTTCCACAGAGAAAGACACAGCCAGGGAGAGAGTTTTTGCAGGAGCAATTTGGAACAGTACAGATGGAAAGCAAAAGACAGGATGACTAGGGAAGGTGGGGAAGTTAAAATGAAGAGGCAATTAGAAGGAGTGGTGTCAAAATGCCTGGAGGCCAGCCCAGGGATTGGCAGTGAGACAGCACATTGACATATGGGGGAATCTGGTGCAGGAGTCATTTCTGTTCCAACGCCTCTCCCTGGCCAAAGCATACGTGCTCTGGAGCCGGTACATGAGGAGGCTGCTTGGAGCAATTTATGAATGTCCTGAGTAGAGGTGCATTTACTGACCTGGACTACTCTCTGCTGAGTAAAACCCTAGCTTTCCTGGGCATTCACCACAGCGGAGACAGGGTTAATCTAATTGGGGTGTTGCTTTTTTGGGTCAGTGACCCCTTCCCAGTGCATCTCCTTTTTTCCCCCCTCAGGCAGCAGCACGATCTGCCTTTGCAATCTCCACAGAGCCTGTCTTCCTGGGTTTTTTAACTTACTTTTGACTGTTGCAGGGAACTATGTGGCTCAAGTATTAGCCCAGTCTGGAGCAGGAGGGAAGCATCCCTCGGAAAATGTTAGTTTCTGTTCTACTCAGGGGTTGGGGCAAAAGAGAGGGAGAGAGGCTGCAGATGCTCATACATCCAGCTGTGTGAATACATTTCACAGAACAGAGTTTAGAACCAGAATGGAAGCTCAGAGCTATTCAGTTTACACCTGCAACTGCTTTTCCATTCACTAAGCCTGTGTCTAGACTAGACCAGGCTGTGTCTAGACTAGACCTTTATATTAGTAAATCTTTTGTCCATCAGAGGTGTGACCCCCGCCCCGACTGAGAACGTTTTACCAAATATTTTACCAAAGTGTGGCACTGTCCTCAAAAATTGAGGTTTACAGGATCTTGCGCAAAAGGTTTTTTTCCCAACAAATGGCCCCAACCATATGGGGCTTTTCAGCTTCAAAATCTCTTCTGCAAAAAGGATCGGCAGAAGATTATACAAATGAGAGCAGGATTTACATATCTTCTGCCGAATAAAACCGGCAGTGTAGACGTAGCTTTACAGATGAATTCAGCTACCCCTTGAAGTTTTTAAAATTTGGAAAGAACAACCTTAACATTTTGTTCAGAGTTATAGCCATTTCAAAGTTAGGAACAACCTCCAGTGCCTGGGTGTTCATAACCCTAAAGTCCCTTTGTAGGCAGATGAACATTTGCTTCAATACTACATCAATCTCATTTTTTGTATTATTGTGAAATATGAATTGGAACAGGCATCATAACCCTTTCACATTTAGTCATTCGTAAAGCGCACACAGCAATGCCTACAGTAGTACACGCATCGGACCAAGTGGTTTTGACGCACAAAAGTTGATGCCCAAATTAATCTGTTAGTCTTTAAGCTGTCACAATATCCCTCTGAGACTACATTAGTACAAAAGTCCAATTAAATAATGCCCAAAATGCTTTAGGATCTTCAGATGGAAAGCAGTGATGTTTTAAGGACAAATTAGCACTGCTAGTTCAGTAAATGGCATGATTGAAGCATGTTTTATGTAACTTGTAATACGCTTGTAACTAGAGGGCTCAGATATATGGCACATGCAAAAAAAAAAAAAAAATCTTTGCCAATTGCTTTAGCTAGCTAATCTCACTCCAGTGTTCTGACTATGTCCTCTAAGAAGTACAGGGACAGTACACAGCTGTCAGCCTAAGGCAAAGGTGGCTCATTTTTACTGGTGTGAAGAACTCAACTATGGTGGTTCATTGAAGCTGTTCAAAGGCTGCAAGGGGAAATTGTGCCCATGCATCCTGAGCTATTTTAAGTCTTTTTCTATGTGTGATAGTGATGGAGCTAGGATTGCTGATATATAAACTAGTTATTGAGACAGATGGCAAAGTCAATGCCAGGATTAGTGGTATGCTCAGGAAAGCAACACATTGGCTACACATAAGAGCATCCTGGTACATGCTTGAAAGACAATGGTGGGGAAGGGAGGGAGGGAGTGGATGGAACTATTAACTTAAGGATGTTTCTGCCCGTCTCTCTCATTGTGATGTGATTGGAAATTAAGAAGAAATCGCAGGATCGTTGTTGCACTCACTGTTGTGAATTACCCCAAATTCTGTGCAAAGTGGGCCAAGTAAGGAGTCTAATGAAAGGTGTCTTATGCTTACCTGATTCCTGTTATGTTGCTCATAGGCATGTATGATTTTTGTATGTAAAGTTATTACTATTGGCTCTGTACTTGTATTTTAAATGTTTTTGCTCTGGGAGACAAGCAGCAAGCGTTGCTCCCCTATTGTGAGAAGCAACCTCTCAGGGTACGTCAAGAATACACAACTCTTTCCAAAGAAGATTTTTCGAAAGAAAAAGCCACACCATCACTGGTTCATTCACCTGCACATCTACCAATATAATATACTTCATCATGTGCCAGCAATGCTCCTCTGCTATATACATCGGCCAAACTGGACAGTCCCTATGTAAAAGAATCAATGGACACAAATCAGATATTAGGAATGGCAATATACAAAAACCTGTAGGAGAACACTTCAATCTCCTAGACACACAGTAGCAAATTTAAAGGTAGCCATCCTGCAGCAAAAAAACGTCAAGACCAGACTTCAAAGTGAAACTGCTGAGCAACAGTTCATCTGCAAATTTGACACCATCAGTTTAGAATTAAACAAAGACTGTGAATGGCTAGCCAAGTACAAAAGCAGTTTCTCTTCTCTTGGTGTTCACACCTCTACATCAGCTGCTAGAAATGGGCCTCACCCTCCCCTGACTGAATTAACCTCATTATCTCTAGCCTTATTCTGGCCTGTATACCTGCCTCTGGAAATTTCCACTACATGCATCTGACGAAGTGAGTCTTTGCTCGCGAAAGCTTATGCTCCAATACATCTGTTAGTCTGCAAGGTGCCATGGGACTCCTTGTCGCTTTTTCAAAAGAATCTTTCAAAAAAGCTTCTTTCGAAAGAGATCGTCTAGACAGCCACAACTTTTTTGAAAAAGTGATCCGCTTTTTGAAAGAGAGCACCAGACAATCTGGATGCTCCCATTCGAAAAAGCCCTGTTTGTGGCCAAAAACGCCTTTTTTTGAAAGAGCTCTTTTGAAAAAAGGCATTCTTCCTTGTAAAATGAGGTTTACCACTGTCAAAAATATCACCGCGTTCTTTCGATTTAATTTCGAAAGAACGTCGCAGCAGTCTAGATGCAAGTGAAGTTATATAGAAAAAAGGCCATTTTTTCGAAAAAACCCTGTAGTCTAGACATAGACTCAGTGAATAGCTATTCTGGCCCTTAAAAGTTGCCAGTAAACACCTGAGGAATTCTCCTGCAAACCAGCAAGTACACGCTGGCTCCTCGCCTTAAAAGGATATAGGCCAGGTTCCTTAATCATGTGATCAGCTCCATTTTAGGAGTGACCATCACACAGGAGGATAGTAGATTTCCCCCACATGGGCAAGATCATAAAAGGATTCTAGGGTTCTTCCATTTTTTCTTCTGTCCTGCTCTCCACTTCAGAGAGCCCGAAAGTATATGTTGACTCATCCTAACAAAGGATGTACTCCTGTGACTTTTAAGCTAGCAATTTATTATGTCTCTGCTAAGAGCCTGCATCAAGAACATGGTGATTGATGTATAGAATGTGCTTTCTTCAGTCCTACTCTCAACCTTTTCTTTCTTTTTATTAATAAACCTTTAGATTTTAGATTGCATCTACATTGCAACGTTATTCCAGAATAGCGGCCGTTATTCCGGAAAAACAATACTAGCGTTCACACAGCAATTGATTTATTTTGAAAGAAAATCGAAATAATGGAGGGCTTTTTCCAACATTGGTAAACCTCATTCCACAAGGAAGAACGGCTCTTCTGAAAAAGCTCTTTTGGACGCTCTACTGCTGCTATGTCAAAATAGCTCCTTTCCAGGGCCATTCTGCGTTATTCATCCTCAGTGCCTCCTGGGGCTCTAAATTGAAGTAGTGTGTCCACATTAGGGGAGCGTCTTCTTCTTTGCCCTTAGCTCATATGAGAGCAGAGGCCATCAACAATTACTTTCCAAGCCTCTCTGGGTGTGTCCAGACTACACCTCTCTGTTGACAGACAGATGTAGATTAGGCACGTCAAACTTGCTAATCAAGCCAGGATTTAAATATCCCGTGCCTCATTAGCATTAACATGGCCACCGTTTTTTTCAAAACAGAGTTTTTAAAAAAAAAAACGGCAGTATAGACACAGATCTGTTGAAACTAAAGCCTTTTTCGACCGATCCTGTAAACCTCATTTTTTGAGGAATACAGGATCTGTCGAAAAAGACTTTATTTTTGACAAATCCATGTCTAGACCACCAGTTTTTTTAAAAAAAAATCCATTTAGAAAAAAACGGTGGTCATGTTTATGCTAATGAGGTGCAGGATTTTTAAATCCTGGCTTCATTAGCAATTTTTACATGCTTGGTTTGCATCCCTCTGTCGACAGAGGGATGCAGTCTAGTCGTAATCTCAGTCTTGTGCCACCTTTTCTACTTCTGTCCAGCTTTTGCCTGTTTTCCTTGCATTCGCATCCAGGTCTCTTCTCCAACTATTCTTTGGCTTTCCTCTTTCCCTTTCTCCCTGTGGGTTCCAGAATAGGGATTGTCTGCTAATGCTAGTTGGTTGCTTCCTCAGCGTATGGCCAATCCATTGCCATCTTCTCAAAATCTTTTGCTCTACTGGGCATTGCCCTGCTCTTTCCCATAAGCTAATGTTTGTAAACTTGTCAGACCACTTCAGGCCAATGATCTTATGCAAACATTTATTAATAAAAGTCTGCAATCTTTTGATGTTTGGTCATGATTCTGAGCCATATAGAAGTACTGATTTTACATTTGAGCTGCAGATCCTTATTTTAGTCTATTAACTTAATCTTTCTTGAATTCCATACGTTCCTCAAAATAATAAAAGAACCTCTTGCCTTCTGTATTCTGGTCTTAATATCTTCGTCAGTACCTCCCACTTTATTTACAATAATTCCTAAATAAGTGAAGGTATCAACTTCCTCTAGTGTCGTTCCTCTGAGGACAATTGGGCTGCTGTTATTTGCTGCATTCACTTTCTTGGTCTTCCCCTTATGGATCTTCAGTCCCATCTGCTGTGAAATTTTGTCCAGCTTCATTGTTTTATTTTGCATTTGAAGTTGATTATGTGACAGAAGAGGGAGCTTGCCTTTGACTAATTTGGAGGCTTTCCTGTAGTGTGGACACTCTATTTAGAAATAAGCTTTTCCAGAAGATATCTTCCAGACAAGCTTATTTTGAAAGAAGCTTGCAGAGTAGACGTACCCTTAGATTCTTAAGGACTGGCTCAGCTTGCTCTTTTGGGTAAGATCTGAGATATAAATTGACCTGGCAATGTGGTTGGTCCCTGGGGATAGGAAGAACCTGTTTGGAGTTGGTGAGATTGGTTTCCATAACCTCTCACCTGTGTAAGGAGTGATGCTATCTGTGGCACAGGTAAAGCTGGAGTGTCTAAGAGGGCTGTTGGTGTGACTTCTTGATGGCCAGGGTGGTAGCTGAAGTGCTCTTTGTGACTGGTTTGGTGCCTTATAAAGGACGACCCCCAGTCTTGGAAGCCCCGGTTCTAAGTCATTGGTCCTGTTTTGACCCTCACAATGGTGGCCTCAAACCTCCTCTTGTATTACACCTCTGCCAACAAGTTGCAAGGTTTGATCTGCTTAAACTGGGAGATACCAGGTCAGAGGGTTAGAGCGTTAGAAAGCGACTGATTCCTGGGAAGTGGGGGATAAAAGAAATAGTCTGTGAGTTAAGAGGACAAATTTAAGGTGTATAGGAAGGTTCTGATGAGGATTCTATAGGAATTTAGAGCCACCAGGGTCCCCAAGTACTACATGGGAGGTCAGACACTGGGTAAGTTAGACATGCCTGTAGGCTGCTTACTGTTTTAAGATCTGTTTTCTCTTAAATGCTTTTACCCTAAGGCTACGTCTACACTGCAACATTATTTCAAAATAACTAGCACTATTCCAAAATAACGTAGTCCACGTCTACACAGCAGGCAGTTATTTCAAAATAGTGTTAAAATACTGTCAAGCTGGAGGACGTCTTACTCCAACTTCTGTAATGCTCATTGTGCAAGGAGTAAGGAAAGTTGGAGGAAGTGTGCTCTATTTCAAAATAAGTGCTGTGTAAATGATCCCTATTATTTTGAAATAAGCTACACAATTGACATAGCTCAATTTGCGTAGCTTATTTTCAGTTAAGCCCTGCAGTGTAGACACACCCTACATGAACAGCAGTTTGCTTTGGGAAGGCTGCCTGGTCATTGGCTACCACTGTCATTGCTCCTGCAGGAGACCAAACTGCTGGAATGGAAGATAAATCAGGCCTGCTGGGTGACCCACATGGACTGGAGCCCCGCACAGTCTGCAAGGGGGAGAATCCCAAGATTCCCCTTTGAAAGTGGCACTGGGCTAAGGCCGGGAAGCTGAACAAACCCAGAGGATCAGAGAGGCAATCTGTTCACTAACAGCGACACAGAACATTCAGTATAGGGGTGCGGAAAGTCACGTTTCAGCGGAGGGGCTGACAGCTTCCATGGGACCTCTGGTAAGGTGTGTGTGTGTATGTGTGTGTGTGTGTCTGTCTGTGTGTGTGGGGGGGGAGGTCTGCACTCCCCAAAGGGGCGGGGTCTAAGGGAGAAGGAGCAGGGCCAGAGAAGTCAGCTCTCAGTAATGCCCAGACCACAGCACTCCTCCCTCCCCTGCCCCGCCCCCACTGTCCTCAGAGCTGCATGGAGGGCTCAGAGAGGTGCTCCAGCAGAGATTTAAAGAGCCCAGTGATTTAACGTACCACCAATGGCAGCCAGCAGCCCCCAAGCCTCACTTGGCCCTGGGGCAACTCCCACCTTTGCCCCCATCTCCCTGTCGACGGGCCTGCCTTGCAGTGTCCAGTACCACTGAGGACTGCACAGAGCACCCTCTGGAGAGGCACGTGAAAGTCACCCTCAGGAGGGGGCACCCAGTATTCCCTAGAATTTCTAATCAAAAGGGATTTGTCACTCCACCCAGGGGAATACTCCCTCCTTCATCGTGTGCTGCAGCATGTCCGTGGGTAGCATGACTCCGGAGGCTTCAATGAAGGTGGCCTTCGGTACAGTCCTCAAGAGCTCCCTGTATCTCAATGGATCTGCAGGGTTTGGAGGCTGAATCCCAAATCATCAACTCTCTTTCCTAGCAGGGGTGGAATTTTTACCCATTAATCCTTCAACACATAACTTTGTCCTAAATATGTACTCCAAGTGGATCTGATGGCTTCGTTCCTGTTCTTGTCTTTCAATTATATATTAAATTATATATTAGTTACGTATATATCAATTATATATTAGTTTCTTGTAACATTGGTTCCCTCCCAGTACTCTGCAACCAAGATCTAACACAAAGAATCTGACAATAGAACTGCTACGAGATTTTTAGTAATTCATTTCAAATACTTCACTTGTGGCTGTTTTTCCTAAGCAAAGACTGTGTTACCCATGATCCTCCTCTAGAAAGTCAGGCTACGTCTACACTGCAGGCTTCTTGCGCAAGAAGCTTTTTGCGGAAGAGATCTTCTTGTGCAAAAACTTCTTGTGCAAGAGTGCGTCCACAATGCGAAAGTTCGTCGGAAAAGCAATGTGCTTTTGTGCAAGAGATTGTCCAGACTGCATGGACGCGCTCTTGCAAGAAAGCTCCGATTGCCATTAACAGAATGGCCACCAGGGCACCCGTGCGTCTTTCAATAGACCGGTTTTGCACACAAAAAACCCTTGTTTCCCATTTACACACACCTTTTTATGTAAGAGCTCTTGCACAAAAAGAAATTATTCCTTGTAGAAAGAATATACCGCAAAAATCCGTCTGTTCTATCAATACACTGTACATTTTCTTGCATAAAAACATGCTTGAGGTTTGGATGCGCCACGAGTTTTTGCACAAACTGCAGTATAGACATAGCCTCCGAGTCACAGCAAATATGGAACTCTGTTGAGACTCGTTGAAATGATTCGTGGTGTACAGCATATGTACACTGCACACACAGAAACTCTTAAAATAACTGAAGATCTGATTTACACCTACATGAGATTTTGGATCACAGAACAGGCTTGCTGAATCCTACAGAACTCAACGTTAAGTATGTTCAGTAGGGCAGGTCAAAGTTCTGTGTTAATCTTTATGGATGAAGAATGCCTTTTTGGAACATCATAGGAACTTCTGAAATCTATTATTTGAAATGTTCCATCAGCAGGATATTTATATTCTATTTGAAATGATACATTTTGGTGGGTCCTACATTACCTTCCAGCTCTCTTCTTTTCTTCAAGGAAAACACAAGGAAAAGTTAAAGGGAAAGTAATGGAAGAAAGAAACTAACCCCCAAAGCTTTACTTTCTGATTTTACACAAAATACCAATCTGATAGAATGTTTTGATGGGTTCAACAAACCCATCAAAACATTCTAGTAGAAGTTTTTAAATGAAAAATCAAATACAGTTATTTTTTATTTTCAGAATTTCCCATGTGTGTTGATTTTTGCCTGAAAATTCTTACTCTTTGGCCAGATCAAATGGTTAAAAATACAAAATCCTTGAGTCCGGTTGTTAGTCTATTCATGCACAATAAGGAGGATGTTCAAATTCTCATGCTTTGGAAAGAAATTTGGTCCAGTGTAGATTTTGGAAAATCCTCTTCCGAAAAAAATCGGAAAAAGCTGTTGTGTAGACCTAGCCTACTGTGACTCAAAAAACGATGACAAATATCCCAGCAACGTGCAATATTAATTCTATTTTTTTGCCAAATAAGCTTAAGAACATAAGACTGGGTGACCCTGGGTCTTCTGGTATGTGGAAGGGAAATAACACTTCCCTAGTCACTTCTTCCACACCAGACATGATTTTATGGATCTCTATCCGATCCCTCCTTTGTTTTCCTTTTTCCAAGCTGAACTATCCCAGTCTTTTTACTGTCTCCTCATATGGAAGCTGTTCTATACACCTAATTATTTTTGTTGCCCTTCTCTGTAACTTTTCCAGTTCTAATATATCTTTTTTTTAGATGAGACAACCAGAACTGCACATAGTATTCAAGGTGTGGGCGTACTATGGCTTTATAGAATGGCATTATGATACTTTCTGTCTTAGTATTTATCCCTTTCCTAATGGTTCCTAACTTTGTCAGCTCTTTTAACTGCCATGGCACATTGAGAGGGTATTTTCAGAAAACGATCTACATTGACTCCTAGATCCTTCCTGAGTGGTAACAGCTAATTTAGAGCCTATTATTCTGTACGGATAGCCGGGATTATGTTTTTCAATGTGCTTTACTTTTTCATTTATCAGCACTGCATTGCATCTGTCATTTTGTTACTCTGTCACTCAGTTTTGCAAGTTCCCTTTGTAACTCTTCAGCAGCTCTTTGGATTTAATGATCTTGAGTAATTCTGTATAGACAAACTTGTGTTACCTCACTATAGCCTATTTTTCCAGATCATTTTATGAATATGCTGAACAGCGCCAGTCCCAGTACAGATTCTTGGGGAAACCCGTTATTTACCTCTTGCCATTCAGAAAACTGACCATTAATTTTGACTGTTAGTTTCCTCTCTTTGAACTAATTACTGATCCCTTTGAGGACCTCCCCTTTTATGTCAGGACTGCTTATTCTGCTTAAGAGCTTTTGGTGAGGGACCTTGTCAAAGGCTTTCCTAAAGACCAAAACTATATCCATGGGTTCACGCTTGTCCACATTCTTGTTGCACCCATCAATACATTCTAGCAGATTGGTGAGGCATGAGTTTCCTTTCAAAAGCCATCTTGACTCTTCCCCGAAATATTATGTTCATCTATGTGCATGAATTTTCTATTCTTTATTATAGTCTCAACCAGCTTACCTGGTATTGAAATTGGGCTTATCGCTCTGTAACTTCCAGAATCACATCTGGAGTCTTTTAAAAAAAAATTGGTGTTATACTATCTATCCACCAGTCATCCAGTACACAAGCTGCTTTCTGGGATGGGTTAAATACCACAGTTAGCAGAATCATAGAACACTAGAACTGGAAGGGACCTCGAGAGGTCATCAAGTCCAGTCCCCTGCCTTACGGCAGGACCCAGTGCCATCGGGACCATCCCTGACAGGTGTCTATCTAACCTGCTCTTAAATATCTCCAGAGATGGAGATTCCACAACCCCCCTAGGCAACTTATTCCAGTGTTTAACCACCCTGATAGGAACTTTTTCCTAATGTCCAACCTAAACTTCCCTTGCTGCAGTTTAAGCCCATTGCTTCTTGTTCTATCCTAAGAGGCCAAAGAAAACAATTTTTCTTCCTCCTCCTTGTGACACCCTTTTAGAAACCTGAAAAAGTAGTTCTGCGGTTTCATAGATGATTTCCTTCAGAACCCTGGGATGAATACCATCTGGTCCTGGTGACTTATTCCTGTTCAATTTACCAATCTGCTCCAAAGCCTCCTCTACTGATACCTCAGTCTCTGACAGTTTCTTAGATCTGTCACCTGAAAAGAACGGCTCAGGTGTGGGCATCTTCTCCATGTCCTCTGCAGTGATGACAGAGTGAAATTCATTTAGCTCCTCCACAACAGCTTTGTTTTCCTTGAATGCTCCTTTAGCACTTCAATCATCCACTGGCCCAAATGACTGTTTGGAAGGCTTCCTACTTTTGATGTACTTTATTTTTTCTATTTGTTTTTTTGTCTTTTTCTGGTTGCTCTTTAATTTTTTTGGCCTCCCTAATTATACTTTTACACTTGAATTGCCAGAGTTCATGCTCTTTTCTAATTTTCCTCTGGAGGATTTGACTTCCAGTTTTGAAATTATGCCTTTTGGTCTCTAATCAACTTTGTTTTTTAGCCATGGTGGCATGGTTTTGGTCCTCTGAATATTTTTATTTGGAGTCTGTATTTAATTTGTGCAGCTTTTTGGTCTTTTATTTTTAAATTTCCACTCTTCTGGGTGTTCCTTTTAAATTCCATTCAATTAGCTTCCTCATTTTTGTGTAGCTTGATATTTTGAAGCTAAATGCTACTGTACTAGGCTTCCTCAGATATTAAATCTAAATACACTATTACCAAGGGGGTCATCCATGTTTTTGTCTTGGGATAGATTCTGTATATCACTTAGGACTAACTCAAGAAGTGTCTCTCCCTTTGTGGACTAGCTGTTCCCCAAAGCATTCAGTGTTGGCGTCTAGACATTTTTTTTCTGTGTCCCACCCTGAGCTGACATGTACCCAGTCAACAGGGGGAATAACTGACATCCTCCATTATTACTAAGTTTTCTGTTTTGATGGCCTTGCTAATCTCCCTGACCGCTTCAGTATCATCAAGCGGTCAGTCGTCTATTTCTACTGCTATACTCCAACGTAAGTACGGCATTTCTAGCCATAGAGATTCTAGGGTACAATTTGATTCATTTAAGATTTTAGCTATATTGGCCTCTACGCGGCCTTTCACATATTGTGCCACTCCCCGTCCAGCACAGCCTACTATGTCATGCCTGGTATTTCTGTGTCCCACTGATTGTCATGGTTCCACCACTGTGAGCTCCATGGCTTCCTTACGCTGATGCAAGCAGAACGTGGTCTATACTAGCCAATCCAAGCTAACAACAGGAACAGAGAAGTGTTGCCTCCATGGCATGTTCCTCTTCTCACCTCAGCCCAACATCACCCTTCTGTGGGACCCTGCAAACTTCCAACTTAAGGGTAGGAGGAGCTGGTCATGCTAAACTAGCTTCTCTAAATGAAGGAGATTTGCAAATTACTCAGTAGGGAGTCTGACTTTGCTTTTCAGGAGGACCAGGGACTGGTGTGATTGGCCAGGCAGGCTAAAACAGCTGGGAGGCCTGTTCCAAACATGCATAGTGTCTTATAGTAGCCATTGAAGTGATGCAACATTGAAGGAGAACAAGTCTGCTTTGCTCCAGAACACCCTCTGTAGCCAGGGCTGCTCCGGAGGTGGCTTTCCCACTGTGTCCTACAGAGCTACTCCACTTTTGAGGAAGTCCCCCTCAAGCAGAGTGTCGATTGGGAGCAGTTCTATCCAGATGCAAGCTGCCAAAAGTTGCAGGGAAGAGAATGAACAAGGAAGTGACTGCTAAGAGGAAGCATCTGGCCTCTGATGGATCAGCAGGACACCAAAGCTAAACATCCTGTCACCTAGTGAAGGAGATGAGATGTTCTTCACACCCCAACAGAAAGACTAGAGGGAAGCTGCAGGAATCCAAACTCACTACATGAGTTGAAACTAAGTTATTGTTACCTTTGGGAGCAAAATGCTGCAAATGAGTAAATTAACCTCTTCTCTCTCAGTAGGACACAGCAGTGTGCGATTATTGGAATAAATAGAAAGGTCAGAAAGATCATCAGGGTACAGAGCTGCAAAAAGAATGCTACCATCTCTCCAACTTCAGAAATTGAAAGAGGCCTCCATAAAATCTCAGATCTTTACACCGTAACAAATGTGGGTTCCCATTATTCGCCTATTATGTTGTGAGCCTTTAGGGTTCATATTTTGAAAACTTTCTCTACAACCACAAGGGCTGGAAAGTTTATTATTATTTAAAGGAAAGATGGATTTTCCAGTCTTTGCATAACTCTAGCAGCAGAGGCTTAAAGAAAGCACTAAATCTTGTGACACTCGAGAACCTTGAGTTAACAAAATGGCACTTGCTTCAAAGCAGTTACAAAGCAAGGAGATTTGCAGGGCTGGATTGTCAAATGGTGCATTTTTCTCCATATTGAGTGAGGCGCAATACACTAGAGCATTGAAAAGCAAAGGAATCAATTCATGTTGATGTACAGCATAAGCGCTCAGTGCCCCTGAAAATATTGATGTTCAATTTCCTTATATGCATGTTTGCTCATAAATAATTGTGTCTTCAGTATCCATAGGCAACCAACTCAAATACTTATTTATAAAGGTGTCCTCAGTTTAGTATCTTTGTCAATTGTGCACTCAAAATTGACACTCCTCACAGTAATCTATCTGCACAATATGATACAGCACAAAGACTTATTAACATCCTGAAAATTAAACTGGAAATAAGACACAGGTTTGTAACAGGTAAGGTAATTAACCATTTGAAGAAGTGAATAAGAGATGCAGTAAATTCTCCATGTATAGGTTGAACCTCTCTAGTCTGGCAACATCTGTGGTCTGGCATGATGTTAGTTAGCCGGATGTCCACCTATCATCGATGTGCTCAAGTTTCCCACAGTCCCAAAAAGTTTGTTTACAGCCACCAGACCTGGCTCTCAGTGTTCCATGCTGTCACTTAGAAGACATTTAGGGGTAAGTAAAAGCAAAGAGCCCAGTAAGCCGTGGAAGTGACGGCAATGCTGCTAGACAATACTGACCTCCTGTGATCTGGCAAATTCTCTTGTTTGGCACCGATCACGTCCCCAGGGTGCTGAACTAGAGAGGTTCAACCTGGATTTGTCTTCAGATCAAAACTAGATGTCTTTTTGGAAGTTATGCATCAGTTAAACCATGTTACTTGACTTAAGATAGGGGCAGTTGGGTGAAATTTAAAGGTCTGTGTCATACAGGAGATGAGACCAGATGGTACAATGGTCCCTGTTCATTTTATCCTCTATGGGAATACACGGAACACCCTCAGTTGTGAGTATTTGCATTCTGTAAACATCTTTGTAATTGAGAAGCAGGTGAAAGCTTATCTTTTAATGATTCTTAGACCACGCTCAATGATTGACAGCAATTTAAAAACTGAGTAATTGTTCTTCTAAATTCCCTTTAATTCCTCAAAGATCCTAATTAGTTTTTAGCGCCTATACTTTTAAACTACATGATCCTGCCAGAGAATCCTAGACTCGCAACATGCTGGCCCCCTCTGTATGTGCCACACAAATGTATTTACATGAAAATAATAACAAAGGGTAAAAACATATTGTGTGTGTGTATGTGTGTGTCTATATATGGATAGAGATTTTTGGATTTTAGATGTGATTCACACTAGACTAATTTTTTTAAAGTGGTTAGCTTCTTCTTAAATGGGCTTAAATTGCAGCAAGGGAGGTTTAGGTTGGACATTAAGAAAAACTTACTAACTCTCAGGGTGACTAAACAACAGAATAAATTGCATAGGGAGGTTGTGTAATCTCCGTCACTGAAAATATTTAAAGAGCAGGTTGATAGGCATCTATCAGGGATGACATAAATGATGCTAAGTCCTGCCGTGAGGGCAGGGGACTGGACTTGATGACCTCTCGAGGTCTCGTCCAGTTCTAGTGTTCTATGGTTCTATGATTCACACTTTGCACCTCTGCAGGTTCTCCGTCAAGAAACCTGACTTTGAAGCATGTTAAATGTTAGGCCAAAAGATCCTTTAAAAAATATTAGCATTTCCCAAACAAATTTAGAAATATGATGCTCTGTTTCATGTTGTGCCTGGAGGCCCCCAGTTAATATTACAGATACTTTGTGTTGGGCACTGCACAAACCAATTAGTAAGACCACTCTGGCCTAAATAGGCTGACAATCATATCAGGAAAGACAAAGGCTGAAAGAAAGAAAATAGCTGTATTTTACCTGTGGAAACGGAGGCACAGAAAGACTAAGGGCACATCTACACAACAGGGCAAAAGTCGAATTAGGCTACGCAACTTGCACTATGTGAATTGCATAGCTGAAGTCGAAATAGCTAATTCAGCTTTTGACTCTCTCTATAGAGCAGGAAGTTGAAGGAAGAACACTCTTCCTTTGACTTCCCTTACTCCTCATAAAATGAGGGTTACAGGAGTTGGAGTAAGAAGTCCTCCAGCTTGCCATTATTTCGAAATAATGGCTTGCAGTATAGACATGCTTTTTGTCATTTCAGAATAACATGGGTTATTCTGAAATAGTGCTGCTGCGTAGACATAGCCTAAGGGACTTGCCTAAGATCTCACAGGAAGTCTTTGGAGAAGCACAAAACGAATCAAGTTCTCTTCAATCCCATTCAGTGCCTTAACTGCAAACTCTTGTTTGATTCAGAGGGAAATTGAAGACTTCAAACAGCTTGCTTTGCATGCACACATCATACTGCAGAAGTGCAGGCATTAAATAAATGAGCTCATTTTTTGTACAGACGCACTTAAATACAGGAACGTGATCAAAGGTCTACTCTTGTTTTGTTCTTTGCTTCAGGAATTCACTAGGAACTGAAATGTAAAGTTCTCTGCAGGAAATATTTCCAGATATGCCAAAGCATCTGCACTCTATTTGGCATGCATGCCTGGTTATTTTTACATATAACTCAGGCTTATAAAGTGAACACAGAGGACCTGATCGTATGTGACCACTATGAACCAGTATCAAGTCTTGGAGTGTACAGCCATATTACATTTGACAGATTTAAATCTCAAGGGCTGTGGGAACCATTTCCTCCAGTTTGATCAACATGTGGTTATGGAAGAACCCTGGATTCACATTAAAATCCTTGACACCATACACGTACATGCAAAATTCTAAATGAAGCCAGGCCTGGATTGAATGATAAAGTTCAGTGCTTCCCCCCAAATTTCTGGAATCCAGAGGCTTCCTGTCAGTTTGGCACCTTCTTTGTTCAGAAATGTCCTAGACTGAAGGGGGAATTTTCAAGTTTGCAGAAAATTTAAAGCAGGCAAATTGGGTGTGATCTTTCGGCTTAGTGACTGCATTTTGATGCAAGTCTAGTACATTAAATTAGAATCCAGGTGGCCGAAGAGATACTGTAGCGGGGCGGAAGTCATGTTAGGACACTGAAAGCCATTGTTGGGTTCTCCCTTTGCAAATCCCTGAACAAAATAAATGAAATGAAAATCATAAGAACAGGCAAGTGAGGAAAGCAACTCTGTGCCTAGAGTAATTTTGAACTACAGGTATATTAAGGCCATCAATTGTCAAGACAGGGAGAGTGGCGAAGCAGCCTCACTTAAAAGAAGATGCAAATGAAGCAGTGTTAAGTATTACAGCTGAAGGCATCTCCTCCATTTGATCTGATCCGAAAATTTCCCTTTGTTTGCCAACTTCCTTTCTTGGTGAAATACATGCAGTGCCGTGATCCCTGGTGGAAATGATTAGAAATGATAATGCAGTACTTCAGCTATAATTTGTTCAGTCCTTCTAAATACAGGGTTCCAAATTGGTTAACTCCTTCCTGGAAATAGCCCCTTTGATGCCTCCCTAGTTGCTGTGGAACTGAACCATATTCTCTGTAAAGGTGGTTTCTCCATGGCTTCTCGTCCAACAACAGAATTGCTGTGTGCACAGGTTGGATTGCTTGCAATGCAAACAGTAAGTGAATATCTGATGGCTGATTGCCTTTTTCACCAATGTACGTGTCTAATTGTGTGTAATTGTGCTGGTAAACTGAGTAGTCCTACTCCAAAACAGCCAGTTCACCATATAAATAGCTACTTGCAAGCAATCACAGTAATTCTACATGCCGACCACTAGAAGTAAAGTGAATAAAGTAGGGAAAATACTCTATAGAGATAGTCCCAGTGTTAAAAAAATTAAGCTCTGTATGTTCAATGTCTCAATTGGACAAATGTCTCAGACACTTCGCCAAAGGATCAATGCCCACAAAACAGATATTAGACAGGATCACAAAGAGAAAACAGTTTCTTGCCATTTCAAACATCAAGGACGTTGTCTTAACGACTTGATTACCTGCATTCTGCTTCAAAGGCCTTTTAAGACTACACTTGAAAGTGATTCCTCTGAGCTATCATTCATGCTTAAATTCGACACTCTACACTTAAGTTTGAATAAAGACTCTAATTATCTTACCCATTACAAAGATAGCTTCCCCAATTATCACCTCTAATATCATTATATATCATGAATATAGGCAAGCAACACGGGAATGCAGGGGCAAGATTAGAAAGGCAAAGGCACAAAATGAGATCAAACTAGCTACAGGCATAAAGGGAAACAAGAAGACCTTTTATAAATACATTAAAAGCAAGAGGAAGACCAAGGACAGGGTAGGCCCACTGCTTAGCGAGGAGGGAGAAGCAGTAACAGGGAACTTGGAAATGGCGGAGATGCTCAATGACTTCTTTGTTTCGGTCTTCACCGAGAAGTCTGGAGGTGTGCCTAACAGTGAATACAAGCAGAGAGAGGGTAAGTTTAGAAGATAGGATACACAAAGAACAAGTTAAAAATCACTTAGGAAAGTTAGATGTCAGCAAGTCACCAGGTCCTGATGAAATGCATCCCAGGATACTCAAGGAGCTGATAGAGGAGGTATCTGAGCCTTTAGCTATGATCTTTGAAAAATCATGGCAGACAGGGGAGATTCCAGAAGACTGGAAAAGGGCAAATATTGTGCCCATCTATAAAAAGGGGAATAAGAACAACCCAGGAAATTATAGACCGGTCAGTTTAACGTCTGTCCCAGGGAAGATAATGGAGCAGGTAATTAAGGAAATCGTATGCAAACACTTGGAAAGTAATAAAGTGATAGGGAATAGCCAGCATGGGTTTGTGAAGAACAAGTCATGCCAAACTAATCTGATAGCTTTCTTTGATAAGATAACGAGCCTTGTGGATAAGGGAGAAGCGGTGGATGTCATATACCTAGACTTTAGTAAGGCATTTGATATGGTCTCACATGATATTCTTATTGATAAACTAGGCAAATATAACTTAGATAGGGCCACGATAAGGTGGGAGCATAATTGGCTGGATAACCGTAGTCAGAGAGTTGTTGTTAACGGTTCTAAATCCTGCTGGAAAGGGATAACAAGTGGAGTTCCTCAAGGGTCTGTTTTGGGACCCGTACTATTCAATATCTTCATCAATGATGTAGATATTGGGATAGAGAGTACTCTTATTAAGTTTGCAGATGATACCAAACTGGGTGGGGTTGCGACTTCTTTGGAGGATAGGGACATAATTCAAAATGACCTTAGCAAGTTAGAGAAATGGTCAGAGGTAAACAGGATGAGGTTTAATAAAGAGAAATGCAAAGTGCTCCACTTAGGAAGGAACAATCAGTTCCATACATACAAGATGGGAAGCGACTGTCTAGGAAGGAGCATGGCGGAAAGGGATCTAGGGGTCATAGTGGACCACAAGTTGAATATGAGTCAACAGTGTGATGCTGTTGCAAAAAAAGCAAATATGATTCTAGGTTGTATCAACAGGTGTGTTGTAAGCAAAACTCGTGAAGTCATTCTGCCGCTCTATTCTGCACTAGTTAGGCCTCAGCTGGAGTACTGTGTCCAGTTCTGGGCACCACATTTCAAGAAAGATGTGGAGAAATTGGAAAGGGTACAGAGAAGAGCGACAAGAATGATTAAAGGTCTAGAGAACATGACCTATGAAGCCAGGCTTCATGAACTGGGCTTGTTTAGTTTGGAAAAAAGAAGATTAAGGGGGGACATAATAGCGGCTTTCAAATATCTAAAAGGGTGTCACAAGGAGGAAGGAGAAAATTTGTTCCTCTTGGTTTCTGAGGACAGGACAAGGAGTAATGGGCTTAAAGTGCAGCAGGGGAGGTTTAGATTGGACATTAGGAAAAAAATTCCTAACTGTCAGGGTGGTCAAATATTGGAATAAATTGCCAAGGGAGGTGGTGGAATCTCCCTCTCTGGAGATATTTAAGAACAGGTTAGATAGACATCTGTCAGGGATGGTGTAGACGGAGCTTGATCCTGCCTTGAGGGCGGGGGGCTAGACTCGATGACCTCTCGAGGTCCCTCCAGTCCTATTATTCTATGATTCTATGATTAGCTCTCAGACATTTTCCTCCCCCCATCCCCCTTCTGTTCTGAATTTGATTTGTCCTTTTCATATGTGTTCATTTTTTAAAATTGTATCCTTTGGTATATATGGTTGTGACCATTTTCTTCCACTATTTGATCTGAGGAAGTGGGTCTGGCCCACGAAAGCTCATCACCTAATAAACCATCTTGTTAGTGTTTAAAGTGCTACACAGTCCTGTTTTTTGTTTCAGCTACACCAGACTAACACAGCTACATTTCTATCACTATTCTATGTTCAACCCTAAATCCACTGGGGTCCACAGGCCAGTCAGGGATAATGCGAAGTAAGTAAATCACACACAGGTTCAATTCCTGTCATTCTTTTGGATTAGCACACACTCCGCTCTTCTGTATTAACAATAAAGGTTCTTGCTTAATTTGTCTGTTTTGTGTGCTGCTTCTAGTTCACATGACAATGGACAAGTCCTTTTAATTGAACAGATAAAGGGCACATACACAGGGCACTATTCTCTGTTGCTGCAAGACACCTGCACTGTGAGATGGAGGCTGTCAGATTCCCTATGGGAAAGGGACCATTTTCCTCAGTTTCTGCATTGGTTCACTACATTTGTTCAGTCAGTGAACAGCTGTCATTCCTAAGAGCACATTGTGCAACTCATACGGAGAACAAGCTACAGGTTGAACCTCGGGACCTGACTGATGCTGAACCAAAGAATTTGCCAGACCATGAGAGGTCAATATTGTCTAGCAGCTTTATCAATGCTTCCATGGCTTAGTGGGTGGCTAGAGGACACTTAAGGGTCAGTTAGAGCTAAACAACAGCTTAAAACACCGAGAGCTAGGATTGGTGGCTGTAAACAAACTTTATGGGACCACGGGAAACTTGGCCACAGCCATAAAAAGTGGACATCTGGCTAACTCAAATCATGCCGGACCACGGATGCTGCTGGACCAGAGTGCGCTAAGGCAGGAGTTTTATATAGGGGTCAGTGATAATCAAAACTTCAGGGCAATGACGGGCTTAGTGCTATGTATATCTCACTAGAATGAGAGGGGAAAAAACCTGATTTTGAACATATAAGTCCAAATTTGTCCCTGAGTTTTAGGGACTGTGCTATTCCAGCTGTGCTATTCCTGCTTTCAAATATGCTATTGACAGATTTGAAAGCCGTGTTTAGGGCTTCTTAAACTGTTGATGCAAAACCAAATTTTATGCATGCTGTTTATCATGTCCATATTTCTGAGCACATGACTTTGATTGGCAGAAAAAAAATTGTTCTATTGCAGCACTAAAAACCACTGACAGTCACTACCAATCTTTTTCCTCATTTTTTTCTGCTCTTATGAAAGGTGACATTATCTTTATTTCCACTAAGTACCTTCCAGTAGCATTACGCAGACATCTTTCAGGTTTCCTGGAAATCTACCTTTAATAGTACAAAGTGTATCATTATAATCATCTCCTCCATTAGCTGTTTTCAGCCATAAAATGAAATGTCCTATGGCTATATTTTAACCTTTCTGGAGCACAGTTCTGGTTGGCTGTGCATGTGTCCATCTATAGAGACTCTGTGCAATTTCCAATTCATTACTGGGATACAAAGCTTTAGCAAGTGAGATCTGAAAACAACAAAATGAGCAGACGCAAGAACTGGTAAAAGTGAGCGTGTGAAAATGAAGAGAATTACAACATGGGTACTGGAACTAGGGAAGCAGGGGTGCCCCAGCACCCTCTGGCTGGAAAGGGTTTTCATTATAGTCAGGATTTACAGTTTGGTTCAGGAGCTGCCAGCAACCCCACGATAAAAATTATTCCAGCTGCCCTGCATTACAATGGTTACATATATCTCTAAAGAGCAAAACTTAGTAGAGTAGCGAAACTTAGAAGATGTCTACTCCTGGAAGATAGAACAGAGAGAGATCACGACTCCACTTTCTGCAGTTTGGCTTCATTATCTTGTTAATGTCTTTGTTAATTAAGGCCCTTTCAAACCTGGTATCTGGGCTTGACAGCTCCTGGGGATGGCTCAGCCTACACCCTAGATCTACCTGCCGTTTAGACTCATTGTCATCTCAGGAGTATCTGTAACAAGCCACCTGTCTGTGGAGGTTTCACAACAGGATCAACAATTGCTTAGGTCCACAGAAAAACAGTGCTGGCTTTTAATACTAACACAGTTGTACACTTACCCACTCTTGTGTAAGCTTTCTTCGCCCACTGCTCACCCCACAAACGGCCACTCTTGGTTTAATCTGTGCACAACCTCCCCATATTTCTCCCTCAGGTCCTTGCACCAACCTTTGTGTCCTCATTCTACTATCCCCGCTGACTGCCACTTTTATATCGGCCTCCCGAAGTTGCTCAGAAAACTGCAGAAAGGAATGCCACATTTTTTGAAGGTTTTTATTTTTGTCAATTATGTTTTAAGTGAAATTTTCACAGCTGCTCTGACAAATATTCATAATCTGATCATTTATATTATGAATAATCATGCAACCGTATGATAGTTTAATTGATTTGATGGACATGACTATATGGTTGTCTTTTCAATACACCCATTAGCACAACCCAAAATACACAACTCTTCACCATGGCCAACGGAACCCCACAGATTTGGAATTTCTACATTAGCCCACCTAGATTTTTGGCTCATCTCTCTAGTTTGAAAACAGGGGGTAATTTAGGTAGTTTAGGTTTTAGAGCAGTTGGGTAGTCCTTAAATCAGGCTCATAATTAGAACTGGTTGGAAAATATTCCTCCTGCCACACCTCCAGGAACACTTTTGATTCCTCAGTCCAAATATCAAGACGAGAACTAATTTGGTGGAACACCCGCAAGATGTCAATTCAGAAATACCACTACAATGAGAGTTGAAGTTCAAGAACATCAAGTTCTCATTCTCTTCTAGAAGTTGGCCTCACTGGTTGGATTGCCACTCCTCTGATGACTCTCTCAGAGTAGCAAGGCAGTGCATCATGGAAATTCCATGGCCTCAGTGCACATAGGGAATTTTAGTCTGGTTGAGAAGCCTTGCTCAAAGAGGAAAATGGATACATAAGGCACTTGAATTTTAGCTCCCATGCGGTAGCAAAGTGACATATCTTAATTATTTATTGCCACAATATTTCTACCAGCCCTTCCTCTAGCAGAAAAAAAATCTTGACCCATTGTATGATGCAAGGACCTCAACTTAATAATTTCAAGGGATTTTTTTTACTCCATTATTCATGGTCTTTCTTAACTATCAAATAGTGGCTTTTTGTTACAGCTTGTTTACCACATGATTATTTATACTCTTTCTTAACTATTAAATAGTGGCTTTTTGTTACTGCTTGTTTACCACATGATCAGTCTGACTGCAATGTAGACATACCCATAAATACAACTAGCTCAAATGAGGCCAATACAACCTTTGTGCTGGAGAAAAATACCCAACTTTGAGATCAAGTCTGGGTTATTCCCATTTATTGGTTTGAGCGTTTCAACTCCTGGTGACTTTTTACAGATCTAACATCAAGTGAGAACAGAACCAGGGCTGATAATTCCAAGTGAATCCCATGAGAAGCTACAAGGATAGAAAAAAGAAAAGCTACAGAGAATATTTAAGTTTGTGTTTCATAGGTGTTAGTATGAAAACCCCAAGAAATCCAGGAAACCATTCGGCTGAAAGCCCCCCACTATCTTTCAGTTATAAGGTAATTTACTTCACCCACAGAAGGAAATGTCAACATTTTTGTTGTAAATTGCATTTGGGAAGGAAGGTAGCAAAATGAAAAATTCACCCCAATTGCACAATCTGTTAGGTGGACTAGCACCATGTTAAGAAGAAATGGATTGATTTTTGTCACTCCTCTTTGCTGGATACGGCAAAAAGCATGAAAGGTCTTAGCATTCATATGAAAGAGATGATTGTTGAAAACACCTGAAGACAGAGGTGGTCAGAAAAATGTAGTCAAATCTTTGTCAAAGAGGTTGATTTGTGAAAGCCATAAATGGGGGGAGGAGGAGATAGGAGAAGTCAATTTTGAATGATTAGACTTGAAACTGGTTTCAAAAGTTTCAAAATTTGTTAGAACATCTTGAGATGATATTTATGACATGAGAAATCAATGTTTTTCGGGATGGAATAACTTTCTCTTTAGAAAGGTGGGAATAATTTGAACAAAAATGGTCAAAATCAAAATGAAACATTTCAAAATGTTTCAATTGACTTGTTTTTTAACTTTTCCATTTGCCAGAAGATTGAGATTTGGACTTTTTGTTCCAACTTGGGGCAAGAAAATCTTTTGAAATCTCAAATTTTTGTAGGATGGAAAGAACATTCCAGGGAGATACAATCGTGTTAGGTATTATGTACTTTACATATGAATTTTTAAACAATGGCTTATCAATTGTTATGGCTGTTTAGGGATTGATAGAAAGTCAGACCATCAATTTGACAGTTACATGAACATCTCAATGCAAATACTGTTGTTACAAGTAACACCTTAGGTAATTAACAGGAATAATACACATATTCCTCTCTTCTTTCAAACACTTTACTCCTGGCCACAGTGTCAGATAGATAATAGAGTTTCCACTTCAGCCCCCCATGTCACTTGAAACAAGAACTTCCAGAGAGTACAGCAGGCAACACACCAAAGTCTCTGCAAAATCCAACCCTTTGTGTACAATGAGTTGGCCAACAGTAGCGCTCCCTGGCTCATTCACTATCATACCACCATATCCTCGGCCTAACTTGAGGGCAGCTCACCTGTACACTTCCTTGGACTTTCCAAGAGATTTACCAACAACAATTGTACCGTCTCAACTGAAACAAAAGAGGCAGCAGTTAGGCATCTATCCACAATGCAGACTCCTGACTGGCAAATTAATTAAAAGGCAGCAAATTGGGGAGATCAAAGGAAACAATTTCTAATGAAATGTAGTAAAACACGGCCATAAATGTTACTGAGGTCATAGTCATAAGTTATACGACTTAGAGGAACTGGAAAACTTCTGCAGCTCTACTAATATGGACACAGATCTATGCAGGTTTGTCCCTGGGGACTTTCAGCTTTCTGTAGAATAACCAGGCAGTGTAAACACAGCCTACATGATTAGAAGTGGTTTTTTTTTCGTTTGAAGCACCACTTCCCAGGGCAGCAGTATCGACCCTGACCAAAGCATCCTTCCATTGATTTAGCCAAGTGTGTGCTGGACATTAAGTCAAGGTAACTACAGTGCTCAGTTTTGCATATCCCTGGCCAGCATAGCTGTGTCAACTTAACCTTCAAGTGTGGGCCAGTCCTACGAATGATCAGTCCTCATGCTGCAGGACAGTGGCTGGTTACTGCTGGGGTCAGGAAGAAACATCTGTGGATGGTACATTAAGGGCACATATGTTGGTAGTTGAAGAACAGAAAGTCACAAGAACAATGCCCTCCTCTTAAACAAGGACTACTGGCCACTCTCGGATACTAGATAATGCACACGATAAGCTGCTGATTCAGGCTCTACATTTTCACTAGAGAAAGGAATTGCATATGCTGTTTGTAAACACTATTGTGAAGACTTCCAGGAAGCCCCGAGCTGATTCACAGCTCACGTGGGCACTCTACCCTGTGAAATTTGCCAGTGTAGGTGTGGCAGAGGAGTCACAAGAGAGTGAGTTAGGAACACATGGTGAAAAATTACCCCAGCACTGCAATGAGTGTAGTTCCATCAGAGCTGGATGTAGCCCACAGTGCCAGCTTTTAACAACCCATTTTCTGATTTTCATAATTTTAAGAAAGGCATTTTGCATTCAACCTAGTTTTGTTTTATTTACCTGGGATTAAAAACAAAAATCCCTGAAGATTATAACACCACAGGGTTCATTTAGCTAAAACATGCTGGTTTTAAACAGAAAGATAATTGGATTGGTCTTCAGACTCTTCATTTTAAAAAGCACACATGTAGCATCAATACATACCGTCCGCAGAAGTGAGGCAATCCAGCTACATCAGAGGTGGGCAGTAATTTTTGCAAGGGGACCACGTAATGAATTTTGGTATGTGGTCACGGGCTAGCTCCACCCACCAGCCTGGAAGGGGCGGGGTCTGAGGACATTTAAATAGCCACAGCAACCCCAGGCAGCAGCAGGCAACGTGGTAGCAGCAGGACTAGGAGCTGCAAGCCCTTTAAATAGCAGCAATTTAAAGGGCTTATGGCCCCACTGCTATTACGTTGCCTGGTAGCCACCCAGGTGAATGTGGCCATTTAAAGGGCTAGCAACTCCAGCTTCTGCCAAGAAAACACCACGACTGGGAGCCACGAGCTATTTAAATGGGACCCTGCTGCCTGACTCACCAGGTGGAAATTCAGTGGCACGGGAAGCAGGATATAAATAGAAAGCAGCCAGATGCAGGCCACGGGCCAGATCAAAGTGTTAGGTGGGCCGGATGCAGCCCCAAGGCCACGTTTGCCCAGCCCTGAGCTCCACTGGTCGATTTGGGAAGCTCCTGTTTTTTGCAGTCCATCTCTGACTCCTTCCTGCTTCCAGATCTTTTTAGTACCATCCCTGACCACAAAAGTAAAGGCAAAGAGAGTGCTCCCGTGCATTTTTATGCCATGGTTGGTCCCTCATCATCAATGGTTCCAGTAAATCTGAAAAAAAGCTATGAAGTTGGGCTATTTTCAGTGAAGCCCAAGATTTAATGTGGCACCTTGCTCCCTCAGCCTTGTGTGAAATAGCTCTTCCATGCCAGAGTAGAGAAGATCTTACAATGACTGGGACAGGTCCTTCACATCCATCCAACTACTCTGATGCAATGTGATGATTAACAGCAGCTAAGGATCTAGCAGATGGGGAGTGAGATAGAAATGCATCCAAAGCTGACACACGTATCTTTTCTCCACAAAAAGCTCAAAGTGTCCAGCCAAGTTCACAATCCGCCTAAAGCCCCAGTTAGCAGAGACAGGGGAGTAGTCAGCAACCCACTGTCGGTTCTACGTATCCCTAACATGGTCCGCACTGAGGTGTGGGATCCTGCAGCTGCCAGATTGGCTAGTCTGGTTCTGTCCATTGGATGATTATAATCAGCTGCTATGGGCAGTCCCACAGGCTGCAGTGTTCTACCTGCCACTGAGTGGTGCCCATGTAACCACCACGGGGCAGAACCTGGGACTTTTGGAGCTTAGTGTAGGCTCCTCTCCAGCTTGGGCTATAAAGCCGGCTGGCTCTTAGCTTAGGCTGTAGAGCACCCTTGACCTTATCTTTCGCTGTAAGTGGTCTAAATGGACTACATGGAACAGTGAACCACACTAGGTGTGTGGGTTACACCCAGAAAGGTGTGACATCCTAGGCTAGCTTTGAAAATAGCAAAGGGAAGCAAAGGAATCGCTTCTGGCCTGCTCCTTACAGCCGGGTCCCGCGCAAATCAGTAAAAGCAAGAGGGGGACCCACTGGCACCCATTGGAAATGGCTCTACAAAAGTCGGTTTTGGCATGTAGCCCCGAAGGATCACTTCCCGCAGATATCAATCAGAATGAACTCCAGCATCAACATTTCGATATCCCACCAGATGCTGGATTGTTATTGTCCGAGTTCATCAGCGAGCAAATTCTAAGCCACTCAATACAGAAAAGCCAACTACAAGCTGACATCAGCAACATACACATTCAGCAATAAAGTGCCTCTGTTTCAATGTAAATTCCTTGCCTGGTGACCACACCTTGTTGTGGCAGGAAGGTGTATGTGTCCTAGGGGCCAGCAAGCTATGCAGAGAGGAGGATCTGAGCTGGACTGGTCAAAAGTCATGGCCCAGATGAAAAGCAGCACCCCTGTGAGGGGGTGAGCACTACACAAAGCACCTTCCCTGGGGATAAATGTAAGTTGACACAACAAGGTAACCATTCTGGCAAGCACTGCAGGATAGATTCACTTTCAGAAGCTTGCCACGTTCAGATACCTGGAAAATGGCCAACCCAGCCATGTTGTCTCAGAAGTTGATACACTCAACACCACCTCTTCAGTACCTCTGCCTCTTGCTGTGCCTACACATATATTGACGCCAGATGTTTAGATGTGCGACTCAGCACTTAGATGCTATACAATTATGGCCTCATTATAAATAGCACAGACAAAGGAGATGTAATCCATGTCTAGGTGCTTTGTAAAACTGATATTTGACTCTGTCTAGTCAATTGCGCCAAAGGAACCGTTCTACAATTTTATGTTTGTTTGTAAACTTAAAACGATCACCTCCAACTCCAATCCACTCCCATGCCCTCAGCACCCAACCTCCCTCACCCGTAGCACCACTTTATAGCTTGAGAAAACCCATTTGAGTGGTTCTGATGTAAATATTTTTTATTTTGCCTCATGATCAAAACTAGGAAATTCTACGCCAACTTCCACTGAAAGCATACATCTGGACTGAGCTACAAATCCAGTGGAAGTAAAGATTTACCCTCAAAATGCTAATGGACTGCTTGCTAATTGCAGTGCTTCTGCTCAGAACTATTTTCCAATAGTAAAAAGACTCTGTAAAGTGTGGGGCTTTTAACAATATACATGTTTCAGTCTCGTCTCCTATAGTGCCTCCAACTTTCTGCTTAGCAGTACCCTGCAATTTTTGAAATAGCCCCATGAACGGACTGAGCAAATAAGCGCCTCTCAACATGACTGACTTCCTGAAAAACCATCATGTTAGATTCAGGACATGTGGATTTAAGAATTAAAAATCCCTGGATTGCTGCTTGCTTTCTTCTCTGCTCTGAGCCTCTTCTCCTTCCCCTGCTCGTGAAGAAATCCTCTATTTTTTCCCTCCAGATAATTAACACAAAACACACAATGGCAACGTTTCATAGTCAGATTATTAAAAATACAACAGTCCCTCTGATGGTACTTTTTTAGAAAGTACAAGGCAGATGGAAGAATTTGCCATATTTATATATATTTGATTGCCGCCTGCCTGGTGGATTTAGAAAGCATGGGATTTCGGAGTAAACAGGTCTCTTCGGCAAGTGCTCTGCATGTGAAACCGCTGAGTTCTCCTCCTTACACACACGGCTGTGTGCAGGATCACAACATTTCAGCAGGTGTATCATGCTCCCCACTTTCCTCCCCAAAATACCTAGAGCAAATGCCCTCTTGCCCAGGTAACCCCAGAAGCCCCTTGATAGCCTGCTACCCTCCTCCTCTATCAATTACACCTGACATAAACGGTGGGCTAGTTTCCAGTGACACATGTCCGTGTGCCTCCCTCCGTTGTCAAACCCAATAGTAGCAAATACACAAAAGAGGCAGAAAAAGCAAAGAGAAATTTCTTACCTTTTGAAGGTCTTCTTTGTTTGGTTTGTAGAGAAGAGAATGTACCCATTACTGCACCCATTGCAACAGCTACTTGTGAGAGGGTTTTTTTGTTCCACCCCCACCCCCAAAAGAACCACAATCTATTTAGGAAAAAGAGAAAGGAGGAGGGTAAAGGCAAAGCACTGCAGCTCAACGTTCAGCAAGCGTTAAGCTTTGAGATTTTTTTTTTTCAGTCAACACACATGCACTGACTCACAGCCGGCTGCACTGTTATTATTCAAAACAGCTCCCCATCAAAATTTAAATGCTAGATAGATTCCCTCAGACCAGAGCTGGCAGCAGATGTATCAAAATATTTACTGGAGCACAGCCACATAAATACACAGGCTAATTCTTCTTCTCTTTCCCTTATGGCTCCAACCAGCAGCCTGTAGGTCTACAGAGAAAGCATCAATGCATCTCTCCCAGTGCATACTAAACTACAGTTCTGTAGGCATAGTAAGGATCTCAGGAGGATGCTGGGGACCGAGGCTGTGTACCAATCATGAATGAATGAAAATCTACTCTGTGAAAAACAGTAGTGAACTGGCTGTCAAAGTCGCAGCTGTGGAGAATGCATGCTCCTGCTTCTTAATACTGTCTTATGAAAAGATAGAAAACAACATTCGCTTAAACTCTTCCGAGGCACGGAAAGGAAACAAGTGTGCATTGGGAGGGGAAGATAGTCAATTTCAACACAGCCACTCTCCATACACTTTCTGATATGTCAGATGTACGGGAAATGCAGTTGCTGACAACCTAATTCTATGCAACTCACAAAGCATGCATGTGAGAGAGAGAGACTCACACACGCTTTGGATATAAAAACCAGCATATCATTGAAGCAAACTCCTGTGTGTGTCAGGTTTTCTCGCTGGGATTTTCTTTTTAAAAAACCTGATCCAGGACATAATGTTGCACTACATTAAGTTATACAGATCGCTAGGTTTACACTGAACATGGGGAAAGGGAGGCAGAGAAAGAGTTAACTCCTTAACAGGTACTTGTCAGAAGAAGAATTGGAATCCACAGATGGTGTCTTAGAGGAAAGCAACATCTGTGCAAATATTACATTTGTTTGAGGAAATCCATTATTACATTGCAGAGAAAAAGTATATTGTCCCAAGGGGCTTCCTTTGCTTTTCTGTAGTTCTTGAATAAAGACTTCATCAAATTCATCTGCAAATCAGAAATACTAAAAGCCATTTTTACTGGTGATAAAACATTTGGAGAGTTGATATTCAAGTACTTCCTGCTCTGCATTTCTTGCATGCACCAATATATCTATAGCCCTTGTGTCTATCAGGATACAGCTCTCATTTAGTGCTTGATCAGAATCCATTCATGGAAAAATGGAGATTTTGGTTCATTTGGTCTTTGTTTTACAACTTCAATCAGGAGTACTCGTACTTTTTAGAGGACTTTTTTTTTTTTTTTTTTTTAAGAAATAGGACCTTGTTATCTTAGCACCATGCTCATGGAAGGCACATCTGAGCTGACAACAGAAATCATGCTATTGCACTATTTCCCCTTCCACAGGGGTGAATCAAGTATTTGGGGTATGTAGGGGTGGGGTTGTGAGCTCAAAAAGGTGTGTTTTATTTGGACCTATTGTCCTCCTTTGGGATCTTCTGGCAAGTTGTCGCATAGCTGAGATCTTGGGACTGGTAGATCCTACCATCTGATAGTCTAGCTCTAGGTTTCTCCAAGTTGCATTGTCCTTGAGGAGTGTACCTGTCTCAGAGGGCGAAGGAATCATAGAATCATAGAGCTGGAAGAGACCTCAGGAGGTCATCGAGTCCAGCCCCCAGCCCAAAGCAGGACAAACCCCATATAAATCATCCCAGCCAGGGCTTTGTCAAGCCGGGACTTAAAAACCTCTAGGGATGGAGATTCCACCCCCACCCTAGGTAACCCATCCCAGTGCTTCCCTACACTCCTTTTAAAGTAGTTTTTCCTAATATCCAACCTAGACCTTCCCCATTGTAACTTGAGCCCATTGCTCCCCATTCTGCCATCTGTCATGACTGAGAACTGCCTCTCTCCATCCCCTTTAGAACCTCCCTTCGTGTAGTTGAAGGCTGCTATCAAATCCCCCCTCACTCTTCTCTTCTGCAGACTAAATAAGCCCAAATCCCTCAGCCTCTCCTTATAAGTCATGTGCTCCAGCCCCCTAATCATTTTTCTTGTCCTCTGCTGGACTCTCTCCAATGCATCCTCATCCTTTCTGTAATGGGGGGAGGGCAGAATTGGATGCAATACTCCAGATGTGGCCTCTCCAGTGCCAAATAAGGGGGAATATGACAGAGCATGGGAGATGTTCCATTCTCCTTCAGGTATACAGGCTTTGTAATAAACATTTACATCATTTTTATTTAAATGTTACCCAATCAAACACCTCCTTATGGAGCAACTGCTTCACACACATGTTTCAGAGGAAACAAGATCTTAGTCCACTCAGAGCTCTACGTGCACCAGAATTTTGATTCTGGAGGAAGTCAATGTCTTTCAATTTAAGTTTTCTTCCGTGAGAAGATGCATTGCTCTATGTGACTATCATCAGGGTTCCCACATCAGAAACATGCTCCCACATCCATCAGGGCAGGTGTGATGGGCACACCAATAAGTACAGGGCAGTTACTGTTGTCCATCAGCATCTGGTGCTGGTACCTCTGAAGAGCTAGTTGGTCATGTGGTTTTGGTTCTCTGTGTTTTCAGTTTCTTCTACAACTCCCCTGACTCTACGATGGACAAGGAGGAACCAAACTGCCTGCCTCTACTGGGAGCTAATCCAAACCTAGGGAAGGAAACAAGAGCTGTTAACACAGACTGCCGTCACCAGCCAACAACCACAAAAGTGTGTTCAGAGCAATAGGGAGCGATGACAACCGGGTGTCTAAGAACCAGAATCAGACAAGACAGGGACCAAGCCACAGAGAAGCCTGGGCAGTAAAAAAAGAGGAAAGTGAACAGACTAGAGAGGGAGAGGAAATAAAGAGCACAATGAGTGAGATTAAGAGAGAGAGAGGAAACCACAAGATTGAGGACAGTTAAAAATAACCCAATAATTTCCTTATATTAGTTGCCCTCAAAACCATCTTCTGATGTTGACACAGGGCTGCTCTGTGACAGGGAAGGAGGAAACAATCTCTTCAAGATGTGGATTTCACAATGAAAAGCTAGATCAAGTTGTTGCTTTCCAAACTCAATGAGCAATTGCTCCTGCCACATCGTTCAGACACGAAACCATACACGAGTCTACACAGTGAGTCACCCGTCATGAAAAACAACATTACCGATGTAAGTGCTCTAAAGTGAATCGTCACAAAAAGCTAAACTAATTATAAAAAGAGATGCCACAAGGAAAGCCAGATGGAAATTAACTTGCTTCAGAATTCCTCCTGACACATATTGGAGCCGGTCCAGGAGGAAAGCATAGACTGATAGAGACGGATCAGCCCCTGCCCATATAGAGAAATTACAAGGAAGGAGATGTTGGCTGATAGGAGCCCATATTCATTACTCCTTGAAACGGGAACAAGGTTTTTCTCTTACCTAAGAAATCAACACTGACATTTTTTGTGTGTGAGAAATAAAAACATTCCCCTGAATTGGGGAAGCCAGGTCCTGTGCATAGCCTTTGATTGTGTGGTGTGCAAAGTGGCAGAACAGATGCCGAGAGTATTACGCCGGAAGAATCCTCTGACACACAAGCACCCACAGCATAAGTCTCATAAAAGCAGGACCTCCAAGTACAAACACATGCCAAGCTTGAATGCATCTCTGCATCTGGCATATGGACATAATAGGCAGAAATTTTATTTTTGCCAAGATGAGTTTGGAGAGTAACTGAGTGAAGAGGTAAATATTTGCTTGAGATTTCACAAATGCTAATGTTCTCCTCCACAGTCTACCATGTATTGTTGCATACATTCAGAGCATCTCCAGCCAAGATAAGTGAAAATCTTTGCATGGCACTGCACTTGAGAAGTATTAATGGTCCTGGTTTTTAAATGAACACCCTATATGGCAAATGCAGTCAGAGATTCTGAAAAAATAGCCTTGTGGAATCTAGCTGGAGCCAACTGGGATGCTCTCTTTTGCATACTGTGTTCTAATTGGCTAGTGCTCTTCCAGGCCTCATGTAACTCTTGCTGGTTTCCTTAGAGATTGGTGCTGACCTGTTGCATGACTATCCTACCAGCTACTAGATCACCAAAATGTAATTCTTACACACTATGAAAGAGTATTGGTGATATTAACCCCTTTGCTGCATTTAACCTGGCAGCTTACTTCTGTGCTACCACTAGGCAATGCCATAACATTTCACAGCGTAACTGATGTTTGTTGGTGGAACATAGCCGGTAGGTTTGGCCACAGTGAGGCAGTTAACTACAGTTCACTACATGTAAATATAGTGGCAGTAGTTGCAGAATTAAATTAATATTGGCATGATCCAAGTACTCTGATGGGGGTAATAAGCTTTCCTCCAACTGTGGGAAAAGTCCTTTCATGGCTGAAAATTGCAGGAACAAGGCAATGGGATCATGTCTGTCAGAGGATGAGATCCTGTTCTCATTGAAGACACTTGGCGTTTTACTATGGTTTTATAGGAGGGGAGACCAGACCCTTATTGTGCATGGCTCTAGCAACCGGTTTGCAGTGTTTCGCTGCTATGTCTGGGGTGAGGGAAGGTCTGCTACCATTGCCTCGTCTAGTTCCAGACCTTTGCCAAATGGCTCCAAAAGCATCCATTTCCAGGGACTAAAACTGGAACAGCCCCCTAGAGCACGGGCCAAACATCCACTTGTTTCTGTAAACAAAAGGGGGCATCTGGAACATTCAGTCCTGGCTCAGTGCAAGAAAAGAACGTCCCAGAAAAAGTCGGGATGCTAAAATCTCTGACACTTGAGAAATGATTTCACCCACAGTATAATAATGTCAACTGACATAACAGGAACACACACAAAACCTAAAGTCAAGCCATTCATGCCAGACCTGACTCTCTCAGTGGACTAAATGAAGGTGCCTCCATTCAGATTTAGGTGACACACCACCGCTGTCTGTTGAATACTTGGGATATTGGAGTAGCGACGTTCAGATTGTTGCTGGACTTTGCTTCCATTCGCCCAGCCCGAATGGCCCTTTTTTCTTACACTGTGACTCTGTTCCAGGAGGGTATTCTAGGCCCATGTCACATGCTAGGCCTGATCCAGAAGTAACTCCTCTTTGAAGGATAGGAGAACTTGTTCTCTTGGGGATTGCCTGTGGCTGCCGGTCCTCAGCACATATGAGGCTACAGCCTCTGCTGAGGCGAAGCTGGGAGCCCAGAGACAAAGAGGCAGTGGTTTGAGTTGCCATAGTTGGTATCAATATAGAACTGCCAGTGGGCATAACTTCAGTTCTGTCCCCTGACCTGCGTCTTCGGCAGATGCTTGCAAGTAGGAACCCACAAGGCTCCTAGAAATACCACTCTGTCCCGGGACACAGCTTCCTGGGTATGAACTGCCCTGGAATGCCCCAGCAGCATAGCTGTGGCTGTTTCTGGTATTATTCTAAAGATCATTAATTCTATATCATTTGGCACAGTTACTTGCACGCCATCTGAGATGACAGACATACAGATGCAGCTGCTACTCATGACTCGCTGTCCCTGCCCCTACATCCCTGCCCTCACTTCCTTTTCCATTTGATTTTTAAATAGTCCATAGACAGGGACGATTGACTTCTTTTAAAAATCAAGAATGGGGAAAACAATGTACTGCCTTTTTTTTTTTTAAGAGACGGAAATGATCATTTCTGTTGCTTAGCAAATGTGTAATTGATAGTTGTCTTAGATTCACTGGGCTAGTTCCTCCCCCTTTTGATCCCAGGCCTGAGTCTGAGCCGAGGCTGTTCCATGGAACTAGCAGAAGCCCTTGTGAACAATGAGCCATGTGGTTTCCATTACTATAGAACCAGAATTCATTACTTGTTTTAGTGCAGATAAGAAATCTATTCTAGGATTGCATACAATTCAGTACGCTTATGTTGCAGCAAGAGAGGTTTAGGTTGGACATTAGGAAAAACTTCCTAACTGTCAGGGTGGTTAAACACTGGGGCTACGTCTACATTGGCATCCCTTTCCGGAAAAGGGATGCTAATGTGATGAGTCGGAATTGCAAATCCGGAGGATTTCTTATTCCTACTTTCAAGGGCCTATTTTCCGAAGAATCGCGTCTAGACTGGCGCTTTTCTCCGGCTTATCCCCAAGCCGGAAAAAAGCGGCAGCCATGTAAATGCAAATGCCGTGGGGGATATTTAAATCCCCCGTGGATTTGCAATTCCGACTCGTCACATTAGCATCCCTTTTCCGGAAAGGGATGCCAATGTAGACGTAGCCTGGGATAAATTGCCTTAGAAAGTTGTGGAATCTCCATCACTGGAGATATTTAAGAGCAGGTTGCATAAACATTGATCAGGGATGATCTAGATGGTGCTTAGTCCCGCCGTGAGGGCAGGGGACTGGACTTGATGACCTCTTGAGGTGCCTTCCAGTTCTAGTGTTCTATGATTCTATGATCTGGTTCTATGTCCAAACCTCATGCATTGTAGGATCACATAATCCAGGAGCCCAGCCCCAGGGAGCACGTAGCTGCAGATGGACATCTACAGGCAAAAACATCTGGTCAAGAATAGTCCTCGCACTAGAGGTGATCTCGAGAACTCAGAGAAGAAACAGTTGGTTGCAGGCCCTTTGCGACTATCTGGGTTCCTTTTTCAGTTGTCTAGGCAGAATCCATTACACGATTGTACAGCAATTCAGGTCTGGAAAATGTGAACCTACAGCTCTAACACAGCACACACCTAACTGGCAATGTTAAGCAGATTACCCATGGAACCAACCACAAAAGGCATCAGGTATATTTCAGGTATAGAGGTGAAATATAAAGATTAATTAATGTTGTAACACAAGGTTTACAGGTCTCAGGGCTATTTAGATGAGCCAAATTAGGCTTCAGGATAAATTAGTTATAAAGACAAATTTGCATAAGTAAGTTAATAATAAATCTGATGAGCTTGTGTGTCTGTTTGTGATATGCTGCTGGTTCATTAATAACTGCTGCATTTGGATAATGTCTGTGAGAAGTCAGTAGACACCACAAAATGATCATTGGTAGCCAAGGGGAAATGGCAGAGACTTGCTTAATTTAGAGGCCTGCTACTGTGGTTATAACAATGTTAATCATTAAAAGGGGAGCTAGCAAACAGGAGCCACTAACTGGAGTTTTGGGAGGGAGTTCTACAGGTGGTGGAGGAGTTATTACATGACTCTTGGGATAAGTAGCTGTCCATAGTGTGTGACTCGTGGTGTCCTCTCACGCTGAAAATACCTCTCTATGGGTGGGAACTCCAGTTATTAGGAAAAGACAGATGTCAGTAATGGGAGACTTTTCATCTTATAAAAAGGAGACTAAGGAGGTATACAATAAAGGTGTATAAAATCATGACTGGTGTGGAAAAAATAAATGTGAAAAAGTTATTTATTTGCTCCCTTAACGAAAGGACTAGGGTGATACCAAACAAAATTAATAGGTAGGAGATTTAACCAACAAAAGGAAATATTTCTTCAGGGAATATACAGTCAACCTGCGGAACTCCTTGCCAGAGGACGTTGTGATGGCCAAGATTTTTACAAGGTTCATTCCCTCTGGGGCACCTGGAATTGGCCACTGTCAGAAGTCAGGACACTGGGCTAGATGGACCTTTGGCCTGACTCAGTATGGCCGTTCTTATAAGCTAATGAGCTGGCCTATGAAAAATAGGGGTGCCCCAAATGTTGTGGGGTATGAAAATCAAATTAGGGAAAAGGAAAATTAAAGCCTTCTTAAAAATATATCCTCCCTCCCCCCGTTGGGCATCACCTTTAACACATTAGAAATGCTCTAACCCAGGACTGCTTGTCTGGGTGGGGGTGGGGCATTGGGGAGGAAGAAGGTGAGGAAGAGCTCTTTACGCTTTTTCCTGCAAGGGATGCTGGCCGTTATGGCGATATTATGCTTTCTGTAATGGTCTCCTCTCCCCTTTACCTTAGCATAGCACAGGACTACTCAACTTTGGCAGCCCTGGGGGCCACAGTGATACTCACAGCACATGCAGAGGGCCTCAACTTAAGTGTGGTTGCATAGACATGCAAATATATATGCAAATATATGCAAATAGCGTCTTTCACACTGACGGGAATGAATACAAAGATTAACGCGAAACTACATGACTCGCTGGCCCCATTTAAGTCAGTTCTGCTGAGATTAATAAAATGCAATAGTTACCCGCTTTCCACCCATATGACAGCACTTTTAATATGCAATGACAGTCTAATGAATTTAACTACTAAAACGCACATCAACAGAAGACCATTATAGTCACTACGTTTTTGTTTTGGCTCCCTTCCATGAGCTGCTTGTTGCCCCAAACTGCACCGCGGGATGCAAACACGTATTGAGTAGCCCTGTTTAGAGTGTGTATTCTTTTGTTGGCTTCCACAAATAGTTATATTGAAAGAACACTATTTAATTTCTCTTGTTCATTACAGAGTCCCCGTTGTATTGATAATCTTTCTACTGTAATCTGCTTGGGGGCTAAACTCTCCCATATTATAGGTGCAAACCCTCCTACTTGGTTAACGTAACCCATAACTATAGATAAGGCAACATCAAGGAAGTCCTCCCTTTGTGGGCTGTGAAAAGGAGCAACACTTTGCACACAAAATGTAATCCTCCCTCAAGCCTCTTTCTGTATTTGCTGAAACCTACAAAAGGAACAGGACTTGCTTTCCAGTCCATGCACAGCTCCTACACTGCTCAGTCTGATTTCCATTTGTTTGTTGCATGTCACTGTGTCACTGAAGGCTCCTGGCCTCCAAGCTCATCTCGCCTCTTCGTGCTCAGCTGCCAGCTCTTTTGAATCTTCCACCCTCTCTGTAAATCATATGATTTGCCTTTGCTCTTACACAGTTTCATATGCTTCTTTTAATTCCCCCTCTTTAAAACAGACCAGTCACCAATGCAACATCCTTACATTGGGCCTCCACACAGCAGGGCTTGACTTGAAATAAGCTACGCAAATTGAGCTACGTCAATTGCGTAGCTTATTCCAAAATAGCTTATTTTGAAATTAGGCTATTTCACCATGGCACTTATTTCAAAATAGAGCACTCTTCCTCTGACTTCTCTTCCTCCTCATACAACGAGGGTTACAGGAGTCAAAGTAAGAAGTCCTCCAGCTTGACAGTATGACGACATTATTTTGAAATAACTGCCTGCTGTGTAGATGCAGACTAAGTTATTTCGGAATAGCACTAGTTATTTTGAAATAGTGTTGCAGTGTAGACGTATCCCCATAGAGCTAAACTGTGGGCAACGTTCAAGATAAAGAAAGCCCTGATCTGCCACTGGGAAACAGACAGAATGGAGGAGGCAAATCTTAATCAGACAGTGTATTTTTGTAGCAATGTGCCTATTTGGAACTCCATTGACTTCATTGAAGTTCCATTCCAGTCCAGCTGATAGGCCATCAAATGCAAGTGGGAGGTGGGAACAAATGTGCTATTAAGGAGAGCGATACTGATGACTGTTTCACAGAAGGAGAGGCGATAGGAGGGAGAAAAGTAAAGAGATGGGCAGGAATAGATGGTGCGAGAACTTAGTAAGGATGAGGACAAGAGGACTGAACTTGACAGAGAAGGGGAGAGCGCCAAAGGAAGGATCTAAAAAAAAAACCAATTGGCTGTATCTAGACTGGCCAGTTTTTCCGGAAAATCAGCCGCTTTTCTGGAAAAACTTGCCAGCTGTCTACACTGGCCGCTTGAATTTCCGCAGAAGCACTGACTTCCTACTGTATGAAATCAGTGCTTCTTGCGGATATACTATTTTGCTCCCATTCAGGCAAAAGTCTCTTTTGCGCAAAAGGGCCAGTGTAGACAGCTCAGATTTGTTTTCCACAAAAAGGCCCCAATCGCGAAAATGGCGATCGGGGCGTTTTTTGCAGAAAAGCGCATCTAGATTGGCACGGACGCTTTTCCGCAAAAAGTGCTTTTGCGGAAGAGCGTCCGTACCAATCTAGACACTCTGTTCCAAAAATGCTTTTAACGGAAAACTTTTCCATTAAAAGCATTTCCGGAAAATCATGCCAATCTAGACGCAGCCCTTGGGTTGGGTGCCACAAAATGATTTTGCTAGCAGAGATTTGTAGAGATCTGGTGAAGAGCATGCAAGGAGCACACTGTAGCATTCAAAGTGGGACAAGGCTTCTGCTATTGAACCTGTAGGCAAAGGATGGAGCATAGTGAGACACGGTGAAGGAAAAAGCTGACACCATAGATGCTCTGTGGGATCCGTACCCCAAATGGTGAGTTTACAAGATCTGTACACTTCATGTGGATAGGCTGACGACTAGTGCATTGAAACAAATTTAGGCCTTGTCTCTTTCAGCCCAAGCCGCAAAACAGCATGCTTGGCTGGGCTTCCATGAATGGGGTGGATCCCACCAGAAAAACATGACCCTGGTCCTGGGGTAAAGGAAAAGCCTAGGGAGGAGGTTGGGGGACTCAGCTGAAGGCATATGAAACTGGCTCCATGTAAGGGATTGGCTGTGCCTAGGTTAGGTAAAAGTGATCCCACCCACCCATAAGAACGGCCATACTGGGTCAGACCAAAGGTCCATCTAGCCTAGATCCTGTCTGACAGCAGTGGCCAGAGCCAGGGGCCTCCAGAGGGAATGAACAGAACAGGGAATCATCAAGCGATCAAGCGTCAGAGTGCAGTGCTCAATCCGGGGTGGACTCTGACTTTCTAGGAAGGATGGTCGGTGTGTGCACACGCATGGGGCTGGGCTCCAGGACTCCTTTGCCATCCTGGGAACCCTCCCCCACACCTGTCGTTTTCAAAACAAGCATGGACAGGCATGGAGAAAGAAGACAGAGGAGTCACTCTTGACAGCAGGTTTGTGAGCCAGTGGATCTTGTCTGGCAGCAATGGGCCAAGATGGGAGTTGTGTCTTGTTGCTCAGTTTTAGGTGACAACAGCAACCTTTGGATCCCACAGCTGCTCCCACGCTGCCATGAAACAGAGCATCAGAAGGAAAAAGCTCTCATTGCAGGGGTGAAACCTGCTTTTTGGGTCCGTCCCCCCAGACGTTTGCCTGAGCACTGTACAGAGCCTTTTGTTTTTGTTTGCAAATTCTGCCTCCTTTAATTTTTCAAGTGACTCTTGACACTAAACCAGGAAACGATGTGACATAATGGCTTGGCTCTGGATAATGCACATGGGGAAGCATGGAGAAGCATCACTAGCTGCCAGCAGCACCAAAAAGCTGTTGTCAGGTAACACCAATAAGCAATTCAGACAGATTCCTATGGGAGTGAGGGAGGGAGGTTGAAGAGGATCTTTGGTGATGAGGGACAAAAGGGCATCCTAAAACCCTTTGGTTACGTCTACACTGGCATGATTTTCCGGAAATGCTTTTAACGGAAAAGTTTTCCGTTAAAAGCATTTTCGGAAAAGCACGTCTAGATTGACAGGACGCTTTTCCGGAAAAGCACTTTTTGCGGCAAAGCGTCCATGGCCAATCTAGATGCGCTTTTCCGCAAAAAAGCCCCGATCGTCATTTTCGCGATCGGGGCTTTTTTGCGGAAAACACTACTGTGCTGTCTACACTGGCCCTTTTCCAGAACAGTTTTCCGGAAAAAGACTTTTGCCCGAATGGGAGCAGCATAGTTTTTCTGGAAAAGCACTGGTGATTTTACGTTGGATCATCAGTGCTTTTCCAGAAATTCAAGCGGCCAGTGTAGACAGCTGGCAAGTTTTTCCGGAAAAGCAGCTGATTTTCCGGAATAACTTGCCAGTATAGACACAGACCACATGTACCAAGAACAGAGCAGGGGCAGCAGCAAATGGCAAAGGACAAGATGGCAGTTCAGTCCCCGTGTATCTGTTCAGTCCTGTGTGCATCACTGAAACTGCCAGCTGCTTTCTGTGAAGTAGCCGCTTGTCTGTCAGAAGTTGCCCAAACATCACCAACAGGTATCAGAGGACAGTAGTGACCAGTGAAGCATTTCTGTGCTACTCCTCACTGATTCTCTAACTCTTCCTATGTATGGATTTAGCCTCACAATATGGCTGTCAGGTAGGAAAGAAATGCAGCTGTTTTTCAATGGGGAAAACGGAGGCACAGAATTACAGGAAGTCTCCAACGTCCAAACGGGTTGTGTTCCAAAAGTTGGTAATTTGGAACTTGGAATATATATTCTGATAGAAACAATGTTATAAAATGGCAGTTAGGTTCCCAGGCTAGCCCACAAAAAGCCCATTTAATCCATAATGTAGTTGAAATATGGTAGATCTGCAAAGAAAAAATAGTAGAAACAAGTTTTTTTTTTAATTTATGCTTGAACGCTGGTGCTTGAGGAAAGGTTTAGATAGAAGAGGATGAGAAGGTAGGTGGAAATTCTGAAGAGGACTTCTGGGCATCCCTTGAGTGCCACTCGCTTTCCTGCCCTGCCTCCCCATGTGTCATCTCCTGTAGCCAGTCTCATTGCCCCAACTCACCAGCAGGCAGCGAGCAGAATAAGTGTGGGCTGGAGGACTCTGGAGGAGCTGAGGTGGCCATGCAGCTGGAGGCTGGAGTGAAGCCCAGTACTCCTCCGGAGTCCTCTCGCCAGCACTTGTGCTGCTCTCCACCACCTGCGTCTCCTGCAAGCTCCCCTGAAGCCAGGGATATCCTTACCCCTATGCAGAATATGCAATTGCGCACAGCCTCTGAAAAACATGGGGTGCCATTGCCCATCTCTTCCTATCCCTGCCTGATGCTGTGCTTCCTCCAGAGAGGATCTAGTTAAGGTAACAGTAACAGCGCCTGTCAGAGCTATTAGCAGAACACTGAACCTGAGAAAGAACCATTCAAGTGGTAATGAAGCCATCAACAGGCATTTGCCAACCCCAGGTACAAGCTGCCAGTTTCTGAATTTACTGTGCTAGTCGGCAGGACCTGAGTTTAAAATTTGCATTAAAAATATCTCATTGGCGTGTTGCTGAACATTATTAAATCACAGCTCTGCACAATCATCCCTACCCCCGACTGCAGGTGGGCATAGGGGCATTAGCTTCATAGCACTGAGTAGGGCCCCATAAAATCTAAGCCCATACCTGCCTGAGGCTGCACGGGAGCTTTTTTTGTATGTACGGCTGCTTGTAAGTCGGATGTTTGTAACTTGGGGAGTGCCCGTAAGAAGACTAGCCCCCCCCATGACAATTCTGTTCATTCAATTCCCAGTCCTGCACTTCACCCACAAGGCTACATTGCAAAACTCCTGTGTCATCATGTGTGAGCTGAGAGAGAGAATGTTTATGCATGGACGAATAACTTGTGCATTCGGCAACATTTAACTTTTAACAGGGTGTTAGGAATCATTAACAAAGGGATAGAGAATAAGTCAGAGAATATCTTATCGCCCTTATATAAAACCATAGTACGCCCACATCTTGAATACTGCATACAGATGTGGGCTCCTCAACTCACAAAAGATATACTGGCATTGGAAAAGGTTCAGAGAAGGGCAACTAAAATGATGAGGAGTTCGGAATGGGTCCCATGTGAGAAGAGATTAAAGAGACTAGGATTTTTCATCTTGGAAAAGAGGAGACTAAGGGGGGGGATATGGAAGAGGCCTATAAAATCATGTGTGGTGTGAAAAAAGTGAATAAGGAAAAGTTATTTACTTGTTCCCATTATATAAGAAGTAGGGGCCACCAAATGAAATTTATGGGCAGCAGGTTTAAAACAAAAAAAAGGAAGTTCTTCTTCACACAGCGCACAGTCAACCTGTGGAACTCCTCGCCTGAGGAGGATAGGACTATAACAGGGTTTTAAAAAGAACTAGATAAATTCATGGAAATTAAGGTCATTAATGGCTATTAGCCAGTATGGGTAAGGAACGGTGTGCCTAGCCTCTGTTTGTCAGAAGGGGGAGATGGATGGCAGGAGAGAGATCGCTTGATCACTACCTGTTTGGTTCACTTCCTCTGGGGCACCTGGTACCAGCTACTGTCGGCAGACAGGATACTGGGATGGATGGACCTTTGGTCTGACCCACTACGGCTATTCTTATATTCTTATGTTCTTAACTTCCACGTAACAACCTGGGCTACAGGGAAGAATGCATTGTGTTTTCAGCTCTTAATAAAAGACACAGCAAGCTGAGGAATTCTAAACATATGTCCAAACTACATCAAATATGAGCATTAAATGTTGATCGGGATTAATAACTCAGTCTTGCTAACAAGACTTTAGCTTAAGCTAAAGGCCGAAGAGTCTAGCATGTATGGGAGGGGGAAACCATGGTTTGCTTTCTTGGTTAACTGAGGATACTTTCTGTATTTTATGTTTGTTTGTGCAAGATCGGCAGACAGGGAGAGGAACAATTTCAAATGATCTCTTTCTGGCATATTTTCCTGCCTCAGTGCCCTGGACAGAGAACTATTAAAGAAACCCCGTGTAATTTCAGTCACTGAATGGATATGCATACTAGTTTGTAAGTGCTGTGAATAGTTAACTTTCTATTTTTGCTTTATAACAACAACATTTCACCTTTCACCACAGGGTCTTGTTAAAGAGAACAGAACAGCCATTATTTACCCGCAGGTAGCTTCACCTAGTGTCAAGTTAAATCACATCAGGTGGAAAACAAGTGAGGCTGTATTTGCACAGGTGTCTGGTTTTGTGGTGATTTTTTTAAGAATGCAAGCAAGACCAAGTCTTTAAACACGTTTTTTCTAATCTGATTACTACTTTAACTCTGCTTTACCTAAAATTGAATGCAACCTTCATTACGGAGATCCTAATATGAGGTCTGGAGATTAGGAAATTGATTCATGGCATCTTAATTTTTCCATATTTGTGAAAAATGCAGCACTAAAAATGAATCAGAAACCAGCTTTTAGTGACAACCAAGCCGGATATAACAATCCTCAAAAGCTGGGGTCAACTTTGCAGAGTCCCCTAAATATCAATGTCAAAACCTATTGTCTTGATGTTCCAAATACTAAAATAGCTACTGACAAATCCTTGGTAATCCTTCCATCGTTCAATCACACACTTGCTGAAGCTCTGTTTTATAGCCTGGTTGGAGCAAATAATCATTTGGTTTAGAAGATGCAGAGGTCCCTGTGAAAAAAGTCAGTGTCTATGTGGGATTGATACTGTGCAGGACTGTGGTGCTTGCTTGGTTGCCTGAATAAATAGGGCCATACAGATTACATTGATTAGCTGAATGGGAGTCAGAGATTATGATCCTTTACTGTGATCCAAGCATGAATACTTCTGCATCCTCCCTTGTCAACCCACAGACTGGAGTCAACCCAACTGCAGATCTCAGTGGCAACTCTCAAGAGTGGCATAGGAGCAGGCAGCATTCACGGAGAGTTGTTCACAGCCCCGGTGGGCTCTTTTAAGAGTTCTCAGGAGGCCATTTGCAAGCAGCATCTAGATTTCATCAAAGATGCCCATTCACTCTTCATCTCTCATCTCACTAAGCAAACAAACGTGCAGAAAAGAAAGGCTTCCAATAAAGGCCAAGAACTTTGCCCACTGGCAGTATCGATTTCTGTCTAGATTTGTATGAGGAGATTAGCTCTGACCTTACTATTCCTAAGGCTGTACCTCAGATAACCCCTGCCCTACGGGGGGTGCCGTTCTCACGAAGATGTGCCCAACACTGAAATGTCCTTATTTATTTTTAATTCCAGCAAAGTGCTGAGTGTACTGGGCCATTTCCAAACATAGGAAAAGGCCTGAGAAGTACACCCACATTGGATATTGCAACCACCCACGCAGTTACTTACACATGCCCTCAGACTTCGGGTACGTCTACACTGCAAAACTATTTTGAAATAACTCGTCTGCACTTACACAGCAGGCAATTATTTCAAAATAGTGTTGAAATACTGTCAAGCTGGAGGACTTCTTACTCCGACTCCTGTAACCCTCATTGTACAAGGAGGAAGGGAAATCGGCGGAAGAGTGCTCTGTTTTGAAATCATTGCTGTGTAGACGCTCCCAATTTTGAAATAAACTATTTCGAATTAAGCTACGCAATTGACGTAGCTCAGTTAGCGTCACTTATTTCGAGTTAAGCCCTGCAGTGTAGACTCGCCCTTCCACTCCATGATACGCTAATGCTGGGGATATAATTTTGGTATGCACCTTAGCAACTGTTTTGTGAGGCAGTTCATGATCTGATAAGCTCAGCATTCAGGTGTGCAAGTCTGTCTTTCAATTCTGTGCATGGCAATGTATTTTAAATGGTCTCCTCTCACAGATCCCCTTCATAACAGAACAGTAAGCACGGCAAAAGCAAAACCAAGAAGGAACGAACTGATTTGGAGGGAGATGGGGACATACACACCAGGAATGCCGGGGCATTTAACCACCGCTGATCTGCTTGGGTCTTTCTGGGAAAAGAAGGAAGACAGACAAAGCTTTGGTCATAATCCGAAGTTCACGTTAGGAAGCCTGACCGCACTTGTCCTTCCTTTGACATTGCTAATTTTCTGGCAGAACAAGTGAATCATTCGCAGATGTAGATCACAAAGCTTCAGACTGTCTTTTGTTTTCCCTTCTGGTTCCCTCAGTATGACTTACGCACAAGAGGCTTTTTTTATTTCAAATTTAATTCTTCTCAAAGCAATGAAAATAAAAGAACCGAATATCAAAATCACAGGAGGCAGGACGTTTGCAATACTTCCTTTCACGTTGTGAGGATTTCATTAACCCCGCAGAAAAGATCTGGCTATCAAATAGACATAATGAATATAACAAATGCAGCTTTGGAATTCAAGACTCCATTTGCTCACAAAAATGTTCACAGCCCCATGACTATCACAAGCCGTTAGGGTCCATCTATACAGCAGTGTTATTTTGGATTAGCGGCCATTATTCAAAATAACTATGTGAGCGTCTACACAGCAATTCTGTTATTTTGAAATAAATACGAAATAACAGACAGCTTTTTCCAACTTTTGTAAACCTCATTTCAAAAGGAATAATGCCTCTTCTGAAATAGCTATCCTGGAATAGCAGTCGTGTGGACACGTCACTGCTGCTATTTCGAAATTGTTCTTTCCCAGGGCCATTCAAAGCAATTACTCCCCAGTGCCTCCTGGGGCTCTAAATTGAGGTAGCGCGTCCACAGTACAGAAACCTGCCTCGGACTCATTTTGAGGCTTCCCTGTAGTGTAGACGTGCTATTTTGAAATAATCTATTTCGGAGTATTTCTTCTGGAATAGCTTATTTCGAAATAAGCATGCACTGTAGATATACCCTTACATATGAAAGATACTGTTAGTCAGGGAAAAATCTTGGTATTGTTGTGGTGCTTTCTTATGCATGTGAAGGATAAAATTAATTTGTTGTCAGTATGACCTCTATGTGACCTGGATGTTAAGCCTGGTCTTTGTAAAGAGGTACATGCTTGGTCACAGGTATACAACCAGAAGGGGATAGGGGAAACTGGTATAAATCTGTTTTACTGGTATGAACCTGTAGTAAGGCCTGAGAAGGGAATGTGAGGGGGTAGGTAATGATTGGAGGGAATTTGGTGCAGCGGGCATGACCTGTGTGGTAATGATTGGAGGAGGTTTGGTGCAAAGGGCATGACCCGTGTATGCATGCAACTGTAAGTGGTCAGTGGGCAAAGGGTGATTACCATGTAAGATGGTACAAAAGACATTGCCTTTTGTTTGGGAAGTTGCAAAACTTTTCCTGAGAGTATCCTGGAGATTTTTGCTCTGGAATGCATTCCTGAATAAAGCTGGTTGCTTAAGAAGGGTGTCTGAAATTGATTGGGACAGGCGCTTGGACCCCCACCCGAACCCTCGGATTAAAATTCTCCATCACATGTCATCATCTTGGTTACAACCAAGCCCAGCTGAAGCTGCATAGGTGAGACTCACAGAAGCACACACGGCATAGCTGTATTTAGAACAAAGGGCTCTGTCATGGCTCTGATTTTTTTTTTTAAGTCAGCACTCCCCGCTGATTTCATGGATTGTTAGCAATTTTATTGCTCCTGTGTCAGCCAGAATGGAATCGATCTCTACTTTTCTCTGTCTATCTCGGCTGGGCTGGTGTGGCATGGATAATTGGAGTCAACATTACCAGTAATGCAGGCCAGACTCTGCCACTCTTACTCCCAAAGAAAAGCCATTGAAATGAAAGTGCCTGTTACGTAGTGTAAATAAAACCAGGGATTGGGTTGGAAGGGGTAATAGGTCAGAAGAGAGGCAGAGGCTGTGTCCGGTCTTAATTCAGTAAGCAGATCGGATTGAATGCACAGGGGAAAAGGTTTGTTGCATGTGAAGGTACCATCCTCCCATCCTTTTCAGCAAATTCCCTCTTGTCTATCAGGTGAGTCTGGCTAGAAGAATACCTCACATTTTCTGTTCTCGCAGCTGGAAAGCATACGGTTTCCAAATTCATCTCTCAGCATCCAGAAAGAAACGGGAACACAGAGTAAACTTCTAGGGCCTCTGGATATTGTGTTCCAGACCTTAAATCTTGATCCTGTCACCCGCTTAGAGTGCTGCAGTGGCAGTCAAGATTTAAAGAAAGCCACTGGGCGTCCCTTGTGTGGGTATCACAGCACGCAGAGAACATAAATCAGAACCTCACCGACGGCCTCCCCCACAACGGATAGCGCAATGCAGTCACCTCGCCCTCTAAGATGCGGCTGGCTATGTGAACGGAGAAGTGGCATGTTCTATATAGGATTCATTTCCAGTGATGTGAAAAAAAAGAGAGAGGGTTCGTGGACTAGAGAGAACCATTTACTTCCGGGACAGAGCTCTCAGAAGGAGGCCTGTAAGCCTGCCACAGTACCGTTGGGGGATGGTCAGAAAGTCTCTTAAAACATAGGCACTATGGAGACGTGAGATGTGTTCTTCAATGACCAAACTATGGTGTCTTTGTGGAATCAAGCCTCAGGTTTTATTTGCAATATATTTTAGGGGAACTGCATGACTCGTTGACATCTTCGCTGCTTCCCCTCATCATTATTGACATCACAGGCTAAAGGCCTCAGCGGTGATCAGGATCCCCCCATGCAAGGCCCTGCACACATACAGAGACAGACAATCCCTGTGCAGCACAGATTTCAATCCAAAGACTCAATTATGCATACTACAAGCCCTCAGTAAGGGCACAGTGTAGCTTCAATGCCTCGGGAGTGGACCCAGAGATGGATGGTTTCCCCCTGCTCCTAGCAGCACCCAATCCTTAGGGTCCCAAAGTTCATCCACCTGCTCACCAAGAGTCCCAAATCATGGAGACTTTGGCCTTTCTAAATATGAAATATGAAATATGATGAGCTGTTTGTCGGCTCAACGCGATAGTCTGGACGTGCGGGTGTCGACATCAAAGGTATTTGTCGACCACCCAGGTATGCCTCCTGGGAGGAGGTATACCTGGGTGGTCGACAAATACCTTTGATGTCGACACCCGCGCGTCCAGATTATCGCGCTGAGCTGACAAACAGCTGATCAGCTGTTTGTCGGCTCAGCGTGGCAGCCATGCAAATTTAGATGAAGCTGCGATTATTTAAATCGCCGCTTCATTTTCCTATGTCTGGTAGCCTAATCTACATGCCTCTGGCAACAGAGGCATGTAGTCTAGACATACCCTTAGAGACTAACAAATCTCTGTCTATCTATCTATCTGGTATCATGAGGTTTTGTGGGCAAAACCCACTTTTTCAGATGAGCTGGAAGCTGGAGTTAGTTTTGCTCATGATACTATACATGTTTTTGTATTATACGATACTATATGTTATGTTTTCCTGTGAGGTAAAGAGGGGAGGGCAGGACTCTGAATCATCAGGCTGCATGCCCACCAGACATAAGCTGTAAGACTGGTTTGACCTGTTTCTCCCCATGGATTCAAGGATAGAATTAAAATAAGCTCCCTACGGAGTCTCTTTTACTATGCTGGAATTTCTTGTGGCTGGACTGGTTTTTACATTGACAGTGTGGGCACGTCTATACTATGTTTTAATTTCAAGAGAGGATATGCAAATTCCACAGAAATTTGCATATCTTCTTCCGATTGCTTTTTCGAAAGCGGGTCTTTCATAAGTGAAAGTAGTCTGGATGCTTTTTCAGGAGAAAAACCCCTTTTTCAAAAAACAGTGTAAACCTCCTTTTCTAAGGAAGAGTGTTTTTTTTCGAAAAAGGTTTTTTTCCTGAAAAAACCATGTCCAGACTACTTTCACTTTCGAAAGATCTGCTTTCGAAAAAGCAATTGGAAGAAGATAGGCAAATTCCATGGGATTTGCTTATCCTCTTTCAAAATTAAAAGATAGTCTAGACATGCCTTGTCTCTCTGAACCAGGTTGAACACAATGTGACTTCTGTGCCATTCCACAATAATTGCAGGCATGGGTGATCATATTTCACAATTGCCACATTTAGCGATAATACAATTTGTGATCCCACAACAGCCACATTGATTTACAATAGACAAAACACCACTCCATCAACTAAATAGCTAAGGGTGTGTCTAAACTACATGCCTCCGTCGACGGAGGCATGTAGATTAGACAGATCGGCAGAGGGAAATGAAGCGCGATTAAAATAATCGCGGCTTCATTTAAATTTAAATGGCTGCCCCGCTCTGCCGATCAGCTGTTTGTCGGCAGATCGGGGCAGTCTGGACACGCCGCGCCGACAAAGAAGCCTTTCTTGATCGGCACAGGTAAACCTGGTTTCACGAGGCATACCTGTGCCGATCAAGAAAGGCTTCTTTGTCGGCGCGGCGTGTCCAGACTGCCCCGATCTGCCGACAAACAGCTGATCGGCAGAGCGGGGCAGCCATTTAAATTTAAATGAAGCCGCGATTATTTTAATCGCGGCTTCATTTCCCTCTGCCGATCTGTCTAATCTACATGCCTCCGTCGACGGAGGCATGTAGTTTAGACACACCCTAAGAGATCTAAGCAAAGCAGGGGCAAACTGTATGTACATACACACACACAGGGTTTCTCTCCCATTCCAGCTGGCTGCAATGGCAGCATTCATTCCGACATTGCTTACATTAGTGTACCCACCTGTACCTCTGGCTGCTGAAACAAAGGGTCGCAATGAGCCCTATTTCAAATTAAAATCAAACTCAAGTGCATTTCGCTATGACATTTTCTTTCCACTCTAGATTGCATATCAGCTAAACAGGATAAGTCATATGACCTAAACATTACACATTCTTATGGCAGAACCTTCGCCCCACCCCCAGCATAATGAAGAGGTTTTGTCACAAATTCATTTCCTTTGATGCTGGTAAATCTGCAGACTTTTCCTGCTGGAAATCCACATGGTCTGGGGAAAGACATATTGAAATATTGGTCTTGTATGCAGCTTGTTTATTGCCATTCAAAGCAATTTTTATGTTGTTCTTGGATGAGAATTATTTCTCAAAATTATTTTCCTTATTTTTTGGGTACCTTCCTGTAATAGGCACGAATCGTTTCAAGATCTGCGCTTTGGCATTAAGTATTCTTGTTTACTTTCATTGATATTCCAAAGACATTAACTAGGCTTGAATTTGCATGCTCTACAAGAATTCATATGTGCACAACAATTGCTGTAGACAGAAGATAAAAACAGCTCAGCAGATCCCTCTGAAACAGTCCCCTCGGTACAATCTGTTTGACAGGGAGACTATTCAGAAAGGGGTGTCAGAAGCAAAGCCAAGCCCGTGTTGTTAATATCAATGAAGGAAGGGGATCCTTGCTTGGGGCAGATGGAGGAGGGTGGACAACTGTCCATTTCATCGGGTTACTGAATCTTAAACAGAGAGCGAGATTCCTGCATTTTGCTGAGGAACGCTGCCTTCAAAAGCTGCGACACAGAGAGAAAAGCTAACATCTATCACTGCAAGATGCCCAGAAGCAGCACAGTCCAGCGGTTGAGGGAGCATTGGGATCAGTCATAGAATCATAGAACACTAGGACTGGAAAGGACCTCGAGAGGTCATCGAGTCCAGTCCGCTGCCCTCATGGCAGGACCAAATACTGTCTAGACCATCCCTGATAGACATTTATCTAACCTACTCTTAAGTAGTCCCAGCAGTGTTAGAGGACAATTGCAGCAGTGTTAGAGGACACTCTTACAGCAGTGTTAGAGGACAATTGCAAACTGCCAAAGGTTGTGGATACGTCATGCTCCCCAAATAACGATTCATCTGTACAGAACCCCTGAGCCCTTTCTTAAGTGGCATCTTATCTACCTACCAGTCTACTCTTAGCCTTTCCTCATTTTCCTCTGGACCAATTCCATCCTCTCAGAGTGACAGTTTCTGGTCAGTCTGCTATTGCCTTGTGCTCATATTTGGTGCTTATACTACTTATGGGGCTGCAAACATGCTGTACATTCAGGAACGAAGTAAAGACATAGACAGGAATAGCTAAGTAGTGGCAAAGGGCAACTGGATGTGGAGGGCGGGCACATGACTAAGTTGTGGAATCTGCAACAAGATACCGAAACCGATTGATTATAATCACCTCTTCCTCTAGTGTGTCTTCCACAACATTTGTGGGGGCCCTTAGTGTGCCCTCCGAAAAAATGGTGGACGTCCATGAAACAGGACACAGCCTTCAAATTCCCAAAGGGAGGTTCCAAAGAGGAAGAAGAAAGGCTTTTCTCAGTGGTGACAGATGGCAGAATGGGGAGCAAAGGTCTAAAGTTACAGTGCGGGAGGTCTAGGTTGGATATTAGGAAAAACTATATCTCTAGGAGGGTGGTGAAGCACTGGAATGGGTTCCCTAGGGAGGTGGTGGAATCTCCATCCCTAGAGGTTTTTAAGTCTCAGCTAACAAAGCCTTGGCTGGGTGATTTAGTTGGGATTGGTCCTGCCTTGGGCAGGGGGCTGGATTTGATGACCTCCTGAGGTCTCTTCCAGCTCTATGATTCTATGATTCTAGGTGTGCAACTACCAGATCAGGGGATACAAGCCAATGTGGTCCTAAATGCTGAAAACATATTGATGGAGACTGCTGAAGATGTGGGATAAATAAGTGTGAGGAGAGGAAGGGAAAGAAGCTAATGGGGGAAGAGGATTAATAATAAATCATTTCTTCTTTGAAATGATTTGCTCTCCAGGCTCTGTTGACCTGCCCAAACAGTAGCTCATCTTCCTAGAATTTTGCCAGGCTTCAAATAGTCTCGCTGCTTTTATCACTGGATGATCTTGATTTTCCTTAGCATTTCTTCTCCTCTTCATGGGAAGTTTCTATCTGTATCTGGCATCTGTCTTCCACCTTCCTAATGCTCATTCAAGCTAAGAATGCATCTGTGCTTTTTAGGACACTTTGGTTCTTTTGTCAATAAATTGTTTCTGAAACCCTGCTGAAATTCTTCCCTCACCTCCTGTTCCTTTTGTACTTACAGAATTTCTACTTATTTATTGTAACCTCTGGTGCAATCTTCTTTTCATTACCCCAGCTTTTCTTTGTAATTTTTTTTTACTGTACACAGTGCTATTCTTTAGTTTTCCTAGCCTTCCTGCGCAATTACATCTAATGCGTTCACACAGCTAGACCTCTGTAAGCCTGCATTTGCATTCTGAATGTGCTCAACACCTATTTAAAAAAAATAATAATTTTTTTGTCGTCTAACTCAGAGGCACATGGGAGCCTTTCATTCAACATAATATTTCTTGTGTCTGATTGCTTTATATGTTATTAAATTTCCATTAAAACAGTGCTTTGAAAAGGGGCCAACTGAGGCCAGGTCTACACTAGACCTGGCAGGTCGGCTTAAAGTAGGCCACTCCAACTATGCAAAATTCATAGCGGGAGTCGGCTTAAGCTGAGCCTTGGGGGCATACACACTATGGGAGGCTGATGGGAGCAAATGCTCCCCTTGGCTTCCGTTACTCCTCACAAAAAGAGCAATATCAGACGCTGGCAGCAGCTGCCCTCAGCATTTGATTTAAAGGCCTATACTAAACCTGCTAAATCAAGCACTGTAAGATTGACTCCGAAGTGTCACTCTACCGATAGAATCATAGTATACTAGGATTGGAAGGGACCTCAAGAGGTCATTGAGTCCAGTCCCCTGCCTTCATGGCAGGACCAGATACTGTCTAGACCACCCCTAGATATTTATCTAACCTGTTCTTAAATATCTCCACTGATGGAGACTCCATAGCCTCCCTGGGCAATTTATTCCAGTGTTTAACTACCCTGACATTTAGGAACTTTTTCCTAATGTCCAACCTAAACCTCTCTTGCTGCAGTTTAAGCCCATTGCTTCTTGTTCTATCCTCAGAGGCCAAGATGAACAAGTTTTCTCCCTCCTCCTTATGACACCCTTTTAGATACCTGAAAATTGCTATCATATCTCCCCTCAAACTTCTCTTTTCTAAACTAAACAAACCCAACTCTTTCAGCCTTCCTTCATAGGTCATGTTCTCTAGATCTTTAATCATTCTCGTTGCTCTTCTTTGGACCCTCTCCAATTTCTCCACACCTTTCTTGAAGTGCGGTGCCCAGAACTGGATACAATACTCCAACTGAGGCCTAACCAGCGCAGAGTAGAGTAGAAGAATGACTTCCCATGTGTTGCTCACAACACACCTGTTAATGCATCCCAGAAGCATATTTGCTTTTTTTTGAGGCATAAACATGTCCTGATTTGCCTACATCTAGAAATGGAAGCTCATAGAACAGGTACTCCACACTGGCAGAAGTAATGAAAATTTCCCATGATGCCATGCCAGCATGGGTACATGCTAGAACACCAAGGGAAAAACCAAAGAAAAAAATCAAATCTATCACATGACAAGACACATACAGATAGTGGAAGAATTTATTATTAAGCTTCTGAGGTCAGCAACTTCGACTGAACTTTTGTGGGTCAGAAAAAGCTGACTTATTGAAACCAGAAGCATATCTGTTAGATGGGTATCTCTTTTGATTAAACTGTTATCAGGAAGGTTCCCGGGTCCAACTTGGAATTTCTGGCCAAAATGAGAGGGTTTTTTTTTTTTCATTAAATGTAATTTGTATTTTCTTGCCTGCCCTACTTATTGTAAGTCATGGCATGTTTAGGAAAATGACCCAAGAGTATTGCTTCACTGATCTAATGCATCTGCTTTGAATTGGGAAGCGTGCACTAAGGAGGGGTGGGCAATAATTTTTGCCCAGGGACCCCTTAAATTTTTTTTGAAATAGCCCTGGGCCACCCTGGAAGAGGTGGGGCCTAAACAGGAATGGGTGGTGCTACCCACCCCCAGACCATGATTTGTCTGGGAGTGGGGTACTCCTCCCCCCCTTCCCATTAGGCACCGATGCTCTGGAGGAGGCATAGCATGCTCCCCCACCCCCAGAGTAATCAGAACCTGGGGATGGGGGAGCGTGGGAAGCCTCCTCCCACCTTGCGAGGAGCACGTGGCACTTGGAAGTGCTGCAGCCTCCTTGCAGGGCTGGGGCAGGATAATGGAAGATTCTCGCAGCTTCCCCGCCTCCAGGCTCTAATTGGCCTGGAGACGGGGGAGCACATGAAGTCTCCTCCGCTCTCCCCCGGCCTTCCAAGTGCTACATGCTGCTGTGGGTTGGATCCACCTGCTGGACCCGGATTTGGCAAGTGGAGGCCTTTTTGCCCACCCCTGCACTAAGGGAACAAAGGGAGTTTTCTTTTGCTGAGGTCTGTTTAACATGTAAGAGATACTTTGGTATATGGGGTATGCAGGGCTGATTTGAGTGAGACAATGTTTGAAGGAGTTTGTGGAAGAGAAAGGAAAGGCACAGCACTCTTGGTAGCTTGCACAACCATAGGAGTGGGAATGGAACTTCTTCCATTTCTATTCTAACTCAGATTTAAATTATAGTACGTAGGCTCCTTGAAGACAAATGGAATGGATGACAAGCCAGTGTATGACAGGCAATGAGGCATTAAATGGACAGATACACGTTTGCAGGACTATGCCAGTGTATTATCATAAACAGATGTTAGCAATGTCAGTCTTTTTCAGATCACCGTTCAGTTCCACCATATGGATCTTGAAATTTTCCATGTAATGGTTACTAAGGGGCTTTCTTGATGCTTGGTTGCCAGTTGCTTTGAATGAAGATGAAAAGGGCTTCCTCTAGAAGGACCCTACAAGGGACTTTTTTAAAAAACTAACTTTGTGTGGCCCTTTTTGCTGATTTATTTTGGAGTACAAAATTTAAATCCTCTCTCCTGCGCCCATCACAAAGATATATTTTCTGATTTATTTTTACCTTAGAAATATAAAATATTTTTTCAATTAATAGAGCAAAACTGATGAATTTTTAACTTTAAGATCTTCTAGGTGTCTGCATTAAATTGATGTGAACTAACCCTCCAGACATTTTGCTATACACAGTGATGGAAACTGACTTGATTGGCCAGGCTGAGCCAAGTACCCTATAAACCATGATCAGGGAGTGATTTTTAAATTTAATTCCTTTTAAGCAATCCAAGGGTATGTCTAGACTACATGGCTCTGTCGACGGAGCCATGTAGATTTGTTTGTTCGGCAAAGGGAAATGAAGCCGCGATTTAAATAATCGCAGCTTCATTTAAATTTAAATGGCTGCCCCGCTCTGCCGATCAGCTGTTTGTCGGCAGATCAGGGCAGTCTGGACGCTCCCTTGCCGACATGAAAGCCCTTTATCAACCTCCCCGGTAAACCTCATCCTACAAGGCATAACGGGGAGGTCGATAAAGGGCTTTCAGGTCAGCGTGGGAGCGTCCAGACTAGCGGCTGAGCCGACAAACAGCTGATTAGCTGTTTGTCGGCTCAGTGCGGCAGCCATTTAAATTTAAATGAAGCCGCGATTATTTAAATCGTGGCTTCGTTTCCCTTTGCCGATCAGCCTAATCTACATGACTCCATCGACGGAGCCAAGTAGTTTAGACACACCCCAAGTTAGCAATACAGGAATTATTTTAATATGACTTTGTACAGAGGAACATTTAAGCTTGCTCAGTGTGAGGATCCCTTCAGAGCTTTTGAACGCGCCCATCTACATGTCAGAGAGGAAAGTCAGAGATGCGTCTTTCTCTTCCTTGTGGAAGACAGGAGAACATTCAGTGGTAGTGAATGAGGAGCGACATTCTCCTAGTAAGCAGTTGCATACTGAACTCAAGCCAGGGGTTTGGACTGCCTGTGTGGACCTACCAACAACTCCAGTGAGAGGTCACATAACCCACCAAGCCCACTAGGGCCAATTCTTTAACCGTTTACAGCACAAAGGCAAATCAAGACCGATACTGGCGCTGCACATACAGATGAGAGTTCTTGAGGGTGCCTGTCTGTATGTGCGGGTCCACCCGTCTCATCTTTGGACACCTCTTTCAAACAGCCAGCTAGCTGGGAAAAGAGACTGCCCATTTCAAACATTGCCATACTGTCATTTAACTTGTGAGATCTCTCTTCAAAGGTTGCCAACTCACTACTGGAGGAAACCCATCTTAAGAGATATCTCATTTTCTGTAGCACGTTATTGATGTTGTGACTATTTCCTGATGTTACTCAAAAGGATTAAAGAATTACTCCAATTACAACATTTTTCTTATTGTTTACCATAACAGACACTAAGACTTTACTTATGTGTAGCATCACATTTTCATTTCAGACACACTTAGGGTTGCCAGATGGTTGAAACAAAAATACCAAACACCTCCCTGTCTCTCCCCCCCCAAAAAACCCCACACACCACACACACACCACAAGGAAAAAATTCTGTTGAAGGGATTAAAAAAAGGGGGGGGGACCAAAGTTGTTGAGCAAAAAAAAAATTAAAATAAAACCTCATTAAGACAGCATGTCCCCTTTAAGAGTGAGTGCAGGGATAGGAACAGGGGAGCAGTTGAGCACTAAGACCCAGGTTGGCAGCAAGTTTGTTCAGGCAGCCTTGCAGAACCAGGTAAGCATGGGGTCTGGGGTCGGGGGCTGGGGGTGTTGGGAGCCAGGAGGAGGTCCATAGGGAGGGATGGGGGAGGCAGGGTACTGAGTGTTTGTAGGGTTGCCAGGTGCCTGGCATTTTCGCCTCCTGGCCAGGGAAAAAAACAGAAAATACTGGACATTTTAGGAGTCCGGTATTCTCTGATTTTTTTTCCCCAGACAGCAGGTGAAAATACCAGACTTTCCGGGATAATACCACCTGGCAACCCTAGACACACTAATATTGTTCCCTGGAATTCATATTTCACTTTTATTTTTTGCAATTAACTTTTCATTTCAAATCACATCCCCTGCCCTCAAGGCAGGACCAAGCACCATTTCGACTATCCCTGATGGATGTTTGTCTAACCTGCTCTTAAAAATGTCCAGTGATGGAGATGTCACAACCTCCATAGGCAATTTAGTCCAACCATTAACTATCCTGACAGGTGGGCAGGCCTAATCAGAGGTACAGGCACAAGGAAGAACGGATATGTTTAACAAATAAGATAGTAACATGATCAGCAACTTTTCCCTGAAGAAATGAGTCACTAAACTTATTTCTTTATAGAAACTCTGAAATTGCTGTTCATTGACCTCTCTGTTCTCACTCCATACCCAATTCTGTTTACCGATGAGTTTTGGAAATTACCAATGTGGGCTAATAACAAGGAAATTTTGTGTACATAAAATCTACCTTTAGTAGGCCTATATTTTACTTCTGAGGACAATGGAACAACATCACTAACTGAACCTGTCACTCAAGGACATATCATGAGTACTAAACTATATGAAGGGGGGGGAAACCTAAAATGAAGGAGAAAAAAAAACAGGAAGCAGATAAATGCAATAAACAGAGAAATATTGTGCTGTTAGTGAAAGTTTAGATTACAAATATGTCCTAAGAACATATTGTCCAGCTGCTGTGGGCTTTATTAGATCACTGTGACATCTTATTATGTTTTATTAGAGAGCAATTTGGACTCACATTTTTGAATTAACATACCATAATGCTACCATTAACCAAATGGAAGTTTAGTCCTTAAATCTAATTGAAATTCTTTTAACGGCAAATCTGGGATCCTTCATGTTTATATAAAGCTGTGGCATTCTTTTTTACAACTATTTATTTGTGACTTTGCTGAGGAGGAAGATTAAGCAAGTGAAACATGGGTGGAATACTATTTTGGCATTTTACCAGCCTCATCCGCCAACTTTACTGCATAAACGCCCATGCTGAGTTGATGTTCGCCCTTAATTAAACAATCAGACCTACAGGAAAGCACTGCTCTTCTACTACCACAGTGGTAATGAGAGTTGCTTAGGGCTGGTTAAAGGGAAATTAGGAGCAAACTGCAAGGCATGACTCACAAGGGTTAGGGGAAATGTCAGGGCAGGTGGTAGCCAGCGTGTTCCCAAGCACAGAAATGCGAACGTTCATTCATTCTCAGAGAATGTCAGCAGCAATAAAACATCTGCAGCCCGGGTATTACCCTGAATTATATCTATGCAACTCCTGTAATGAGTGGCCTTGTACTGATGTAACTGGCTGGAACTTTGTAAATAAGTCAATAGATGGTGCATGAGCAGAAACAGAATGTAGTTCTTAGGCATAAGCACCAACGCCATGGGTACTCAATGCCTGGAGCACCCCGGGGAAAAAACAGCAGGTGCTCAGCACCCACTAATGGCTCTGCTGATCAGCTCTTCCCTATCTCCTGCAGTACCTCTGGCCCACCAGTGAGCCCCACCAATCAGCTCCTCCCTCTTCAGCACCTCCCACCTGCCATGGATCAGCCCTTCAGAAGCATGCAGGAGACATTGGGGGGAGGGGCAGAGCAAGGGTGTGAGGATCTCAGGGGATAGGGCAGAATGGGCAGAGCAGACATGGGGCAGGGTTCCGGGGAGGGGATAGAGTGGGGCAGAGTCATGGGTGAAATGAGGTCCAACACCTCCATGGAAATTAGAAAATTGGCATCTCTAGTCTTTGGTACATGCTCTACAAAGCTATTAAGAGTAAAAACCACTGTATCTTTGTCTTTCAAAGTCAACAGATCCGAGAAGAAGAGCTCACGAGCAAAAGGATTCCAATTTTTGCCTACTCACTTGTAAGACTACAATTGCATTTCAAGAGCTGACTTTTGAAAGGAAGCTGCAGTAACGTCATTTGGTGTTGCAAAGTTGTAAACATAGGCAGACATCTCAGTGTACATTTCTGATCCCACATTTGGTACTTACTGGTTTGCCATCACAGTTATCCACTTTGTGTGCCCAAATTCTTCAGTGAGATGGTGCGATGGATGCCAAAAGCAGATGTACTTGTTCAACACTCCTTTAGATGTATTGTTCATCATTTCTGTTCTTCTAATGAAGACACTTTTGATATTAAAAATAACAAGTAGCCAAACAGAATTTATAGGACGCTCTTGCTCTGTGCACCAGTGATTTGGTAGGATGATTTAGGTTAATGAGCTGAGTCAACTAGAAAATCAACTAATTACTGTACATACAAATGCTTCTAGCAGGCAAATATCAGGCAACCTGAGATCTGGGAACATCATCAGAGAAGTAGTAGGTATGAATAAAAATAAGGAAGATTTTGTTGGAAAAGAAACAAGCCCAGTGATCAAGTTTCTAGTGTTCTGCTACCCATTAACAAAACTTGCCACTCATGTGTATATTCATGGTGTATAAAGAAGCGCACATCACCTATGTGAAGCAACGGACATGCTATGAAACCATCCATGTGTGCTTACCATATTGAATCACCACGTGATCACTGTGTTGTCAAATTTCCCCCTTCCAGCAGAACCACTCTCCATCACTCTTTATGATCCTCACTTCCGGGGTCACGTTAAACGTATACTAGAAGTTCTCTGAGGCAGGTGACCATGGCTGTAATTGTTTTTTGTGAGGTGCCCACCACATTTTGGGCTCTCAGAAGTAAACAGCAGCAGTAGTATTTACAGAAGCACCTGTAACTACAGCACCTCCACAAGCTGCACCTTTATGTTTGCCCAACAGTCTTGTCACAGGGGCCTCATCTAGCAATACTGAGTGCAAAGTGCTCAACTTAGAAAATCTTCATAGCTGGGAGCTTCATGGCTCAGCTTAAATAGCATTTTCATGCTGCTCTTTGTGTGCAATTCAATTCATGTTCAGTTCTGCAGATGATTGCTGCTAGTTAAAATGTTCTCTTGGTAGCAAAATAGCCTAGAAAGAGCACATTGAATGAAAATCTTCCAGGAATGTTGTAGTTGATTAAAAGAGTAATCATCCCCCCACTCTGTGCAGGAAACAATACATATCATCTCCGCGGTCATCAGGAAAACAAGAAAATAGCTCCTAGCAAGTATCTACTCCTTTGATCTTGTCTGTATTCCTCAGGCTTTCCTTAATATCTTCATTACTGCCTCCTTATGAATTTCTACAGAATTCTCTACAGTCTAAGCTTTTGTAGTTAGAGAAGTTTCTAGACTTTCTGGTTTTCAACATCATACTTCTTGTGACCGGTATTGCTGCATAACTGAATTTGCGGCCAGACAGAAATAAAGGTACTTGTTTATGTATATTGTTCATAAACAGCCAGTGGATGGTGCTTAAGACCAGGGCTCGCCAAGTGGCAGCAAGCCCTGCTCACTAGCCTCCCGGTTCTGTGCTCTGTGCATGCCCAGATCGTTCTGCACATGCACAGATCGCTCCATGCCGGCTCTTCCGGGGTGTAATCTATTCGCCACGGGCGAGTCGATTACACTCTTTGACGAGCCCTGCTCAAGACTATGAAGCATCATTCCTTGGTGTTGTAGAAGGTCCCAAACCCTTCTGAACTGCAAATGGCTTCCTCCATGCAGCTCTGTGGACCTCTATTCACATTCAAAGACCTTGACGGTTCCTCTCCTAAAAGAGAGACTTTGGATTTTGTCACACATACCATAGTGAGGCCTGGGCAACGCTATAAAGTTACATCAGCACAGCACAGCTGTGTCCGCTACAAGGGGTTGCAACTGCTTTGGAGGATAGGGTCAACATTCAAAATGATCGATCTGGTCAATCTAGAGAAATGGTCTGAAGTAAACAGGATGAAGTTTAATAAGGACAAATGCAAAGTATTCCATCTAGGGAGGGACAATCGGTTTCATACATACAGAGTGGGAAGTGACTGTCTAGTAAGGAGTGCTGCAGAAAGGGATCTAGGGGCCATAGTGGACTCACAAGTTAAACATGAGTCAATAGTGTGACACTGTTGCAAAACAAGCAAACATGATTCTGGGATGCATCATCAGGAGTGTTTTGAGTAAGACCTGAGAAGTCATTCTTCTGCTTTACTCTGCATTGATTAGGCCTCAGCTGGAGTATTGTCTCCAGTTCTGGGCACCACATGTCAAGAAAGATGTGGAGAAATTGGAGGAGGTCCAGACAAGAGCAACAAAAATGCTTAAAGGTCTAGACTTATGACTTATGAGGGAAGACTGAAAGAACTGGGCTTGTTTAGTTTAGAAAACAGAAGACTGAGGGGGACATGATAGCAGTTTTCAAGTATGTAAAAGAACGTTACAAGCAGGAGGGAGAAAAATTGTTCTACTTGGCCTCTGATGATAGGAAAGGAAGCAATTGGCTTAAATTGTAGCAAGGGAGATTTAGGTTGGACATTAGGAAAACTTCCTGTCAGGGTGGTTAAACACTGGAATATATTGCCTTCAGAGATTGTGGAATGTTTTGATCTAAAACATTAATCTGCAATCTCTGCAGGCCATTCAGGCTAAAACACTGGCTTTTTACATTACTCTATTTCATTACTGTTTTAGTAAAGTCTTCAAAGAAAATTACAGTTTGGTGCCACATTGGGTCTTTATCACCGAGAATAGGAAGTTGTTTGTGTGTGTGTGTGTGTGTGTGTGTGTGTGTGTGTGTTTCATTGCTGGTCAGTTTTAGTTAAAGGGCAATCATGCTTTTAGATTGGAACTTGACATTTATAAATGTGAAAAAAAATCAAGATTAATTACGTTGGGCTTTGGAAGGTTCTAGTCCACATTAAATGTATTTTGTAAAATAATATTTCACTGTAGCCTGACTGTAATGTCACGTCAGCAGAACTTAATCAATAACTCCCAATTTGCAATAGAATGTGCAAGATCAGAATTGGGTCCTTTTGGCCTCCAAATGCCATTTAAATGCACTAAGTCCTTGTGCAGACTACAAACCCTATAAGATTACAGGCCAGACACTGGTAACTAGAAAGTATCATCTGATTTAGGGCTGGATTCTGACTGACATCAGTTGTAGTTAAGAGCACTCAGAACTTTACTGGATTCTAGTTATCTGAGATAATGTATGGTTGTTCATATGATGTGGATAAAATGTGTGAACACTCTTCTTTGTAAGAATCCCAGGTCCTGGACCTTAAAACATATTTTGATGCTATTCGGATGAATGGAAGTTGGCATCATTTAGGAGGTAAGAAAAAAGAAAACATAAAGATTGTTCTTGAGAGCTTTAAGTTGTGTATATGTCCATAGTATGATGGGATTTATGAGCACAGACCTTATTTCTAGAAGCATTATCCAATCAGATATGTTGCTTTCTTAATGCAAAACCTCAGATACAGAAGATCTTTAGAAGCCTTAACTGAATGTCTTAGTTTTCATTGGGTTTATATTCAGGTCTTTAAAAAGTAGACTTGAATTTTCCTTTCCTCCCTTGGGTATGAAGGATCATCTTTGTGCAGGGCTAGTTCAAAGGAAAACATTTATGGCAATTCATTTCCTGATGAAGAAATTGCCAATATCTGTAAATGTTTTTTCAGAATCAACTATCTGACCAGTTCTTGTGAAAGGGTCAAGACATTAGACAGAATCAGGAAATCTGGATTCCACTCGATTCTGCCACAGGCAGTGTGGCTTTTAAGCAAATTACGTAGGCCTCACACAGCACCCTTGGTATCAGAAACTCCATTTTCTGAAGCTGCGGGAGGTGAACAGGTATTTCAGATCTTTAGGTGGAAGATGCAGCCTACTGCAATGATTAGTCCTCATAGTTAGAGAAGCAAAACCCCTATGAAATTATGCTTTATGTCATCTTAATAACATCAGGTCATTCTCATCCATCTATTTCACAGGCTGTTGTCCTATCTAATTCTAAAATACTCAAGTTGTCCCATCTTATTCCCAAAATCATTCATCTCCCACCCCCCTGTAAAAGGGGAATGACGGGGAAACGTGCTTAGCAGGGGCGTATCCAAGCCACAGCCTCACAAAACTGCTTAACAGTCCCTCGGGGCTGCTCTAAATTACACAGAGGGACTGGACTGGCGGCCTCAGGAATGTGGGGAGCAGAGGTGCCAGCTGCCCACTGAACACAATGGTCGGTACTGCACGGAGGATAGAGGAAACCAGCCAATCCATGGTCAAGACGGGGCTGATGCTAGGGCAGCAGCAAGCAGACCAACTGGCGTTCAGGTCCAATGTTCTTCTCTTCCCTAGTGGTTAAGGAACAGGGAGCCAGGATTCCCAAGTTTTGCATTTGTCACCGTTAGGCAGAGAAGCTCTTTGACCCTTGGCACCTCAGTTAATGTCCCCCATTAATAGAATGGCCTGTCGTTGAGCTTAATGCTTGTATGAAAACTTCATGGACAAAAGACATGAGAGAGAACAAAATACGCCAGCGGTGTTCAGATTGTCCTCTGCTTGGGGCAGGAACCTAGAATCCCTGTTAGGTCTAAATCATACCTATCACACTGTGGGTGCTTAAGGACCAGTCTTACCTCTCACCTCAGCATGTATGGCTTGACATTTGTAAAGCTCACACCAGCCCTGTCCTCAACCCAAGAGCCCACAGAGTCAAGTGGGTGCCATTAGTGGTTTTGCCTGCCAATAGTGAAATACTGCCCATGGCACCTGTTAACTCAGGCTATGTCTACTCTATGGGGTTTTTCCGGGATACTGGAAAAACTCCACTGCGTCCAGGGAAAGTGTCTGCTTTTCCGCTTTTTTTTGTGGAAGAGCAAACATGCTTGTGACGGGGAAGCCGATCCCCGCACTCAGCCCGGCGGGCGCCAGCAGTGAGGAAGGGCCGGGAGCAGCCAGAATGAGCACCCAGGGGACCGCGGGGGAGAGCCGAGTCTCGGCCAAACCCGGACGCCTTTCTGGGGCCACCCAGAGTGGGAGCACCACGGGCGCCGCAGAGAGCCCCGAGCCAACTGCCTGTGCAGCTATAGATGGCCAGGAGGCCAGGCGGACAGGCACTAGGGCCCAGCAAGCGGGCTCGGACGGAGGGGGCGGAGGAGGGCGGGACGCCTCCCAGGATGCCTAAAAGTGCGAACGTGGGAGCCAGGGAGGGGGGAGAGAGCGGGGACTAGCTGTGCTCTCAAACCCCACAGGCGGTGGCGAGGCGCTTGGAGGAGGGACGGCTTGGCAGGCCTCACCCCACCAAAGCAAAGCCGTGGCCAGCAGCGGGCAAAGCGGAAGGGACAGACGGAGCCGTGCGGCAACCAGTGCCCGACCCGGACGAGCCTGAAGCAGGTTGCTACAGAGCCCGGGAGCCTCAGGAGAGGCCGGCGGAGCGACCGGCGAACAGAGGACGGCTAGCGTGAGCCGTGAACGGACAGCGAGAGACTGAGCAAGTGGGGGAGCAGGAGGACAGGGTGGTCCCCTCCCCTGCTACAATGCTCTTTCAGAAGCCCCAAGGAAGGCTCTTCCGAAAGAGGAGGCTCTTCCAAAATTTGGTCCAGTGTAGACAGGAAAGCCTCTTCCAAAAAAAAAAAACTATCCGAAAAAGGTATCCAAATTGTGGAGTGCAATTTGTGTACCTTCTTCTGAAAGATCATTGCAGTGTAGACATAGCCTCCGTGTAGACCGTGTTTTTTTGCTACCTGTGGCAGGTGGGATGCATAGTTATGTAGAGTATCTTACAGCCATCAGCCTTTAGTGGAGACTTGTGGAAGATTTCTTGTTTTAATCACTGTGGATCTGATTAGTGAGCAAAGCAAGCTGCTGATATATCTTTTACACTTTCCTAAAGGTTCCACCTGCCTCTCAGGGGCTCTAACATGAATGTTAAAAATGGGCCATTAAATCTCTTTTGACTCGGCTAGGCTGCCATAATAATTAAGGATTCTATTCAGATTAAGAATGTGAAGTTTCTCGACACATCATGCCTGGCAGGGCTGAAAAGATTATGTGACATGAGCAAGTGAGCGAGGGTTTATCTGTGAAACGTGGGGCTTTGATAGAGAGAGAGCTTCTCAGCATTGCTTGCCAGCCAACAGACGCACCCTGCTAACCAGAGGAAAACTAAACCCATCAACCTCTCTCATGCCAGGTGCTGAGTGTTCAAGCAACCTGCAGAAGGTTTGCATCACAACTGTACTGCCAGTCTAGCCAGGACGCCTTTTCCTCCCACAGAACTTGGGCAACTTTGGCCCTGAGTTTTACCTCAGACAAGCAAAGGTGGGTGTTCTCCCCTCACACCATAATGGGAATGAAACACCATTCATGCACAGAGTCCAAACTTTCGTTTTACAAACCTTCCTTATATGGGTATGAGGGATGTGCAAGGTTAACCAGTTGACCAGTAAGCATGACCTTTAATGGGTGATGCTAGCAGGTTTTGGTTAACTAGTGGGGGTGGAGCAGCAGTGGGTAGGGGCCTGCTCCAACCTTGTGGGGCCTGCTACAGACAGGGGCACACCAGCCCAGCCGGAGCAGCCTCTGACCATGGGAGGCCCTACCACCATCAAACCTTGTGGAATCCTCTTCTCGTGACTGATGACGATCAAATGAGGGATGTTAAATATCGGTTAATCTAATAGTCGATTAACCTCATGAATTCTTATTGGTTAGTCAACTATTCTATAGTCCCCGGGGGTGGGGCTGGCAGCCAGAATGCTCCAGCCCCACCTCCAAGGTGTTGCCTGCCACTCTGCGCTGCTGCCTCTGTATTAGAAGCAGCAGCATGGGGTGGTAGGTGGGATCTAGTGCACGAGGGGAGCCAGTTTAAAAACCAGTTCCCCTCATGGACTGGCTGCCAGTTGCCCCATGCTGCTGCCCCTGATTCAGAGGCAGCAGTGCAGGGTGCTGAGCTCCCAGACCTGACGTGAGCTGGAACTGAACTGGGCTGTCTGCCCGACTGGCTCCTAATACACTTTAAATGCAGAACTGCTGCGGGCATAGGCCCTGGACCCGGTGCGAGCCAGGACTGAACCGGGCTGCTGGCCAGCCTGCCAAAAATTGTACTGGAATGGGGAGGGAAATGTGTGTAGTTTATAGCATTAACCTATAAGCTTTTGATTATTGGTTAATCAACTACACTATTACATCCCTAAATCAAACGGGATGCTTAATTTAAAACATCTACTGTGGCACCCACCTCTCTGCAAAACAACTAAGCACAGCTTATGTAGTGTACCCTCTGCTTGCTGTGTTCTCTTTCGTTGCCTGCTATTTCTTCTTTCCTTCTCTCCCTGCCTGCCTATTTTCCATTCAGTCATTTTGTTTATCTCAAATGGCTTTTTTTCTGCCCCTCCCTCTTTGAAATCCCTGGCTGTCCCTCTCCTGGCTTCTCTCCCTCCCCTTCTCCATCTCTATTGCCCCAGCTGTCACATTCTCTGCTTCCACAAGCATCTCCCTCCCCCCTCCAGCTTTTTCCCTCACCTGCAGACTGTTACTTCCTTTTATTCTCTGCTCTGTGTCTTCTTCCCCCTCATACCTTCTGTCTGTGCATTTACACTGCCATCATTGCCCTGGAATGCCAGCCTCACCTGCTGTAAGTTTTGTTGGCATCTCCTGCTCTCTCTTCATCCACCTTTCCAAATCTCTCTCCTCAGCTTCCAGGCTCTGCTTTCTCTTTTTATTTCCCTGCATGCTGCAGACTTTGACCCCCTCCACCTCTCATCCAGGCCTGGGGAACATCTACAGTTTCTTGTACTAGAGATCAGAGAAGCAGTAGGATTTCCCCTGACTTTCCCAATTATCCATCTCTATGATTTCATATTGCCCTCAGATATCTTTCTATCCTTCTGCATGGACTACTGTGCCCATCCCGGATCCAGGCTCTCAGAGCACGTCTGGAGATCGACATTAGTTTGGAAAAGAGAAGATTGAGGGGGGACATTATAGCAGTTTTCAGGTATCTAAAATGGTGTCATAAGGAGGAGGGAGAAAACATGTTCATCTTGGCCTCTGGGGATAGAACAAGAAGCAATGGGCTTAAACTGCAGCAAGGGAGGTTTAGGTTGGACATTAGGAAAAAGTTCGTAACTGTCAGGGTGGTCAAACACTGGAATAAATTGCCCAGGGAGGTTGTGGAATCTCCATCTGAGGAGATATTTAAGAGTAGGTTAGATAAATGTCTATCAGGGATGGTCTAGTCAATATTTGGTCCTGCTATGAGGGCAGGGGACTGGACTCAATGACCTCTCGAGGTCCCTTCCAGTCCTAGTATTCTATGATTCTGGCATTTGATTTAGCAGGTCTAGTACAGACCCATAAATTGAATGCTGAGGGCAGCTCTGGCTGGCGCCTGTACTCCTTGACGTTGTGAGGCATAATGAAAGCCAACAGAAGCATTTACTCCCATCGGCCTCCCATAGTGGGGATGGCGTTGAGCTCAGCTTGAGTTAGGCTGACTCCAGCTATAAATTCTGCATAGCTAGAGTTTCATACCTTAAGCTGACCTTCAGATTTAGTGTAGACCTGGCCTCAGTGTCTGTCATCTTAGGTCCGCCCACAAAGAAACGTTACTTCCTCAGTGGTCATTTCTTTTACCTGTCTATTACCTGCTCACCCCTTCTGTCCCTCCATGTTTCTCCACCATTGTGCCCCCAAATCATTCATTCTTCCACCTCCATATTGTCCCTTTCCCTGCATCTATCAGCCATAAAACCTTGTGCTTTGCAAACGGCTTTAGGTTTAAGTGATACTTCCCCACATAAAGTTCAATTTCTTACAAAGCCCAGGGCTCAGGTCGCATGCACAAAAGCATCATTGTTTGATTGTCACCCCACGAATGCACATTTCACAGATGCATGCAAAAAAACAACAACAAAAAAAAGCAGAGACGCAGCTTAGGTGGCAATTTTTGAAAATTTGGCCCCAAGTTGCCTCTGAATCCAAGATCCTTCTGGTTCCTAATCCTCATCTTCTGAACATAGACCCACACTGCAAACTACACTAATTAAATGCTCAGTTATCCTCTGGAGCATTTCTCTCACCAGGCTGAGTCAGGTAACTAAAGCCATGAGTAAAATTAGTCTTTCCAACACTCCCATTACACGTTATAGATAAAATTAATCAGCCATTAGTGGAGATAATTACAGATTTGAAGAAAGAGCTGCAATTACTCATTTTTACGGTATCTTGGGGAAAAAAAGGACCATCAGCAAATAACTGACCTGATAGGAATATAAATGTTTATATTGGTCCAGGTATCAAACTAATAATGCACATAATTATGGGTAAAATTAGGTTTGACTGCTTTGCCGGCTCCTTTAGATGTGAGCCTTGAAGTCCCACCACCGACTCCACCCCATGAATCCACTTATTGGTGCTGTACTGCTGAATAATGTAGGCTCAGAAAATACAGATGCATTAAAATAATTTAACTCTACTCTACTGAGGCTGTCTTTGTAGTTGCAACCCTTATAGGCCTCTGTACTCGCCTAATGAGCTTTTCATCTGATTAACACCCCCCCCCCCATAATTCAATAGCTCTCCATCTCGAAACCTACCCGTGCACTGTTTATTAGCATGATGATGATGAAGAATCCATGCTGAACACTTTATTCAGGTTCTGATTTAGTGCCCTCACTCTGTTATGCAAGTGCTTTTCAACTGTACGTTAGGGGACGCGACTTGCAGCTGTGATGTGCTGCTTTCTCTTATATAATGTGTAAGAAAATTATCCTTCTAATTTAGTCCCACGTAACCCAAGGAGATTCAAGTGCCTTAGAACATCAAGCGAGCTGTATCTTCCAGAGAGATGGAGAATGTCACTGACCTTGAAGATCTATTTCTAACACCAATTAAGAGCTAGCTAACTGGAAAGCACTTTTTCTCTTTTAATCGAGCGCTCCCTCAATGCTGTGAGTGTGTCATTTGAATGCAGCTTTGTCACCTCGTAGGCTAGGTGACTCTCCGGGCTGGTCTCCTGCTTCCGGTTTGTTTAAAGAGAAGCGAAACATAAAAGCGAGGTAGGAAGGCATTGCTGAGCTGTTCCTGCTGCTGGTCCGGGGTTCTCCCACATACTCAGCACCAGCACAGAGCGTAGCTTGCAGATGGAGCAGACCACAGACTTGGCGTGCTGGCTGAGGCACTCTTCCATGCTTACTGTCAGCAAAGCAGGGTACTAGCACCCTGTCCATAGGTCACAGGGCTGGTAACACATGTGTACATGTGACAAAGTAAAGGTTCAGTCACACAGAGTACTAAGATGCTGCAAGAGCACTGGAAGCTACCTAAAAATGGGGTGGGGGTACCAGCACCTCTTCCAGGTCCCTACCCTGCCTATTCCCCCCCAGGCCCTGTTGCTGGATCACATCTTACTCCCTAAATTCCACCCCCCCCCCACACTCTTCTCTCTGCCCCCCCCCAACTGTTTGTCCTTATGACCGGTAAAAAGTGCCCCCTCTTCTGATGCTCCAAGCTGCTGCCCCATGGCTGTCCCACTCCTACGACTTCTCCTTTTATACACTGCTAGAAACAAGTTATGTATTACTTCCTATATGCTTTAGGTTCTTATCCTTTACTTTGCCCCTGCTATAAACCTTCGTCATCCATTATCCTCCTCACAAAGGGTCTGTATATCCCTTTACCGTCTCTTAGGAAATTGTCTACATAGCTACTGGAACAACCAATGTATTCTTGCCCTATCCACTTCAGTCAGGAAATATGCTTACTTTTTTAACAAACACATTACTATTTTGCCAAGGCGAGGCCAATTTTGGTTCATACTAGGGCTGTCAATTAATTGCTGTTCACTCATGCAATTAACTCCAAAAAAATAATCACGATTAAAGCAATCATTATAATTAATCACAGGTTTAATTGCACTGTTAAATAACAGAATACCAGCTGAAATTTATAAATATTTTGGATTTTTTTAAAATGTTTTCAACTATATTGATTTCAACAACAATACAGAATACAAAGTGTACAGTGCTTACTATACATTGTTTTTATCACAAATATTTGGACTGCAAAAAATGATAAACCAAAAAATAGTATTTTTCAGTTTGCCTCCAAGTGCTGCAGTGCAGTCTCTTTATTGTGAAAACGCAAGTTACAAATGTAGGTTTTTTTTGGTTCCAGAGCAGCACTCAAAAGCAAAACAATGATGCTTTAGTTTCCATTCCAGAGGACATGCTTCCATGCTAATGAGGCTCATTAAAAAAAAGATGGCATTAATTAAATTTCTGACTGAATTCCTTGGGGGGCATTTATCTGTCTCTTGATCTGTTTTACCTCCATTCTCTTATAGTATTCTGGGATGAGGATCCAGCATAAGTTTGTTTTAAGAACACTTTCAGTGAAGATTTGACAAAACCCAAAGAGGGTATCTATGTAAGATTGCTAAAAATAGCCACCATACTCGAGCAAAGGTGTAAGAATCCTAAGTCCCTTCCAAAATCTGAGAGGCATGAAGTGTGGAACATGTTTTCAGAAGTCTTAAAGGAGCAACAATCTGATGTGGAAACCAGAGTGTGAGAACCACCAAAAAAGAAAGTCAGCCCTCTGCCGGTGGCATCTGACTTAGATGATGAAAATGAACATTCCACATTGGTTTGGAATGTTGCCCACCAGAACCCATCATCAGCATGGACACATGTCCCCTAGAATGCTAATTGAAGCATGAAGGGATATATGAATCTTTAGCTCATCTGGTATATGAATAACTTGCAATGCCAGCTACAACAGTGCCATGCGAATGTCTGTTCTCACTTTCAGGGGACAATGGAAACAAGAAGCTGGCAGCTTTCTCTTCTGTAAATGTAAAGAAACTTGCTTTTGTTAGCAATTGTCTGCAGAGGAAGCAGGACTCAGTGGATTTGTAGGTTCTAAAGTTTTCAGTCGTTTTATTTTTGATTGCAGTTATTCTTGGCACATCATTTTACATCTGTAAGTTCTACGTTCATGATAAAAATGATGAGTAGTCCTGTGGCACGGAGACATGAACAAAACTATATAGAATCATGAGCTTTTGTACCACAGAACTACTCGTTATTTTTAAAGTTATAGACTAACATGGCTACCTCCTCTGAGACTTTTTTCCATGATCAAGAAATTGCACTATGGTACCCGTCTTAGTTGAATTTAAAAAATGCAATTGCCTTTGGTTTTTACAATGTAAATATTTGTAATCAAGAATAAACATCGAGCGAGCACTGTACACTTTGTATTCTGGGCGGTAATTGAAACAATTATATTTGAAAATGTGGAGAACATCCAAAATATTTACATAAAAGATATTTTGTTCTTAACAGAGTGAATAATTGTGTGATTAATCACATTTTTTAATTACACAATCATTCATGATTAATTTTTAAAAAAATGTCTTGACAACCCTAGCTCATGCTATTAACATGCCTAGGGCAACAGCAAGGCCTACAGCCTACAGATTCTGCCACTCTTCCCACAGCTCCAGGGATGGAGACAAACTCCAAAGCACATTGGCATCCAGAGCCATCTGAATCCAAATATCGTAGGGTTCTGAACAGCCATTTCGAATGTGCCTCACAGATGCTTTGGGTAGTGTCTGGAAGTTGAAATGCACGGCCTGTAGAGGACATTTTCCCCTCCCAATACATACGCATGTCTGCTGTGGGTATGCTTACGAGAAAGACTTTGGGAATTACTAGCATCATTTTCCAGCAGCGTCCACAGCATTTGATAACTGAATCTGAATACTGAAGAAAACCCTGTTCCTTGGCCATGTTTCCGTTTGCAGGCTAGATGCAGAGGAGCGCTGCATGGGGAGGGCAGAAAAACCTTCCCCTTACAGACCACGGAGAGAAGGACCGGTTGAAAATATTTCACCCAAAGTGTTTTTCAACAGAAAATCAGTGTGTCCATTAGAAGAATGCTTGTACAAAAGAGTCCCTTATCAGCGGAGTATTGGAATATGCACGGAAAAATGTGCACTCTAAGTTTTAAACCAGGCTCTTTGGTAAAATTACATGTCCCATAATGCACGGCAGCCCCGGAATTCCTCTGATGAATGGCAACGGCTTGACCAGAGGGGAGACGCTGGGGCTTCACAGACCTTGTAGTGCTGCCGGAGAGCCAAGCCCACAGAAGAGATCGGAGACATGAGGCTCTCACCCTTTGACACTCATGAGATACCAGGGCAGCATTTCTGAGTCAACGCTTTCAGTTTTCGGATTAATGTTTTCAGTTTTTGACAAATGTTGCCAGCTTTGCCCAAGAAAATTAGAATTTCCTTTTTGGGTTGAGGGAGGACAATGATATTTTTCCACAGTCTGTCATGAAGAGGGACCTACAACATTCATAGTCCACTTGGGTCAATTTCATAGAAATGGAATTGTAAAAATCATCCATTTGGTGGTTTCAGATATTGAAATGGGGGTGTTGTAAAAGGGGGTGGAGAAGCATGAGGCAAGAGAAGGCCGTGTGGGATGGAGGGTCACAAGGCTATTCCAAAGGGGTTGTGGTATTCTCACCCTTACTTGGGAGCTGCTGCTGGCAATGCTGCCTTCAGAGCTGGTCTCCCAGTAGGCGGCCATAAAGCTTCCTGCAGCTGGGAAAAGTTAGAACATAAGAATGGCCATATTAGGTCTGACCAAAGGTCCATCTAAGCCCAGTGTCCTGTCTGCCGACAGTGGCCAATACCAGATGTTCCAGAGGGAGGGATCACAACAGGTAATCCTCACATGATCCCTCCCCTGTCACCTACCTCCAGAGAAACAGAGGCTAGGGACACAATTCCTATCTATCCTGGCTAATAGCCATTGATGGACCTAATCTCCATGAATCGTTCTAGCTCTTTTCTGAACCCTGTTAAAGTTCTTCACTGCATCCTCTGGCAAGGAGTTCCACAGGTTGACTGTGCGCTGAGTGAAGAAAAACATCCTTTTGTTTGTTTTAAACCTGCTGCCTATTAATTTCATTTGGTGGCCCCTAGTTCTTTTATTGTGGGAATAAGTAGATAACTTTTCCTTAGTCACTTTTTCCATACCAGTCATGATTTTATAGACCTCTATCATTTCCCCCCCAGTCTCCTCTTTTCTAAGCTGAAAAGTCCAAGTCTTTTTAATCCCTCTTCATATGGGACCCATTCCAAACTCCTCCTCATTTTTGTTGCCCTTTTCTGAACCTTTTCCAACCCTTGGAGAAGTTCCAGCAGATGGGCCTGATCCAGACCCATGAGCGACCCTGGTATGGAAAGAGGAAGTTCCAGTCCTTCACCACCTCAGCTGAGAATAGCATCTGGAGCCTGGCATATGGTAGGCATCCACAGCCCTGTCCCTACCCTCACATGAGTCAGATTTCACAGGGGAGACCCCACCTGTGATATATTTTACACAGCTGTGAATTTGGTAGGGCCCTAGTCATGAAGAGTCTGCTAGCACAGGCGAATGTTGTATCCCTTCTCTGCAGAGAGGAATGGTTGATGGTTCTGTGGAGTTCTGAGTACACTTGCCTATCTCTTGACCAGCACCCACATTTCCAGGCTGATGGCTGACAGGGCTCCTCAGATCAGCTCATATACGTGTTCCTCTCTCATGCATGTGTCCTGATATCTTGCTTTAAGTATCCTGAAACCTCCCCCCCCCCCCGCCCGAGTAAATTTCTATGTCTCTGGAAATTGTGGCAGACTTTGCCCATGAGATAAAAGATTAGTAGCCAGTGACAGAAGAGAGTTTCTGATTAATCAATCCATTAAAGGTTGAAAAAACTCACCCCCTGCGGGTTTCAAGCTCACATCTCTTATCTGCTCCTTTGCAAGGATTTTGAAAAGTGACTATTAACTCCTCGGTGCAAGATGTGTTATTCTTTACCAGGCAATCTCCGAAGAAAGAATCCTACAACAAGAAAAGGAGGATTTTCTTGTGGTGTCATTAAATCCTAGATCTTCTGAGCCTGTCTCACTAACGGATTTCACACGCCACATGTACTCAAGCCCCAAGCAAGCATTTACTTTGCGGAGGCTTTTATCATCCTGTTCTCAGTCATGATCTCTTCATACACTAACACAGAGAAGCTGCTTCCATCTTCATTAAGTTTTGCTGGCTTGGCTTCCTCGGGCAACACTGAAGAATTAGTGATTAGTATGTAATTGGAGCAATTTCTGGGGTATTCTGTGCCCAGGTGAAGAAAATCAGTTGCCAACGGAAAAGTTCCCCAATCTTGGAATAGTTAATTGCCAATTGCTTACCTCCACTAGCAGCATTTGTTAAATATTATAGACTAGAGGATTTACCCAACACCGACACACAGACAGACAAACTCTCTTAGATATATAGTATATGATAAGGGTCAAATTCTGTTCCTAATGGAATCAGAGGGAATTTTGCAAGCGATGTCTGTGGCACTAGAACAGGGCTGTACACTTGGGCTGTGTCTAGACTGCATCCCTTTTCCGTAAAAGGGATGCAAATTAGACACATCGCAATTGTAAATGAAGCGGGGATTTAAATCCCCCCTGCTTCATTTGCATAAACATGGCTGCCACTTTTTTCCAGCTCGGAGCTTTGCTGGAAAAAAGCACCAGTCTAGACGGGGATCTTTCGGAAAATAAAGCCTTTTCCGAAAGGTCCCTTAAAAAGGATCCTAAAAAAGGAATAAGGGATCTTTCGGAAAAGGCTTTATTTTCTGAAAGATCCCCGTCTAGACTGGCGCTTTTTTCCAGCAAAGCTCCAAGCCAGAAAAAAGCGGCAGCCATGTTTATGCAAATGAAGCAGGGGGGATTTAAATCCCCGCTTCATTTGCAATTACGATGTGTCTAATTTGCATCCCTTTTACGGAAAAGGGATGCAGTCTAGACACAGCCTTGGAGAATACTAGAACTGGAAGGAACCTCAAGGGGTCATTGAGTCCAGTCCCCTGAAATCTGGCAGGACCAAGCACCATCTAGATCATCCCTGACATGCGTCTGTCTAACCTGCTCTTAAAAATCTCCAATGATGGAGATTCCGTAACCTCCCTCAGCCATTTATTCCTGTGTTTAACCACCCTGACAGGAAGCTTTTCCTAATGTCCAACCTAAACCTCCCTTGCTGCAATGTAAGCCCTATCACAAGAGGTTAAGGAGAATAATTTATCTCCCTCTTCCTTGTAACAATTCTAATCCATACTGCCATCTGCTCCCTTGGATATTGTGAAAAACAAGCCACCACCACGAAGGAGTGGGAATTGCCTTAACATAAATGTTCATGATCAAGCACCAACATGATGCAGTAACTCGAGCTGAACGTGGAGAATGGTGTGTCCTCTTCCTTCCTGCCATTGATTTCCTCAGTGAACCCAGACACACACTGCTGCACCTGGCTAGCTAGTCATTTGATGGAATATAACATCTGTATTTAATAGACCTAACTGAAAAATTGAAACTTTTTTTTGCAAAAAAATTCTTCTGATTGTCATTCAGAAACTTCTATACTTGCTTCTGTTTTAACCTGCTCTCACATTTGCTGTACCTATCTCACAGGACACTTGAGGGAATTTGTGTTTAATACTGCCAGGTTGTGAGATTCCCTTGTTTTCCTGGCATATCTATAAACCATCTGCAGATACTGCAGCCATCAAAGTGGCTGACTGGAACCTGCTTCAGAGGAGATGAGCGTGAAATTCTGTCTCAGAATTTTTTTTCTTGTTATTCTTACTGCTGTCATTCAGTAAGGTATTGAAAAGGCTGACAGGGCGAGGGGGAGTGGCGGAGATGAGGAAGTGAGGGAATTCTGGAGTGGGTTAAAAGTGGAAGGAATAGGAAAATAACCTCTCTGTGAATTATCCAACCTTGTGGCCTCCACTTATAAGCTATGTTCCTTCTTGTTTCTTCTGGACCCAAAACTCTCACTGACAGGATGGGAGTAGCCAATGTATGATTGTAGTTTACATGTTTCCTCTTCTGCATGTGTTTCTAATGTGAACACAGTTCTCTGTTGGTGAAGGGGAAAAACCGAACAACATTTTCTCATGGGGGGCAACTGAGTGCCTCACTTCAAAGGGCACTCTGACAGCTCGTGAGTTTCCTGATTTGGGGGCAAAGGTCAACCCGTCTTCACTACTGGAACAGCAGGTTTCTTTCGAGTTGCCCGAGACAAACTATATTACTGGCTTTGTCTGGTCAGACAGTATGGCCACATACTGAGGGGCTCTAGAGAACTGGCATGACCGCATGACTGAAACAAAGAGGGAAACAAAATGCAGTTCTGAAGTCCAATTCAATATATTTAACCAGCTCTCACACTGAGAAAGGACTTCAGTGCAGCAGAATTGCAACTGACTATGTTTCTGGGGGGAGGTGCACACCTGTAGATCTTTCTAACAGAACTAGGAGTGTGCTATTCCGCATATTATTTTAACTTTGATAAGGGGCAGTAAAGATCCAATGTGGCATTTCATAAGTCAGTTCAGCACCATGCCTCTTCAGCAAGGATGGCACTGACCGGGCAAGAAAAAGTTGTCTCGGGACATGGACACACATTGTATTCTGACCTCAGATTGCAGAAGGATAACCACCAACTCACACGTACCAGGGTGGAAGACAGAGCTTGACCTTGAAACCAGCCCAATGCTTAAAAGGTCTGAAAGCTTCTTTTGCCTGGGCAACATGTCTCTCTTTTGCTGGAGAAAATGCATTATTGTGGTTTTTTAAAAAGCAAAACAAAGAAATAAGTGGGCACCTTCTTTGTGCCCTCCACTAAGCACGCTAGGCCAAGGATGTGAGACATCACCATGGAAACTCAGGTTCCTGCAGAGCCTAAATCAACAACAAGGTCCACTCTCTCCCCACGCATGTGCCACCTCCATTCACACTAATGGAAGTCACATGCATGAGGGGTAGGAGAATAAATTGATGTTTAGGCTTCTATTCTCTTTTCCTGTTAGGAAGTTTGCTGATACAACTATGCTGCACCAGGCCTACACTGGCATGCAGAAACAGTGACTCGGGCAAGAGAACTTGGGAAACAACAGGTGTGACTCTTCCAGAGACCTTAAGAAATTGAGATACTTAGGGACTGACAGTCTCCTACTGAGTTTTGTACCATGTTGCTGCCTGACTCATCCCAAAGATCTCTGGATGCCGGAAAACTCGCTCAACTTTAGCAATATTTTCCTGTGGAATTGGAACCTTTTCTCTGAACTCTATGTCTGAAGGCAGACTTTGTCGCCCTCTAAACCATGCTTCTCAAATGCAGACATACTTGGCCCCCTATTAAAGGAGATAGGAGAAGCATATGGAGCCTAGGCCGGAATATAAGCCACGTGAGGATATATGGTAGTCTCATGGGACCTGATATACACCCTAAGGGTACGTCCAGACTACATGCCTCTGGCGACAGAGGCATGTAGATTAGGCTACCAGACATAGGAAAATGTCTCATCCCAGGAGGCATACCTGGGTGGTCGACAAATACCTGTGATGTCGACACCCGCACGTCCAGACTATCCAGCTAATCAGCTGTTTGTCGGCTCAGCGCGGCAGCCATGTAAATTTAAATGAAGCAGCGATTATTTAAATCGCCGCTTCATTTTCCTATGTCTGGTAGCCTAATCTACATGCCTCTGGCGACAGAGGCATGTAGTCTAGACGTACCCTAAGTCATGCACAGACTCTTGGGCCTTCCCATTCTACACAGAATGGAGATTTGGATGCTCCTTGCATCTCTCTCACTCCTCTGCACTTCAAAGAGAACTCTGAATGGGTCTGGGGAACCATTCCCAAGCAGGGGACAGGGTAAGAGATAGGCGGGAAAGGCCTGGAATAGAAAATCACAGGACTAAGCATTATCTTTCAGGTCTGCCACGTATGTGGTAAAGATCCCACCTTAAGAGTCCAATAAGGTGAGCCCGCAGGGGCACAGAGTCTCCACACAGATAATGTTTTTCTCCTTTGTACAACAGCTCTGCTAGGTTGTGAGCTGGGTCCTGGAGACAGCCTCTCAGCCCTACATATCACCCCGGGATACACCTCTAAAAGACTGAGCCCATGCAGAATTGTTCCCACTCAGCAGGAGTCCACTCAACATGAGCTTTACTGCCCAGGGAGGGAAAATTCCTCTGTCCTGCCTGTGATGCAGGGAGATGGAAGGAAAGACTGGTATAGCATACGCCAGGCCCACTCCGGCAGAATAAACTCTTGCTCAACCCCTCACCCATTACAAGGAACCTTTTACATCGGTAAAGGAAAGCACTGGGCTTTTTCCATTGCCAGGATGCCCTTTGGCAAAGGGCAGGCGAGCAGGTTGCGGGCAGGTGCTAGTACATTTTTGTAATGTTTTTGCCAGATTGGGCCCTCTCTCATGTCATTAGTTGTAACAGCAGGTTGGGAAAGAGCTTTATTCTGGCCCTACTTTCATGGCTTCAATCCCACGGTACCTAGGTATTGGTGGGCAAGGCATGTCGTTCTTCTCACTCTCTGCCCCCATGACTGACAGTGTGTGTGTTACTAGGAAGTGATCTTTGAGATACAGCCAGTCCCCGGGTTACGTACAAGATAGGGACTGTAGGTATGTTCTTAAGTTGAATTTGTATGTAAGTCGGAACTGGTACATATTGTAGGGGAAACTCTAGCCAAACATTTCTCCAGAGCTCAGTTTTATTCTCCCACACCTCACTTCCCTCAGTCCTTTATTCTCAAGCTGAGGTGTCTGCTGAGAAAAGCCGCTCCGCGTCTCCCTGGTCTGCTGGGGGGAAGCAGCTAGTACGGGGTTGCCTCACCCCGTTTGTAAGTAGGGATCCCATGTAAGTCGGATCCATGTAACCCTTGGGACTGCCTGTAGTTTCCAGCCAAGGGCCAAAAAGTGCATCCGGGGGCTAGGCCTCATAATATACCCTTGAAAGAAGGAAGGGGCTTATGCCCATTTTACAGATCAGGAGTGTGAGGCTACATCTACACTGCAGCTATGCTACATCCAATGAACGTGACCGCTTTTCTGAAAAAAAAAATTCAGAAAAGCGAACGTGTTCTTTCGCCATCCCCGTAAATGTCATGGTATGAGGAAGAAGGGGTGTGCCGAAAGAGGAGGTTTTTCTGAAATTTGGTGCCACGTAGATGTGCCAAATTTCGGAAAAGCCTCTTCTGAAAGAAAAGCAGAAAATGATATGTAAATTGTGGTTTGCAATTTGCATATTTTTTCCAACTTTTCTTTGTCATGTAGACACAGCCTGAGAGTAAGTCATTTACTCAAGGTCACATACTGGGTTGCAGCCAAGTTGAGCTTTGTACAAGGAGAGGGAGCAGCACAGATGGCTGTTTGCCGTCTTTCTGCACTCTTCCCTCCCCCATCCACCGATTCTGGAGCTGTTCGCAAGCTGCTTTGCCTTGGTGCAACTTTAAAGCAGACATGCCCTGATACAACCCCATGACAGGAGTGGGAGCAGGAGAGACAGTTGGAACTTACTGGTAAAGTGGGTGCATGGAGTTTTACAGTGATCCCCTGGGTCAGATAGGTACCTATTACTTCTCCAAAGGGTTAGGCTGTACAGTCTCTACTAAGATTCAGTGGCCATCACAATCATTTCAAAGGTATGCAAAGATAATATTCCAGGAGTGATGGATCTGCAGTGGAAATTATGTTCTTAAAGCCTTGAAGTTGAGGCAGGTTACCCGGAGATGGTATAATTGCCATTGGGTGGATTTGAACCCGGTACCTCTGGAGCTTAGTGTACAAGCTGCTACACAAACCCAGTGGGTGCTGAGCTCAGGCTGTAGAGTTCCCTTGTTCTTATCTCTCCATGTAAGGGGTCTAAGTGCCACTACATGGGACAGCAAACCACACTAGGTGTGTGGGTTACAGTGGCATGCCTCACATAGCTTCTCTTCAGAAAAGGGGTAACATGCATTTATAGCCTTGTCTGCTGATTTGATTACTGTCGATTGCACACCTCACAACGCAGTCTGCATTATTCGCACCCTGAGCCACAGCTTAATCAAGAGATTGCAAAATCAATAAGAGAGGAAGGAGATCGACAGACAAAGCCAGCAGCAGGAGCGTGCCCTGGTTATGAATAAAGAACATGTGACTGGTTTGAACATCCCTAGGGGGACAAGCAGGGACGTGGGGCCCTCCACAGAGGAGGCAAGCGGACAGTGTGTTTTCCTGAATGGAGGGTCACAGCCAACCTAGCTGTAAATTGCTGCAAGAATCTTTGGGAGAGCAGTGCTCCATCAGATGGGGGACTATTTTGTTAACTATCGCTAGGCTTGAGCCTGTGGGTCACGATTGAATTTTGTGTGCAATGTTCCTACTCACTCTTTCTAGACGCTCTCTTCCTTGTTCCAGAAATGGAGGCACATTTGCTTTACAAATGTATCTAAGTGCTTCATGGTCAGTGGAGCGGCAAGCTGATGTGGAGCTGGTAAATGGGGGTGCGCTGTTCCTTGGGGGCAGTGAATCTGAGAATAGGGAGAGTGGGCAGGGGCTGGACGCTCAGGGCCTGTCTACACTAGGAAAGTATTTCTAAATAACTTATTTTGAAATAATAACTCCTGAAATGACTGCAGGTTGGACCTCCCTGGTCTGGCACTCTCGGGGCCTGACTGGTCCCGGATGAGGGATTTTGCCAGATCTGAGGAGGTCATTTCTGATGCCTCTACCAGTAGTCCCCCCAGCTCTGGCCTGGCCCACTGGTCTCCTGGCTGGCTCCCAACCTGTGACAGGCTCCGTTGCCCTGCCAATGCCCCCAGGCAGCTGTGCACCATGGTTCTCGGTTCCCTCCCCACCCCAGCAGCCATGAGCCACCACTCTGGGACCCCCTGGCAGCCATGCACCACTGCTCCGGACCCCTCTGGGCCACTGCCGTAGCAGCACCACCCAGCACCTCCAGGTCTTTCAGCCCCACTAGGCAGCCTGGTTGCTGTGCTCTGGGTGGCCCAACCAGCAATTTTCTGCTCGTAAATCTGCTGCCCTGCTGGTCCTGCAGGGCTCCCTACTGCTGGCTGCCCAATGGGACTCTGGGGTTCTACAACGTTCGTGCCGGACCACGGAGTCCACACTAAGAGAAAGCCTTGAAATGAATCAGGTTCAATTAATGTGGACGTGCTGCCTTGACTGAGAGCACTGGGGAGTAATTACTTTGAATGACTCTGAGGAGTGGTTATTTCAAAATAGCAGTGGAGCATCCACGCTACGGCTATTTCAAAATAACTATTTCCAAATAAGCGTTAGTCCTTGTGGAAAGCAGGAGTTTTTATTTCGAAACAACCAGCCCCTTATTTTGAAATAACGGGATTGGTCGTGTGGACGCTCCGCTTGTTATTTGAAATAAGGGGAGTTATTTTGAAATAGCTTCTTAGTGGAGACCAGGGCTCAGAGGATAGGGGCTGGAATATGCCTGCAAAGAGACAGGGCAGTGCTTGTGTTATCTGTGGGGATGCGGAGCTTCCCGTGGCTCCCCTTCATGGCAAACAGTGAATCGGAGCCAATGGGAGCCATGAGGCTCGGTGGCTGCGAAGTCGGTAAATAAACACAGCGGCGCAGCCAGTTAACAGCTTTCTCAGCATGGACCCGCAGACCACTTTGAGAAATACTGACCTAGACATATTAAGCATTTTACATCAGGACTGCAGAAAGACTTGTCATGAGCTAGTGCAAACAATTCATTCCTTAGATGTAGCCCTTTTAGCCTCTTTGCAAATTGCCTGAACAGAGAGAAAGACATAAACCAGATTGTTCTGTGTCTACACCAGAAAATCACTGCCTTAGTCTCATCTTCTCTTCCTGACTTCTTCTGGCAATCTGACACACCCGGTCTGCATGTGCCTCTGTGTCCAAGCAAGCTCAAACAAAACGCCACAGGAAAGCCAGGGAGGGAATTATACCTCTGTATTCAGTGCACAGTTTGGGCCACATGCAGTAAAAGGGTGAGCACCACACACTATATAAAGAGGAGAGACAGACATATTGAACAGCTGCCTCATTCCATGTGCACTAACTAGCATCCTGTGGGGAAAACAGTCTGTAATCATGGAGCCAGAGACTGTATCATAATGTACATACACAAGGAGACACAATTAATGTTACAAAAACATCCTTAATTCTGGCCTTGGAGCGCTTGCCTTCGCTGTCTCAGCAACATTCATTGAATACGTTTGTCGAGTGGAAGTGCTTTCTATTGAAAAAAAGAAGTTCAACAAAATCACTTCACCCCACAGTATTATGAAGGCTTCGGCCCTAAAACTTCAGCACTGCAGCCCACCCCCACGCCACGGGAGCTGACACACTGACTCCTCGAGAAGTGGGCTGTTATCCTCTGCAGACCGAGGAGGAGGAGATCACAGATCCAAGTAGCTCAGTCGCTCCATTTTATACAAAGCTGAGTACCTAGGACTTGGCAGATTTTTCAGAGAGATGGGATACGGCCACACTGCAATTTAAAACCTGCAGCTGGCCCATGGCAGCTGACTCAGGTATACGGGGTTTGGATTAAGGGGCTGTTTAATTGCACTGTCGCTGTAAAAACTTTGACTCCAGCCTGTGTCCAGTGTCCTCCCCCCTCACAGGACCTTGGAGTCCAGGTTCCAGTCCCACCATGAATTAAGCAGCCCCTTTGCCCAAACCCCATGAGTCAGAGTCAGCTACCATGGACCAGCCACAAGGTTTTAATTGCAGTGTAGTCAAACCCATGGTGGCTGGAGAGAGATGTCTGCCATATTAGAGATGTGGGTTCAAACAACCAGCTTGTATAAGTTCCTGCCTGTGTCACCAGCTGCCAGTCAGTGAGTTCTGGCTACAGTCTTTGAGTCGTAAACAAGCGGCAGTCTTTAGACAAGCAGAACTGGTTGTATAGAAACAACTCTGCACACTGCTACAGCCACACACAAAGACAGCAAAGCAAAGCGTCATTACTATTGATTTGGTTAATTTCTTTGCCGCTGCAAAAGAAACTTAAACCTTCCACTGGCCTTACAGCTGAAAGAACAATAAAGAGAAACAAATCAAAGGCCAGATTCCTATCTTGCGTGCCTCCTGGAATTCAGTCTGGAGGCCTTTAATTGTTTCCGTCTCAGAGAAAATCTAAAGCCCATAGGAACCTCTGTCTTGTTCACTGTTATAAACAGCGGAAGGTAAAGAACAGAGGCATGAGCGAGAGTCTGCCAAAAATTCACTAAGGCTCAGGGAAAACTCAGGCAGGCATGAGATTGTGTCAGCTCAGATGTTGCAAAGTGAGTTCAGTTGCAGTTTGACAGCGGGGTTTGCCATGCATTATGCACAGGTTAGACTCCAAATGTTTCATGTCTCTAGATCTCACGTCCCCTCTTAACTATTGTAAACTGAGAGTAACTCCATTGACATCAGCAGAGTTCCACTGCTATAGAACCTGGGCTGACAGAGGAGAACGGGACCTGTAGAGTCACTCCTATCGCAAATATATTAGATAATGTAATACTGATAACACTGTAGACTAACTATACAAGTGCTTTGAGGAGTCCCTTTTAGCCACGGGAGGGATTTCATTTAGAACCAAAAGCTACAGAATGTTGTTTCTGCCATAACACAAAATCATGGATTCTTTGCTTGCAAGGGTTCTAAAGGTTCTTGATTCTCATCTTCTTCACAATCTCAAACTAGCCCAGGCAAATGGATTTAGTGTGCACAATGACGACTGCTCACAGAACTAGCATTCCAGGAACCCTCCTACAGATTCATCACATCAACAGCTGCTGAAGCATTTATAGAATCATTGTATTGTCCAGATGTTAACACAGAAATATTTCTGGATACCTTTACTGCATAGAGATAGGCAAACAGATGTTGCAAGAAAACAGAACACATGAAAGGTTCACATACACACACTAGGGATATGTCTACACTAGCCCCTTAGTTCGAACTAGGGAGGCTAATGTAGGCATTCGAAGTTGCAAATCAAGCCCGGGATTTAAATATCCCATGCTTGATTTGCATCTTCCCGGCCGGTCACCATTTTTTTAAATTTACAAGTCCGGAGTAATTGCCCGTGTCTACACGCAGCAGGGACCCGGTAGTTCGAAATAAAGCCCTAGTTCGAACTACCTGTTATTCCTCCTGGAAGGAGGTTTAACAGGTAGTTTGAACTAGGGCTTTATTTTGAACTACTGGGTCCCTGTCGCGTGTAGACGCAGGCAGTTAGTCTGGACTTGTAAATTTCAAAAAATGGCGACCAGCCGGGAAGATGCAAATCAAGCCCGGGATATTTAAATTCTGGGCTTGATTTGCAACTTTGAATGCCTACATTAGCCTCCCTAGTTCGAACTAAGGGGCTAGTGTAGACATACCCTAGGTGTACAAAAGGGAGCCAGTGAGCTGAATTAGAATCAGAACCATCTCCCCATGCTGTAAGCAATCCAGTGTCAGTCAGCATGTGGGAAGGCTGGTCTTACTTGCTGACAGGGTAGCTGATAGCCTCCAGAGGGAAGGAAGACGGGGCGGAGCAGGGGCATCCAGCTACCCTCAGAATGGCACAGAGCATGCAGCATGGTGCTCTATCAGCAATGTAAAGAGTCTCGTGCTCTGGCAGCCGGAGCTCCGGGCCTCTTTGAATCACTGGGGCAACTGCCCCATTTGCTGCCCCCCATCAGAGGGCCTGCTTGCTGAGACTCTGCTCAGGGTCTCCCTTGAGCCTTCAAGTCTCCATGGCCCTTGCAAATCTAGGTCCCTTCTAAAGCCTGATCCCCTTTCTCAAATTCCACCCCTTGTTCTGGAATGATGGCAACTCTAGAAGGAGCGGGTGTTTCAAGGGTCCCTATCGGCACCTGGAGAGATGCTCTCTCTCTAATTAGCCAGCATTTATGCACGTTATTTAATCTCTGCCTCAGAGAGGCAATGATGGAACAAACCAAACAACTGGAATTTGTAATAAAAGAACAAATATTAATGAAAACAAAAATCTTGGCTAAATGGCTACATGAGCCCACAATGTAATGGTGTGGCATCCATTTAAACCAAGAAAAATCATTAATACTGAATTCCAGCTAAATCGCTCATCCCCACAGCCTTTGCACATGATTTTTATGAATTTTTCAGCTCCATGCGAGTTATAATCCTGTTTGCCATGGTGCAACAAAACCAAAACACAACTTCAACAAAAACTATAGTGCAAATTGAGTATCTTATTTCAGGTTCAGGGTGCTGTGTAGACACACCCCTGGAGACTTACAAAAGTACATAGTTTTATGACCTTTTGTGGGCAAAACCCACTTCATCAGATGATGAGCTGGACTAGAAATATCAGAAACAAGTATTTTAAAGAGGAAAAATTAAAACAAGAATCTGTCAGTTTTAGGACTGGTGCTAATGAGGCTAATTAAATGGGCTGGAAGTGTCCCCATACCTTGCTTTTGATGGGAAATTTCAGTGTTAAAGGCAAGGGAGACTGGCTTTATAATGTGACATCCAGCTAATGTCTTTGTTCAAGCCCAGGGAAACAGTGTCAAATTTGAAGATGACTACCAATTCCGCACTTCCTCTCTGTAATTGGGTAGTGAAATTCCTTTGTATTAGAATGGCTACTCTTAAATCCATGATTGAGTGACCAGGCAGGTAGTTATGGTAATTGCACATGCAAATGAATGAACATGGTGCAACTACAAATGCCAATTAGTTTTGAAAATATTCAAACAAAATTCTGGAAACCCTGATGCTACACGGTCATGCATACCTGCAGCCTGAGCTATAAAATAATGGTGAGGGCTAAAACACATAAATATACATAGAATTACCCACCACTGAAACATGGCCACCTCTGGAGGGCAAACCACCTGATTTTATTTCCTTTTTAAAGGAGACAAAGCAACAGAAATAATTCAATTTAATTTTTATATGGCTCTATAAAATAATGAGAAGGTGCCCATGCAAACGACTGCCGTGTCGTTTCATACCTACATCCATTCATGCACTAAGAACCACAAAATCAAGTAGATTCAGTCACAATGGCTTACTAGTTCTATTTTCACCTCAAGCCCTACCGTCTAAGAATCCCATTTCCCTCAAATATCCCATACTACAATACACACGCACAGTGTAATAAAGTAGGCCTCAATCTGACCAGGACACCGGGTTAACATCCCTTCTTTTGCCTTATTAGAAGTGGCATTGAATTATTAATGCCTCACAGCATCAGAAGGGTAGGTTTGCTTCTCACCCGAAAGAAGCCAACAGAGAAGTGTTTGGATATGTTCTCTCTCTCACACACACCTGGACATGTACACACACACACACACACACACCTGGACACAGGGGCAGAGAAGGAGATTATGTCAGTGCCGGAACACGGATCGATACTCCATTGTGGCGGATTGGAACAGCTCCTCGGTGCGATGCTCGCATGGAGCGCTGGGCTTCTCAGAGGTTCTGAGGGGTGACTCATGGCTGTCAGCTCGCTGCAGGAGCATGGCAGCTGTCTCCACACGGCTCAGGGTGCACTCGCTGCTGTCAGCTTGCTGTAGGAGTCACGCCGGTGAGTCAGAGAGCATTTTACCTCGAAGCTGCAGAGTCCTAATCTAATTGTCAGTCAGAAGGGGCACTGGCCTGTGCCATGGTCAGGCCTGCCAATAACGAGGGGGAGGCGGAAGACGGGAAGAGGGCAATCACTCTGGGACATGGTAATTCAAAGGGGCCAGAGGCTCCTGCTGCTGCTTAGAGCCCAAGCCCTTTAAATCACCACCAGAGCACAATGCACAGTGCACTCCAGGAGGCTCTAAGGGCTTCCGATGGAGCTGGGGGTGCCATGCGGTGCACTCCAGGAAGGGGGTGGTCACCACAGTCCGGGTGGTGCTGAGGGCCCTGCCCCATCCACTGGAGGCCCTGCCCCTTCTCGGAGTGAAGAGCCCCCCCCACCTTGTCCGGGGGCCCAGGCATATCTGCCACCCCCCTTGCTACCCATCTATGGTAGCCAGGCACACGTGCATATACCACTTCTTCTGCACCAAGCATATTCCATTTTGTCAGGTACTTTTTTCATCACTCTTGTGGAAGAATTGCTGCGGGTTGACACAGTCCATTGGTGAACACTTCTCCCAGTAAGTTAAGGCCAAGAGGAAAAAAATCCAACCTAGTGAAACCATAGCCACAAAAGGTTTGGAGCAGAAGTGCTGAATTACAAGCTGCTATTTCACTTCTGTACCGATTGCAAGTGTACTGCCAAGAAACACCGTTCTTATGAGATGTTCTGCCAATGAGGAGGTTTGAGTCGAGGAAAAGAGCTGGTTGGATGATTCAATAAAACAACAGTCACTCTGCATGTTTTCTCCTTGTAAAGTCAAGAGTGAGTTCTTCTAGTTCATAAGTTTTTCTAAATCATAGAATCATAGAATATTAGGACTGGAAGGGACCTCGGGAGGTCATCGAGTCCAGTCCCCTGCCCCCATGGTGGGACCAAATACTGTCTAGACCATCCCTCAGGGGCAGATGACCGTTTTGCAGGGCCCTGGGCAACATAATTCCGCGGGGCCCTCCCCTTTGCCACAGCGCATGTGCAGTGATGCCATGCACATGCGCAATGGAGCGACGGCGCATGCACGGGGCTTTCTGAAGCGCGGGGCCCGGGGCGGCTGCCACGTTCGCCCTGCCCTGTATCCACCTCTGCCATCCCTAAATACTTTGTGTGAACAATTTCCGCCCCAGAGGTTATTGTCAGCAAAGTACTGATATCTCCTATTCATCTTTTGTGAGATGTGATTGATCATTTGAAAGTGTGACCATATTTTGTCACCTTATCGGACAATCAAATTTTCAGAACTAAAGAAAAACAATGGAGAAATTGGGATTAAAAACGACTCAACAGATAATACATTGTAATAGACATTTTCAGATGAATTCATGAAAACTTTTGACAATATATTAAATTTTATACAAGTCGTTACCTGAAGATGCAGACACTATTAACATTTGGCTTCTCGGACAACAGTGATCTGAGTTTTTGTGGTGCTTTTTTTTTTTTTTTTTTTTTTTTTGGAGGAATCTGGTTTAAAAATTCAACCATCTTTAGATGTGAATAAAAATTTGAATTGTATTCCATTCTGGGCTGTCTTTCTTGAGATCAGCCCAATCCTAACAGATATAGGTCAGGTCAAACTACAATTGAGAAAATGTTTTTTTTCCCTTTGGCATAAGGTGGCCTGAGTGTACAATTGTTAAAATAATCACAGCAAACAGAGCTACTACTTTCGCTAAACCAGTGCTCAATGCCAAGTGAAATTCAGGTTCCATGGTAGACCCCAACACTCAGATAAGCATTGTCAGAAAGATTTGCTAAAGTTCACATACCTAGGAAAAGTTTTGAATAATCCAGAGCCCAGATATGATTTTGTACAGAAGCCACATAGAACTTGCAGTTCCACACAATCAGGTTAGATTTAGTGGTTTCAACTGAGCTCTTTCTATTTTGATGTTTTGGTTCATTCAGATGCAAATCTCAGGGGTTAAAAACCAGGCAGAGCAAAACTAACTAATGTTTGGGCCATTCCATGCCAATAAAAGCTGCTGGGTTTGGCACCGATCCCAGGCCGCCTTGTGTTTGCTGATACTTTTATTGCATCCTGGCTCAAGATGTTTTGACACTAAGCATTGCTGACACTTCTTATCGTTTTCATTGCATTCGTGAGGTCTGTGCATGTGTGCATACTCATAGCGAAGACTGACTGAGAGAAAAAATGGGCCCAGACATGGAAGGCAGGAGGGTACATTTTACTGGGGCCTAGATGCCCTGTGGTATCTTGCTCAGCCTGCAAAGTATGGTATGTGTGTGGGGGAAGAGGCCCTTGTTACAAGTTTGTATTGCGCCTGAAAAAAATTATGCTTTGGCCCTGCATGTCACCCCTAGGATCACTAAGGCCTGGCCTACACTGGGAAGTATCCATCTTAAAATAAGGGATAAGGGATCTTTCGGAAAAGGCTTTATTTTCCGAAAGATCCGCGTCTAGACTGCCGCTTTTTTCCGGCAAAGCTCTGTGCCGAAAAAAAGCGGCAGCCATTTTCATGCTAATGAAGCGGGGAGATTTAAATCCCCGCTTCATTAGCAATTGCAATATGTCTAATTTGCATCCCTTTTATGAAAAAGGGATGCAATCTAGACGTAGCCATTATGTTTTGATGAGGGTGTATGTGATTTTTTTCCCCAGAAACATTACATCAAGAAAAGCTCAGAGATGGGTACTGTTGAACTGCTATAAATGCCACTTATACCAGTAGTGATCCTACTGCATCCACGCTAGCAGTGTTTCACTGCTTGGACTACACTGGTTTAGTGAAAGCAGTAACCCTGTTATGTGTGGAGAAGGCCTATGTGTCCTAGGGACTGGGGCTGAGGGGTAGCCCCGCTTTTGGGCTGGTACAGAGGTACGTTGGTCAGGCAGGAGCTCTGAGGGGCACGATGGGGTGTACTTACTCTAAAGATTTCAGCTGTGTTTTAACTCAAGCTCAGGGATTGTTTGTTAATTCAGGCTAAGTAGCATGGCTATGAATTCTAGAACTAGTCAAGTCTACACCAGTAATTTTTGCCAGTGTAGTAGCATCATTTCAATGACTTTTCTTTTTACATTTGTATTCTGGCAAAAGCCCTAGTATACACTGTGTCTAAATTACATCACTTTTCTCGAAAAAGGGATGTAAATTAGACACTTCGAAATTGAAAATGAAGCCGGGATTTAAATTTCCCGTGCTTCATTTGCATAACGGCGGCCACAGGTTTTTTTTCTGAAAAGGGATTTTTAGATGGGGATCGTTCAAAAATAAAACCACCTCATTTTTTCAGGAGTACAGGATCTTTCAAAAAAGGGTTTTATTTTTGAATGATCCCTGTCTAAACAGCTGTTTTTCTTCCGAAAAAGCCCCTTTTCATAAAAAACATGCAAATGAAGCACAGGAAATTTAAATCCCGGCTTCATTTGCAATTTCGAAGTGTCTAATTTACATTCCTTTTTCGAGAAAAGGGATGCAGTTTAGACATAGCCCTATTTACACTGATATAAGAGTTCTTTTGTCAGTAGAGCTTATTTTACTTGCCAAACTAGCATAAACTGTATTGGCAAGGTATTCTTTTGCCACTATATGCTGCTTTTATGGTAGGAGGGTTTTGCTGCTCTAGCTCTTACAGAATATGCCCTGTCTATGCTAAGACCATGTGTATACTAAAGACTTCTGCCATTATGTCCATGTTGGTTGGGATATGCAGAGGTATGAGCCTAATTACCAGGAAAAGCCCTAGTATAGAAGCAGCATACCTTCACTTTTAACAGTATAGCTAGCTTCTCTGGAGAACAGAAGGGTTGGAATAAGGTATAATAGCAAGTGCACTGTTTATCAGCATAAACTCCAACAACACTATGACAGTATGGTATACCAGTGCAGCTATACCTGCCGAGTGTAGCACGGACAGGCAGAACCAAACCTGGAACCTCTGGAGCTTAGTGTATGAGCTAAAAGACAGCTGGCTCTCAGCTAAGGCTGTAGTAGAAATTCATTCTTCCTCTCTGTAAGTGGTCTAAATGTCACTACATGGGACAGTGCATCACAATAAGTGTGTGCATCACACAAGTACTCCTAGATTAGATCTTTTAGGTGTAGTATACCAGTATGAGCTGTGTCTAAAATATGAGGGGGTTTGTTGGTGTAGCTACACCTGTGGGAGCTGCATCTATGCTAGGTGGGATTTTGCTGGTGTCACTGCAATGGCTCAAACTGCCTAGGTGAGATGGGCTTTGTTGATCTAGATATAACCAGCAAAATCTGTAAGTATCAACACGCCCCAGAGGTTTGATATAGGAGACAATTGTGTGTTTCTAGCATAGGCATGCGCCGCACATTTCATTAGGGTGTGCACCCAGGGATTTTTTTTTTAAAAGGTGAACATTTATTGAATACTCAATCATACAGGACATGCTGCGAGCGAACGCGGGCTTTCTATAAATTTCTTCAACATCTATATTACTCAGTTTGGAGCTTATTGCATAATACAACAACCCATATTTTAAAACAAAGAGTGTATCATGCGATTAAGTTAAAACACAAAGCCACTTTCTTTTTGAGACATTAGGGTGTGCCTGGGCACACCCCCTGTGCACACCTATAGTTTCTAGTCATGGCATGGATGCACTCTGGCAGACTTTTAGGGTGAACAAGGGTCTGGAGCGAATGTTTGTGACTGGCTACATTAGCATTTTCAAAGTTAGTGAGTGTCTACATTAGCACGTGAGTAAATAAAGTCAATGAGCTCAAGTAATGGCATTCCCTTGTTTCTGTAGGGACACTGTCCGCTAACAATGGTTATCTGAGACCCCTGGGAACCTGGCTTCCTACTTCTCTGCCTTTCACAGAGGCTGGGCATCCTCTAGCCACTAATAAACGGAAGAACTTCCTCTTCATAGCCAACAGTCCTGAAATGCAGCTACCTCTGGGGTGGCTGTTTAACAACACACAACAACACAACACAGCAACTGAGATGCAGGACTCTGTGGCTGCCGTTCATGAAAGAAGATGCCACTGATGGTGGTATTACTTCTTGTGAGCAGGGTTGTAGCTAAAGATGCTGACGTGCCAAAGGCTGGCTTTTCTGCATCTCGTACCTGCGCACTTCGATCACGAGGGAGTGATGCCAGCCTGTGGCTGCTGAATCTGACACTGTTTATGACTCAGCCTCTGCCCCGCAACATTTGTACAGTGGCAAATCTCAAAACGAGCCACCCCATGATTGACTGCTGCTCCTTGGTGCAAGCTCTCTGATACTGGCAACTCCCAGCAACAGCACCTAACAGTTCAGGGGCATGAAGCGAAGGATGCTGAAACCAATGGAAACCGAAGGGAGGATCGAGACAGGTACATTGGAATGATCTGAGTTAGAGTCTGGCGAGGATTTAAAACATACCTATCACTTCTGCCAGTATGGCCGCCACCCTTAGTTCTGCATGCCATCTGAGAGCTGGTGCATCCTGTGCAAGACCACGCTCAGAACCCAGTTGTGGAATGAAGTAATGAGTGAAATGAAAGCGAGATCGATATTAAATAACCCCGTTCAGAATTCAGTGATTCCCTAGATCTTCTCTCAGGTTGCTGGCCAGGACCGGGGCTAATTCCTTTGTGAGATTAGTGAGAAATTCCCAACCCTGTGTCTTGAGGCTAGCAAGCGGCAATTCCCTTAACATAATCTGCAAGTGTTATCCCTTTGCTACTTTAGAAAACAATGAGTAGACCAGTGGCACCTTAGTTTTGTGGCACCTTAGGGTACATCTACACTGCTGGAAGTATCCAAAAATAGCTATTCTGTAGCTATAGAAGCAACTGGTTATTTCAAAATAGAGAATATTTTGAAAGAACAGGAGGCTTATTCTGACATTCCGGTAACCCTCGTTCCATGAGGGGTGAGTGGAATTTTGGAATAGCGAGTTGTTTTGAAAAACACTTGAAATAAGCAACGCAATTTGCATAGTGCAACTTGTATCACTTTTTTCGAGCTAAGGGTGCTGTGTACACGCTTAGAGATTAACAAATACTATATATATATATATATATATATATATATATATATATATATATATATATATATATATATATATATATATATATATATAGTGTATCATGAGCTTTTGTGGGCAAAACCCAGTTCCTCAGAGGAGATGGATCTCTTCAGCGTAAGAGTCTGGACCAAGCTTAAGGTAGACCCTGGGCCAGATTCTCTACCACTTTTCATCTTGTGTAATCACTTGTACCTGTGCAAAAGGGTGTAAAATGCTCCGTCTTATGTGGTAGCATTTTACATGTACAGGTGTAAATGATTATGGCAGCTGCAAGGCAGAATCTGACTTGTTTGGCAGTAACTAGCTGCCACCATGTTGTTGCTTTTCTGTGCAGCAATTTGAAGCCCTCTGTGCAAACCTCATGTTTCCAATTTAGTCTGTTTCACTGCCCCTCCCACTCACCCTACCCCCCATTGTAGTGTCTAGATACAATGAAGAGGGATGACGCAGCAGCAACTCTATTTTGTGTGGTATAAAATGGAAGAGAGGCTGACATTTTCCACCCATCGGTGAAAGCATGGAGAACCCTGGGGTGAGTCAGATGCAGGCTGATATTTACCTGCTGCTGTGCAATGCCTCGGGGCAGCACATTCACTTGTTGGTTTTGCCGACTCCCTCTCAGAGGTCGCCATGCTACCCAGGCATCCGTGGACTATTTACAGCTATCTCATTCCTTTTATTCCACCTGGTGGGGTGGATTTCTCCACAATGACTCATCAACAGGGAAAAACTGCAGGGGAGAGCATTACAAGCCTCCCCGCGGTAATTCTATTGATTTGAAACAGAAACTTTCTGCTGTGAAACTCTACCAATGTTAGAGCCCAGCCTTGTTCAGAAAACAGCCCATCGCAGCGGCCCCAGAAGAAACCTGGCAGGCCGGATAATCCCCGCTTCATTGGGAGAGGTGAGTCAAGAGGGTGTTCCTTGAGGATCTGTGAGAGGTCAGGGATCTGAAGGGAGGGCACTTGGTAAGAAGAAAATTGGAGATGTCCAAAGAAAAGTGCTGCTGTGTCTGAGGTATATTTGGTGCGCTAGCCCCATTTGGCAACCAGAGGACTCCTTGGAGAATCAAAGAATGCGAATGAAGAAATCAGATGTAGCTTGTCATCGCACCTTGCTCGAATGGCGAAGATCAGTTGCTGAGAGATGATTGCCTCAGAGGTTTTTATATTAACTCCCCACGTGTAGCATGGATGGTAGGTTGACATGCTGTTGCACCAGTGGTTAGAGATTTGACATTAAAAAAAAAAGAAGCCAAGTAAATAATTCACTGTTAACTTGGTGAATTTCTACGCGCCAAGACTCTAGGCAGATGGGAATTGGAATAGCTCCAGTGACTTGAATGCTGCTTCACGCCTCCTGAGAATCTGTCCTTATCACTTTTGCATCTGTGCAAATTGTTATCACTTTGATCTGTGAATGCACTGGAAATAGTGACATTTTACACCCAGAACAAATCAGAACAATTTTGCTAAATCATAATTTTTCTTCTTTTCCTCAAGTCATCCTCTCTCTGATTCCTTGGTGACAAACTTAGGGTGCATCTACACGACACAGAAGATCGACGCTGCCGCTACATGTCTGTACGACGTGGAAGATCGACGCTGCCATGGTCAATCTTTTGAGGTTCAATTTAGTGGGTGCAGTATAGCCCCACTAGACCAACCATAAAGGGTGCCCCCATTGCACCGGTACACCTGCTTCTCAGAAATAAGGGAAGCTACATAATTTCCATAGCTGGTATTGCATTTCTTACTTTGACCTTCCCGCGTAGTATAGACCAGGCCCTAGAGACTTCTGGGCTCCTTTTTGACCCGCAAGGAGCACTCTACCTTGCACTTGTCCCCAAACTATGCTTCAGCCCTGATCTGGATGGGCTACGTCTAAAGCGTGAGCATCCAGTTCCAGTTTCATGGAGCGTTAAGCTCTTGACTTCCAGGCCAAGACTGATGACAACAACGAATGACAACAACAGGGGTGATTTGTGACAAGAGCAACTCCCTGCTGGGAAACGGGTAGAGACCACCCAATCCATTTCACACTGGCTTTCACACAAACACCTGGATGCCATGCATTTAAAAAATGGGACACATGAAGTAAGAGATGGCTGTCTGAATCCCAGTGCTGCCACCAAGAGTCATTTAAGCATCAGATGCCTTCCCCCTCCCCCCCCAAATGTTCACTGGGCTCTGCTTACAAGCAGTGCAAAATATATAATGGTTTGTACACTCTATTGTACTTAGTTGACAATAGTAGTGGTTCCCCTATATTGGGGTGGGCAATCATTTTTGATGGGGGGGCACTCCAACATTTTGGTAAGTGGCCAACGGCTGCACTTTTCTATGGAGGGGGTGCCAAGTCTGGGACAGAGGTTGGGTGCAGAAGGGAGCTTGGGTTAGGGGATAGGGACACAGGAGAGGGTATGGGATCTGAGAGGGAGTTTGGGTGAAGGAGGGGATTCACAGCACACAAAGTTTCCCCCTCCACCCAGCACAGAGAGGCAGATGGAGCAGCCAGCTCCTTGGCTGTGGATCCAGTGGGGTGGGACGCAAGCCAGATTGAAAGGCTTGGTGGACGGATCCAGTCCTGGGCCATATCTTGCCCACCCTGCCCTATAGGAACACCCTTAATAGCTATATCAATTGCTACCATGAATTTTGTCCCTTCTATGTCCTGCTGACTAGAAACTTGGTTCTTCCCAGCATACACACTTCCTGGATGAACCAAAGCCTCCTGGGAGAGTAGAAAAGACGGGTTTGTTTGGTATCTCAGCTGTGGCAAGGACACTGCAAACTGTGCAAATATCAGGCCTATCTAAACACTAGATGATGAAAGGGACTAATTAGCTAACAAGCTTGCAGCTACAGAGGCTTTACAGACTATTTATCAGCCTGGTATAGGCCAGATATCTGGAAAATCCTCATTGCCTCCACAGAAAAAACCAGCTAGCTAGCTCCTATTTAATCTACTTCTATATCAATATAACATACCTAGCTATTTAAAATAGTTTGCCAGCAAATTCTGCTTTAATCTCTTAACCTTGCTGTTCCCCAAAGGATTATAAAGTTCAGTGCAAGGTCTATTGATTCAAATGAGCAGGCATGGTTTTTTTCAAAGGGCTGGATAATTGTGTGACCGCTACTATACCTAGCTATGCAGGCTGAAGCAATAAGGTTAATGAAATGTCATGCTTCAAGGGATAAATTGTAGGGGGGAGATTGTGAGGGTTAGGCAGGAATCATACCCAGCGTGTACAACTTTGCAAAACTCGCTACATTTTCCTCTTTCGCCGAGGCATCAGGTATTGGCCACAGCATGATGTAAGATGCCACATTAAATGGGCCGAGAGCCTGATCTCATACAGCAAGTCCTCTGTTCCGACACATTATCCTCAATATAATTAACTGCTGAACCCCATTAAGTTTAAGAGATAAGACATTAGAAAGACAATGGATCCCAAATTGTAATCAACTGTTTTGCTTAAGCACAAGCTTAATGTAAAGAAATTACATGCAGCCACTACAAAGTTAGCTGTTGTGAGCAAGCCTACTAAAAATTGCCAAACATGGCCTAAAACTCCCTTTATACTTTAGCGATGTCCTTGGAAGCCCCTTTGCTGCTTAGGAGGCTGTAATTGTGGCTGGGACCACTCTGATACTTTTGAAAACCATGAGTCCCTTCCGCGTCTAGGAGCCGTGTACAATCAAATATTAATTGTGCTGTCATGGTGCAGTATAGGTTGTGCTGCTGAAAACCAGCGCTCTGTGGTCTGGCAACACTGGACCATGGATGCTTCTGGACCAAAAATCCCAGGATCCTAATGGCAGGAGGGCTGGCAGATCTACAAAACAGCCCAGTGGCCAGAGCTGGAGCTCCCTGGCAGTGCAGGCTGAGGCCCAGGCTAGCGAAGGGAGGGCTGGAGGCAATATGCCGGTCAGGGTGGTAGTGAGCTGGCAGCACTGATCCAGTGGAGAGTTTGGGAGCCAGTGGCAGGGGGCCTCCCCTGGACCAGCAAATTATTTAATTCAGGACCAGTCAAGTCTTGAGGGTACCGGGTCACCCTGTTCTCTCAAAATTCCAGCTGCTTTGACATCCTTATTATACCGTTCCTTGTAGACAGGAGTTAAAAATGGTTTTGCGAGCAACGTTTTTTGAGAATGACCCCTCTACAATGCCACTGATCACTTCAAATGTAGAAACTCTTGTTGGTTTACACTAACTGGGGAGCTGTCCCAAGCATTCCTCAGTCTGAACATTCACTGGAGGGTATGAAATTTGACAATGTGAGGGGACACAAATCCAGTGGGATCAGCCCAGCCTCACAGAACTCCCTCGTGGTGCAGAGAACCACACCCAAACTTACTGCAGATCCCTAGTGTGTGTACTGATCTACGGGAGACTGTTAAATGTTGCTCTTGGGTCAGGATTCAGAAGCGAACCCAGGCTATCTTCAGGGTAGGCCAGAGTGTGATTCGGGCTACTCCTGGGAGATTTCAACAGCAGTGTCTTTCATCAGTGAAAACGTCAGCTCAGAATGTTATCAAGGTGCTTTATTACAAAAAGAATAATAATTGAATCGTTACGGTTTTCAGCTAATTGTACATCTAAAGTATGTGAAATGTGCCTGAAAAAGTCAAGGGGAAAAATTGCCATTAGAGTCCTTTCTAACCCACTTGTTGATTTTAAAATGGCTGCTGGCGACAGCACGTCGACCAGACTGTGGTTTGCCACAAGGCACATGCCGCAACTCAAGCCGGCCACAAGGGGCGTGCTCGGGGAGAGCTCTAGGAAGTGGTGGTAGAGGCCTGCACTACACGACCCATCAACTGCCACCTGCTGGGCTCTTGTAAATCCTGCTTCCTCCTCTGCCCTGGCCCAGCCAATGGGAGCTGCCCTTGGAAGCAAGTGTGGGGTAGCACTCAAACCCCCTTGTCAGCCCCTAATGTTGGAACCAACTCCAGTGATCAGTCACTTTCCTGCTAACAGTTCAGCCAGCGCTTTCGTGCCACGGACAGAGCGACTGATGTGTTGGAATCCCCAGTGTATTCTCTTTGCCACAAGGCAGGGCAGTGGTAAAGCCAAGAAGGTGGCAAAACTCGGCCTTTCTTTACCAACTGCACTATGGTCCCTTGAGATGGTTGCCAGCCAGATTGCTATGGATTAGCTTTTACATGCCTCTGTTGAAAAACAGGCACTTCTAAGTTCTGTGCTCTACCCATTCTAATACAGCCTTCCTTAAGAGAGCTCAGATATGCAAAAAGTATATCCCAGCTAATCAACAAAAGGGGGGTGGGGCAATTACCTCCTGTGTAACAAAAGGGGCCTGTCCTTTATTAATATATTTTAACTTCTTTAGAACACCACCACTGATGTTGCATAATCAAACATTTCAAAGGTATGAAATTCCTGAATTAAGGTTGCCCTTGCAATTTTAATTCAGCCCCTTTTTGCCTAGGTGTTAGATACATCCTTTAATCCCATGTTCACCCAGTCAGTCTCCACCCTACCCACTCCTGGTCCCTCCTTACAGATCTTAGTGCTGGCATCCCTTTCTAGGCTCCTCCTCCTCTCACTGCTGACTCATCACCCACAGTCATCTGCCCTCCCCTCCCCCAGCTCCACCTCCTCGTCCCTGTCTTTTTGCCCTGTCAGTCCCAGTTCTCCCCTCCCCCCCCATAATTAACAACTTGTCAGTTCTGCTGAATACTTTTACATAATTTGCATCTCTATTTCTAGGATATGGGTGCTACAGAGGAAAGAATAAGTGTCAGGTAGCCATGGGGTATATGACAGGGAAAAATGAGGCAGGTGCATATGGCATACCACACCATACCATGAGAGGGCACTCAAGGTAGAACTGCCTTATCACAGCAAGGTTGTTGTTTTTTGTTTGTTTTTTTAACTCTCTATTAGAAGATGAAGATTTCTCATTGTATTTTAAATGGCTAATTTGAAAGTTCAAAGGGAGTGTGATAGCAACAGTGAAATAATAAAGATTTTGACTCCAGTAAGAACTGTGCTTGAATGGATGTGCAATTTAAACTGCCAGAGTTCTGGAACATATACAATGCCAAGTATCGTCAGTCTGTAATAATCCTGTCCCTCAAGAAATCTCCTAATTTGTTTTATTGCTTTTTAATATTTGTCCCCTTTCATTTTCTGAAACATAATCATAGTTCAGTGACTTCGTCTGCCTGGAATCCAGCGACAAAACCCCTGCTGTAATGATGTACAATGAACCAATCCCAATTCCTTAATCACTCTGCTCCTTCTATTGTTGCCTCACTGGAATTCATGGTTTCCAGGAAATTCAATTATATTCGCAATTTCATCATCAAATTACTCATATAAATAACTGACAACATAATGGGTCCTCTATTTTCTGAAAATGAAACAGAATAATAAAAAGTTATAGCAAAATATGGAATGTATTGTAAGAAGTCAAATTTACGCTAGGTAGCGTATTAAGGAAAAAGAGACGGCAAACACTACTCAGCTATGGATTTGTGTTTGCCACATGGTGATAGCTACAAAATCAAACTTTTTTCACTGGGACACAGACACAGGTGCTGTTGCAAGAGCGATCATGAGAGAAGATCAACATAGTACAGGCTTTTGTATTCTTATTCAATTGCTTCCAGAAATACTGCAAGATGAGAAGGAAGGGGACCATGGAAATAAAAACACAGCACAAATAAACAACTGAGCCAAATCACATGGTTGAAGCGTTACCTTAAAAGTAATTTCTCAGTACCATGCTGTAGTAGTTAGTATTTGCACCCAAAGGACAATTTGTATGTGTGTGGGATTTAAACTCTCATTACTTTTTGTGTCACGGATATGAGATACAGTAATGGAATTCTGAAGCTATATGTACTACTGATGGACTCATCAGGACTAGATTTACAATTTGTTCCTAACTTCTCCTTTTTTGTTGTTTTTTTGCTTTTTTTCTTTTGTTTCATGATATACCTGACTCTCTCACTCCTTGTTTACTTCTATGTTCGCATGTGCTCCCGATATGAGAGGGATAAGGTGGGCAGCAAAACCAAGAGCTAAGTTCTATGACCGTCTGGATGCTAACAGCAATCTTCCATGTAAGAGTGCATCTACACTGCCCCATTATTTCGAGATAACTAGTGTTATTTCAAAATAATGTGAGCATCTACACAGCCATTATTTCAAAATAATTTCAAAATAATGGATGGCTTATTCTGAAATCTGTAAACCTCATTTTATGAAGAATAATACCAATTCCAAAAGAGCTAATTCAAAATAAGGCGTGTGTAGATGTTCCACTGCTGTTATTTCAAAATAGCCCCTCACTATGGCCTTTCTATGTTATTCCTCCTCAGTGCCTCCTGGTGCTCTAAATCGAGATAGCACGTCTACATTAGGGATGCCTGCCATGGACTAATTTTGAGGTTTCCTTGCAGTGTAGACATGCTATTTTGAAATAAGCTATTTTGGAATAACTATTCCAGAATATCTTATTTCGAAATGGCTGTGCAGTGTAGATGTACCTTAATGATCTTGAGGCATTTCGAATGCATATATAATCAGCGTGACTTCAGCGGAATTCGAGAATGCTTGACACTTTGCAGTGTGAGGCCATGAATTTATCGTGTTCAGAAGAAAAACAGTACAAAACACTACACTCTCCCATAAAAATATGGGAAAAATCAATTCTGAAAACCTAGTCCTCAGGCAAAGGACATCACCTGCCTTGCTTGATAGGGAGTATAATGAACCATAATGAACCTACAGAACAATTTCAATCCCATTACAATTTCAAAAGCAATCTCTAATTTGGGGCACTCACTTTTAGTTTCCATGTCTACACTAGGAAATTATTTCAAAATTACTCAATTCGACTTAAGAACAAATTTGAACTTGTGTGTCCTCACTACGGGGAAGCATCGTAATTAGTCAGAGGCAGGGTCTGTTAATATGGACATGCTACCTCAGACTCAGAGCCCCATGAAGCACTTATTTGGCAAATAAAATGAAAATGTCCTTACATCCCTTAAATCATTGCTCTGAGGCAAGGCAGGGGAAGAGGAAAGAAGACTACCTCAGCCCATTCTTACAACAGCAGTTTGGGGCCAGATGAGAAATGCCTCTCTATGGCCGCTGCAGGGAGGGGTGCTTGTTCCCCCTACTGGTGCAGATCCGGGTTCATCTGCCCCCTGTACTTCCCAGCCAGAGTGAGGAATTCAGCAAACTGTGCACTTTCCCCTCACTCCCTAGTGAAGGAAAACAGCCAATAATGTTCCTGTATGAATTGGGGGTTGTGAGCTTCAGCCACCCCCACCCTAAAAAGCACCCTAGGTCGTGGAAGATTTGGGGCTAGGGCAGTCCTACATGGGGGGGCGCATGCCCCCAGCCAGCTGCTTTCACCTGCCTGGTGATTTTGATTGTCGTCTGTTTGGTTTTATGAGAAGCAATCACAATCCAGGCACATCCCATTTTCCTGGCACAACCAAACCCTGACCATGCGTTAAGTTATGATAATTGGTAATCCTAGCTCTTCCCATAGACGAGTTCTTCAACAGACAGACAGATAGACAGATGAACACACAGAGTCACAGTCAGATAAACTCTCTGAAATAGATAGTTGACTATAAAAGAATCCACAAAAATAGGCACCATCTTTCACATTCGGTACAGTTCTTCTGCAAAGTTCATCTGATTGTTTATTCTGTGCCCAGTTGGGACTGATTTTGAGACCACCACCTCCACATGTGCTATGCATACTTGCACTATCATGCCTATGGTTCCTGCAGCAGCTGACGAGTGTGAAGTTCTTAGGTGCTAGCAACAACCTTCTTAGATACTGTACAAAAAGTAGCATGCACAGATGCACATATGAGAGAGTATAGGTTGTGCATAAGCCAGTGAATTTCAAGTAAAAACACTAGTGAATTTCAGTCCCTCAGGTCCATAGTGCAATGTATCCTGGGTAATGTCTCATATCTGGCTAAATAAATTTGAATTACAAAAAATAATTTCACAACTAAAGGGGAAAAAATGAATTGCCTTTACTGTACAGTTATTTAATGTATTCAAGGCAATTCTCTTTGATTTCCCTATTGTCACTTATTCTTCAAAGCATTATTATTTAAATTGCAAGTTTGCCATTTAAGCCCCAAATACTGCTAATAGCAGATTATATATTAAATTGCTTTAACAAGTCTCACACCCACACAACCCGCGTCACAGCAAAGAATGGGAACATTAGGAGATTGTTCCTACCTAAAAAACTTTAGACTGTGAACCTGATCAAACAAGTAGGAGAACATTTAAACACTTGTTGGTGGGGTAACTTTTTTTCCCAAATAGAGATCTGCTTAACCAGTGGTTTACCAGGAAGGGTGAAAGGAGAATTAACCCATTTCCTCTTTTAGCTCATGAGAAGGGTTTGGCTTAATGGAAAGAAATGGTGTGGTTCTTTTCATTAGCTTATTGCTCATTCTTATTAGGAAAATCCTGAAGAATTCGGTGCCCCCAGAAGAATCATGTGACTGAGCCAATGCACTCTTCCATAACCGGGGAGTATGACTCACTTATCCTTCATCATTACTATGCCAACTTTTCACCTTTTACTACAGCACCATCTTTAGGAAAGAAATGTTTTCAAGGATAAGATAAATATTGTACAGCTGAAGGGATGGGAATAGCTATTCACACCCAAAATGAAGGCTCCATTACCATGATAAGGAGCTAGGCTAGTTAATAATTAAAGGGAGTCAAATGGCAAATAGCAATGTGTTGTATCATGCAAGCAAGGTACTAACAAACTTAAACAGGACTTTATTTACCCAAGGTGAAACCTCTTTACAAAGCTGCTGCTGCTCCCCTCTGTAGCTCTCACTCAGGCCTGGCCCATCTCCTCCCCCCTCCTTCCTGTTTCCTGTGCTTCCAGATTCCCAACAGCCAGTGCTCCCAGTTCTAATAATTACAAGCAGCATCTAAAACACCACACAGTGACATCCACCATGTCCAGCAAGGGCAATAGAGGATTAGAGGGACCATCCATGCTAAAGTAAAAGGTTAGTCCCAGCAGTTAGGACAAAAGCCCTGGCCAGGCAAAGACTTCCTTTGAGACCTTGGGCAATAATGCTTGATCTATGCTTAAAATTTAAGTCAACAAAATTATGGAGCTGAGGGATGTGAAGCACGTAGTATAAGCACAAGCTAGGTGGACAAAAGAATGCTGCTGTGGACATAGATTCTGTCACTTGGAAGGTAGAGTTCCTGCAGCTACAGAAGAACCCCTCTGTTGTTACAGGAAGTGCCTACACAACAGTAGAATAGCTATAGCATCATATCTGTTCTGTTGTAGCACCTCATGTTAGACATAGGCTATATTTCTCTTTGCCTCAGTTCCTCATTTGTAAAATGGCAACAGGTAAGCCTTGCCTTATCTCACAGGCTTGTTGGAAGGACAAATGCATTATAGGACTTGAGATGTGCAGTTATCAGTGTAGTAGAGGTCCTTAGAGTATCCTAGATAATGTTGATGTCTGTGTCCCATTTTTACACCCATGTTGCCACTCTGTCATAGGGCAGCTGATATTCAGGGTCTTGCAAGATGGTGTCTTAACAGAGAAGAAATCAGTGTTGCAGATTCTGGGCCTATTCAAATTGAACCTTACTATATGCCAGTTCTGAAAGGAGATAGTCAAACAACACGCACAACACGGTGTTCTTCAAGAAACCCACATACGCCAAGTTCCCAGGGAGCATGTTTGTCACATAAACTGCGCGTAATCACAGCACAAGGCAGAGCGCAATCCCTGCTGCTACTCACACAGCTCCAACTCTCCCAAAATTGTTTGCACACGCAAAACTGTTCAATGCTCCCAACTGTCAGCGCTTCACGATTCACCCCGATGTTTCTCTGAGGCCACTCCCCACTGTTTCTCCCTGCTTTGCTTGGTTTATTCGGAGTTCCTCAGTGGGCTGGCAACCGTTTATTCCTAAGCAGAGATGGGGTGGTCAATCAGCACACAAGACACAATTCAGTTTTTGTTACTAGTCCAAACCATGGAAGGGTCCCGCCTACCCATCACAGGCAGATTATTTTCAGTTGTGTCCCAAACTGCAGGATCCTTAGATTCCTCAACTGAATCTGAACACTCATTTCTTCACCTCCACCCTTGACATTAAATAGAGAAAATAAGATTTTTTTTTCCATAGCATATGATACAAATTCTTCTTCCTCCTTGTCACTCCATCAACAATGCATTGGGAAATTGTTTGGAAAATAACAAACCAGTAGCCATTTTGTCCTCTAAACACCACTCATAGAACACTCTTAAAATTACTACTGGCATCTAGAGCAACTAGCAGTGCATATTTACCCTGCTCCCTCTGCCATTGTGGGGTGCAGTCTCTGGGGTTCCCCACCATCCTGTCCTGCTGGGCTAGATTTTCTGATCTCCCCCAGACAAGGCACAAAGTTGGGATAACCGTCCCCCTGCCCCGAAGAGCAATGCAGACACTGAACCACTTCAGCTCTGTGACAATGCAGTTCGAAAGCACAGCACCCAGAAAACCAACCCCCAAAAGGAATTCAAAGCCCCCCTCCCCGCAAAAATGTGTTTGTCTCTATACAAAAGTTTTACACACAGAAAACTCATGAGGGTCTTCACCCTCTTTATCAAGACACGAGAGAACATGCAGTCTGATTGATTGCTTCCCCAAGGTAACAATTAATTACACTGGACCTGATAGTAAACAAAGGTGAGTATTAATTACAAACAGTAGGATTACAAGTGAAAATAGATCAAATTAAGCTACAGAATTAAACTAAAAAAAGCTAGTTCTAATACACTAAAAGCTTATTATAAACTCACCCTAACTTGCCCTTGTTTCAGGCAGGACTTCAAGGCAAAGATGATCTTTTACTCTGACTCGAGTCTCCAGCCCTACTTCTGGTGTGTCAGGCGAGCCAAACACAAAGGAACAGCTAGCTTCCCATTGTTTTTATAGATTTTTCCTGGGCAGGCATCTTTTGTTCTCTATCTTCTCCTTCCATGGAAAATTTACCTGGTATCCCACTACCAGGTGGTTTGGTCACATGATTTCCTAGGACCAGCCCATTTTGGGAGTGCGGAGGGGTGCAGGGACAGCAGCCATGATTACTGGGATGCTACTTGCTTTTCTCCTCTATCAGGGAGTGAGGGGAAAGTACACGGCTCGTGTGGATGCTTCCCACTCCTGGCTGGTGAAGGGAGGAGCAAACAGGGAACTTCTGGAGAGAAGACAGGGGCTTTTCTTCTTTTGCAGCTATTGCAAAGTGCCAAAGTGCACATTTCTCCAACAAAGCATCTCTAGTGCTTCTTGCACTTCTTAGTGAATAATTCCCATTCTCATATCCCTGGATATGAGATATCCCATGATGCCTGGATATGAGATATGTTCAAAATCATATGGTCACTATCGTTAGAAGATAGGATTGTTGGCACAAAGCAAGATCTGATCTATCAATTTCTGGTGGGCAGTTTATCTCACTGCTATTTCTATCCTCATGAACATGTAATACAGGCCATGAACGTGGAAATTGGCATAGGTGCAATAATCACATGTGAAATAAATGTGAAAAAATATTGGGGAACACTCCAGAAAACCAGTGTAGAAGAAGAGCATTTTAATAATCTGTAATAAAGTCCAATTCAAAATTATTAGCTTCATTCTAGGGTATGAACTCTGTGTCCATATAGCCTGCACATCAAACATTTCCACCTACATGGTTCTCTAGAAAAAGGCCTAAACCACAAACCACTGGACTAAAATTTTGATATTCTTCTCTATCCCCCACACACAAAAAGAGGGACAAACTCCTAAGGAAGCTTGTGTTTGGAGCTTTGATATGTCCCTTTGTAAGTAGGTTTGGCAGGAATAAGCAGGGAAGAAGAATGGTTATTGGTAAATGTTGATTTCACTTTACACAAACACACACAAAATATTTCCATTGAGGATAATCAAAATTTACAGATTGGCAAAATAAAAAAAAAAATGCAGCTTGAGAATTTATTAGAGTCAAAATCCATCAGTTTAAACTTTTGAATTAGGCCTGCTACAATTGAGCTACTAGTGAACAAATAGTAACAACAGACCAAGCTTTCTTGATTCAAGGATATTTACTTTGCATATTTCTGAAGTGATGCTGACTGTGTGTGTTTTAACGATTTATAAAACTTGAACATTTTGATTGTCACTGTCTACTTTCGTTAAATCATTTTCTGGCACTCACAATTTCACACAATCATGAACATTTAAATTGATACAAAATTAAAAATGCATTAAAATAGACATTTATATTATAGGAAATCTTGCCTTTCTAAGCAACAGATATTGGTCAAATAATAGACATTACCTAACGTGTCGCTAATATCCTGGGACCAACAAGGCTAACGCTGCACTTCTTAAATGCATTTCAATATTATTAGTTTTAATCTGTATTATAAAAGAGAAAGTTGTGAAGAGTAAACTAAAATCTTTATACCACCTAAAGTTGGGAGGTGTTCGGGTTCAAATCCATCTTTAGGCCATGATATGTGAGTACTTTTGGACATAGAAAGCCCCATCAGTTTCAATCGGAGTACATATAAGAATGAAGTCAAACAGGCATGGAAACTGGGCCTGCAGTTTCTCTCACACTTTTAATCGCGGACCCACTTTGCATAAAGAGGTGTATGTTACCGCAAGGAGAAACAACCAAATCTATTAGGCTAAACCACCGGACTCCCAAAAGAAATGATGTAGTCTCAAATCCAACAAAGCTTTGTTACAGCAATTGTCTGCATTGCATGCTTAATGACAGAACTAGGGATGTTAAAATTAGATTAATCAACTAATAAAATAGTCGATGGACTTTCCATCGACTATTTGATTAATCGATAAGGGCACTTCTGCTTTGAAATATTGCAAAAGCCCACACAGTGAAGATTCTTGTTCATTTCAAAGGTGGAACACCACCTCTGCACCCTCAATGAAACATCAGTGCAACATCCCCTTCCTCGCAGGTCTACTCTGTTTAGGGTCACCCAAGCCTACGGTGGCACCCTTGACCATCTTAGCTAATAGCCATTGATGGACCTATCCCCAAGAAACTTATTCAGTACTTGTTTTAACCCAGTTATACTTTGGCCATCACAATGCCTCACGGCAACGAGCTCCACAGGTTAGTTGTGCCTCATAAGAAAAGAAGTGTTTCCTCCTGTTTGTAGTAAAGCCAATGCCCATACATTTCCTTGGGTGACCCTTTGTTTTGGTATTGCGGGAAAGGAAAACTAATGCTTCTCTATTCACTTTCTCTATGCGGTTCATGGTTTTATAGATATCTGTCTGTCATATCCCTCACCCCTTAGTCATCTCTTTTCTAAGATGAACAGGCTTAATCATTCAAGTCTCTCTATGCAGTTCTATACCCTTGACTATTCTGGTTGCCCTTTTCCAGATCCGCTCTATCCTTTCTGAAATGGAGTGATCAGAACTGGACAGAGTATTCAAGGTGTGGGTGGACCAGTGATTTATATAGTGGATTTATGATATCTTCCATCTTGTTTTCTAGCCCTTTCTTAATAGTTTATAACATACCCACTGAGTTAGTCCACTGAGTGGGAGTTTTCGGTGAACAGTCTGTGGTGAAGTCAAATGCCTTTCATGGAAGGTAACAGCTACTCCCAATTATATATATACAAAAATGGGCTCTACATTGTCTTTTCCAGTGTGCATTACTTTGAAATTCAAGACTGAAACATTCAAATTTATCAGCACTGAATTTCATTGGAGACGTTGCTGTCCAATCACCCAGATTTATGAGATCAATTTCTAACTCCTCAGCGTTTGCTTTGGACTTAACTGTCTTGAACAATTTTTCTTTGTCTGCAGATTTTGCCACTTCACTAGCCAGCCCCTTTTCCAGATCATTTATGAATATGCTGAACAGCCAAGGTTCCAGTATACATCGTGTGGGGACCCTGCTGTTCACCTATCTCCATTGTGAAAATTGATCATTTATTGCTATCATTAAACCAGTTTTTGATCCATGAGAGAACCTTCCCTCTTCGCCCATGGTTGTTTAGTTTCTTTAAGACTCTGTGGTGAGAGACCGCAGTGTACAAAGACTTTCTAAAATGCTGAGTACGCTATATCGATTGGATCATCCTCTTATGCAAACTTGTTCAGTCCCTTGGAGAATCCTAATAGTTTGGTGAGGCATGTCGACAAAGGCACGTTGACTCTTCCGCAACAAATCATGTTCACCTATGTGTCTGGATTCTGTTCTTTCCTATAGTTTCTACAGTTTGCCTGGTACTGAAGTTAGGCTCACTGGCCTGTAATTACCAGAAGCACCTCATCGGAGAAGGAGGCAGACCACATAAGCCTGGTGGCACTTCTCCTCCCCCCCCCCCCAATTCCTTTTTGTGTCAGACAGAAGCAATCAAAGAGCACTGGTTACAAATCTCATTGCATCTCTTCCAGGTTTTCTGGAGGGATAGGTTTCTATTTGCCTTCACTGCAACATTACTTCTCCTCTCTGCACTGTCTGCTTCTTAAAGGCTTAGGTAGATCCACAGGGCCTGATTCATCAAAACATTCCATCACATCAACTTTCAGCGTTTGAGTAATCTACACCAACCGAGAAAAGCTTAAGGGCTTTGCTGAATCAGGGCCACACAGATTTATTAGCTATTTTCTCTTCCCATGGAGAAGAAATCAAGGTGCTTCAGACTAATGGGCTTTTATAGTAAACAAGAAAACAACAAGAACAAAAGTCTCTAAGACCTTGTCTCTACATTAAGGAAATTTCCTATTGATGTTATTTTCACCTCCTTCCCATTGTTCAGCTTTACCCTGATATTTTGGATGCCATAACGTAGCTCCGCACAGGGCAGGTCTAGTCGATATAGTAACAATGGCATTGTCAGTCTGTCAACAGGAAGGTCTTCAATGTTGATCATGCTGGTTGAGATCAAAGCAGGTTAGTGGCAATGGGAATTTTTCCATCAGTTTTCATAGTGTAGACAGGGACCAAAGGAGAGTATATTGTGTGAGACTCCTGCAGAATAAACCTCCTAAAACTAACAGGACAGGCTAGAAACTAACTCTTAAGGACAGGCTAGAAAGCTCACCAGACTGAGAAAGATACAGAGCATAGACTAGCTGCCTTACAATTGCATAGCTAAATACATATCATTAATGGGCCTCTTTGGTAAAAAAAAAGGAGCAATATTTTAGATTGTGTGAAAATAAACATTTAGAAAACCTAAATCTAATAGAAATGTCTTGATGCTATTCCTATTATAATTTCAGTGGAAATTTATTTTCAGCAACCTTTCCTCTGCTGTGTTTGCAACCCAACAAAATGGCCTCATGCCAGCCACTTAAGCGAAACTGGCTAGTCTATTTTCAGTGCTCAGATGGAGAGAAAAAATATTAAACCAACTACTTACAGAACAAATAAGGAAATATTAAATAGATTTTAAACAAATCCATTCACTTTTCATTATTGAAGGAAACCTAAATAAGGGAATTTTTGCATGCCACTTCACTTGGAATTTGCCCAACAATTGCAGCACCAGTTAGTAACTATTACAGTAAATACTCTTCAAAAGCATCCTTTCTTCCTTTGACACACAGCTACTAACAGGAAAGAGGGAAGTCTTCAGAATCTACAACAATCCAATAGCGATGTCACTTGATTACCTGGCATAGCACTGCTAACTACATCATTTTACTATATTTTACAGGGTGGCACTGCTGTACATAATTGATGGTGGGTGTGGTGTGGTGTGGGTGCAGAGGCAGGCAAATGAATGGGAAATGTCATAGGAGAAGGACAGTGGTGAGGACTCGGTGGAGGTGAATGGAGTTTAGCAGAAGTCCACGTACACTGTACTGTAGGGCTTGGCCTACTCTATAGAATTAGATCAACACAAGACAGCTTATGCTGTGCTAACTATGTCAGTGTCTACACTGAAGCCTTGCTCCCACCAGTTTAAGTGCCCTACACTGAGGCCACGCCTCCACTTCCGGTGCTGGAGATTGATCTTCTGGCATTTGATTTAGCGGGTCTAGTTAAGTGCAACTAAATTGAACGTTGAAGGTGCCGCAGTTGCAAGGAGTAAGGAAAGCTAATGGGAGCATTTGCTCCCCTGGGCCTCCCATTGTGAAGATGGTGCCAAGCTCAGCTTAAGGTAAGCTGACTAATACTAACCCTAAGTATTTTACATAGCTGGAGTCGTGTACCTTAACCCGACTTTCCAGGTCTTGTGTAGACCTGGCCTCACATAATATCTCCACCTCCATTATAAGCATAGGGCTTATTTTGGGTTTAATTTGGGCTGTATCCTTATATCGGGCTGTTGGCAGTCTTATCAATTTCCTGGCTCAGCTGAAGCTGTCAAAATGACAAGCTACTGCCCGGTCTCCACTCTGAGTCAAGTTGCCATCCAGACTCCTGGCTTGGGATGCTGTCTGAGTTCCCATAGGGACCTCCTGCTACTCTCTGACCCCTTCTGGGACCAGGGAAGAAAGAAATTGGAGAGCAGCTGGGCTCCATGCTGAGGACTACACCTAGCCCCACACACTCTTTCACGTCAGTGGAAGCGCTCCTTGCAAGGGTGTGCACCTCCAAACAGAAGGTTGCTAACGTGGACCTCAGCCATTATAGTAATTACTGCAGAGGCTATAAATTGACCTAACCGGTTGACTTAAGGTTGTAGTGTGGACATGCCCTATGTAACAACAATCCTTCACTCAGTGTACGACATTAACTTTTTCTAAAAAAATCTCTTATGGAGAAAACTCAACACTAAAGGAACATGGGCCTATGGCTTTCTGTGTGTGATTTTCCTCCCTGCAAACAAATACCTTTGTATATTAAAATGACATCTTCTAATATTACATATATGATCATAAATTATCTGTTTACTGTGTATGAAGTTATAGGCCACACTGGTAGTGTCCCATGTACTTAAGGGTGCCCAAAATAACTTCTTATAAGCCTTATCAGCCTGTGAAAAAATACCCAACATTTCACCAAGTTATAAGCCTTTGAAAAATTGCATCTTGTACATGCTCGATAGGGACTCATTAGAATTAATTAATTTTATATTTGTATATGCTCTTACGCACTTAATGGTTTGGAAAGCTACTGAAGTGCTTTTCAAACAGGGCTTTTTGTTTTGTTTTGCAAGATATGATCCCATGACTAGATGCAGCTGGCATGTTCTCAGCAATATCATACGTTCCTAAGACAACAGAAGCCTTAATTGTGATTGCTGAATACTCTTTAAACCCATGCACAGATCAAGAGAATACGTGTTCTGTGCAAGAAGTATAATCATAGGCAGAGCTACTTCTGTAACTGCATGCAAGAAAAGCTCTTGGTGATCAAACAAGGGTGATGATTATCAAGCAATGCATGTCAGCCTCAAATTGAATGCACAAAAACTTCAACTGCACATTAACTTAGCATAGTTTTGCACATAATTATAGTATATTTCACATGTAAATTAGGCACACAGCTGCTTGGCATATATCTTCCTCATGTGCAATTGCACATGCAAATAGATTAAAAATCAAATCCTAAAAGGATAGCTCAAAATCAAATACAAAATGAATCTTCCGTGAACCCAAAGGTTAAATACAGTAGAAAATTGAACTGTCAAAAGAAATTAACTGGAAATATTTTTACACCACCTCAAATTTCAAAGAGATATTTTTATGCAAATACCTACTGAGAATAGTGAAGCCCTATTACATGAACTGAAATCTCCTTCAATGAGGTCATCCATAAGTTTGCGTGTTTCTATTGTACTTTACCCTGCAGGCTCCTTACGATTTTTCCTTTCGTCTTTAACTTAGACCGGCCACTTACTTTAAATCCCCTGAGACGCAGCTAGGAAGATTGCTTCATGCTCAGAGTAGGCTGTAGCTTACTTGATAAATGATCGTTCATGCTGTTACATCTCTGAACAGTGATAGAGAAGGCTTTGAAAAGATGTTTCCACACTTTCTGGGCTTAGAATCTGATTGAGTTCCTCCTGAAGTGAATGGGACTCTCTCCATTAACTTCATTGGGAGCTGGATTGGGCCCTAGAAGAAACAGTTGTGGAACTGAATCTCTTTGTGGGTTCCACTCATTCTATGAATGAGATGGTGACATTGGAAGAGACATGGGCACAGGGCATAGAAAGTTCAGGCAGAACTATATCAAGTTTTCTGATGGATCAGAGGTCCTTATATTATTGGCTGCTCCTGCCCCTGCCAGCTGGAGTCTCTGGATGGACCTTTCTTCAAGGCCTACATGAATGGAGGTTAAACATTCATCATCTGGCGAATTTAGCCCTTTCTTCCTGTGCATATATTGCCCACCAATGGATCACAATGATTACAGGCATGTTTGTAAGTAAGAAAAGACTCACAGCCACACTCTAGTTACTGGAGAGTTTTCAGTTATACAACTGGCTGTTTGAATGGGGAGTTTGGAAAACGAAGTCCTGTGATATGAGTTCATTGGATCATCTAACCCCTAAGAACAAGAGGACTGGCTGCAGTGAAGTGTAAAAGGGAGAAATTTGGGGAGAGCGAAGGATAGGAAGAAATAAGTCCTATACAGATATTTTAAACTATCTCATTTTCTGTCTTATACATGGTAAAATGTTATATCCGGACAATGTATTGCACCTCCCAGATATTTTTATAACAGATGAGACCCTAATTGAGGGAGATGGAGACAGACACTAAAACTTGCATTTGAGTCTATATTCAGAGCTGTAGTTGCTAAGCATGTGGCCAAATCCTTATTAAACTATCTAGAGGGGTTGTACAGGCTTTGCTACGTGGAAGAAAACAAAGTCCTCACTCTGCGTTTGTCAGCAACAAGTCAGAGGCAGTTTCTTTTTGAGCAATTGCAAGGGAAGACTACAGTCGGACAGGGGGTGACCCCTCTTCTTTAGACAGATCTTCAAATACAAGCAATAAGAAGGGCAATATCTATACCTTCCCGTTACATACAACAATGGCTAGAAATTATCTTTCTGCCCACACAGTTCCCTTGAGATGTACCTTATCTCAAGGTTCCTGCGGGAGTCAGCATTCCATCTTTATCTTTTAGAGCGAGGCGAAGACAGTGTCTCTTGCAATTCTCGCTCTCGCGTAGTTAGGCCTCAGGGTTAGCCTGAGTCTTGCTATATTGCTAACAAACCTAAGATGGCTGAACACAAATCTCCTTTTTCCTTTCTTTGCTTCCACAGCTATGACAAGAGCTCTTATTGTTGGCCATGATATTTCATAAACGCTTTCACTACCCAACCTCCCCAGCATCTCAATCCCATTGCTGGGTTAGCTGACCCCTATACAATAATTTTCTCTCTCTTTTCATGCCCGGTATCGCACGGTGTCATTCAACTGGGCTAAAATACACACCATACCACATATGTGCATGTAGTCAACTCAAAATAACACGGCTGCAAAACCCTTAATATTTCCTAATGTTGGTAGTTTATGTGCATTAACCTAGGTAAAGGTTTTCAATTGTAAAGCCCAACAGCTCGCATCAAATTGAATATTTAACTCCTCCCACCAGGGATATGAACAATTAGTTGACTGTCTGATACGCAATTGCTTATCGGATAGTCAACACACTAGTTGACTAGTTACTTCCACCCCTACTTGCTGCCTCAATCAGAAAGAGGCAGCAAGGGGAGGGGACAGGACGGGGTGCTTGAAAGCAACAGTGCCACGTGGAGCCTGCTTTGAAACTTTGGCTACGTCTACACTGGCCCCTTTTCCGAAAGGGGCATGCTAATCTTACAGGTCGTAATAGGGAAATCCGCGGGGGATTTAAATATCCCCCGCGGCATTTAAATAAAAATGTCCGCCGCTTTTTTCCGGCTTTTAGAAAAGCCGGAAAAGAGCGTCTACACTGGCCCCGATCCTCCAGAAAAAAGCCCTTTTCCGGAGGATCGGGGCCAGTGTAGACGCTCTTTTCCGGCTTTTCTAAAAGCCGGAAAAAAGCGGCGGACATTTTTATTTAAATGCCGCGGGGGATATTTAAATCCCCCCGGATTTCCCTATTACGGCCTGTAAGATTAGCATGCCCCTTTCGGAAAAGGGGCCAGTGTAGACGTAGCCTTTGTGTGTAGCCTGGGTCAGCTGGGAACTCCCCCACTTACCCTGGGCTCCACGTTGTGCTGCCACTTTGAAATACCACGGGGAACAGAGGGCTAGCGGGGGCTGCTTGAGTCCCGCTCTGGCACCGTGCTCCCTGCTGCGCTTTCGCCTTTGAAGTGTAGCAACAACCCTTGGGCTGTTGCTACATTTAAAAGTCGCAGGCGCCCTTATCGATTAATCGAATAGTCGATGCAATTGCATCGGCTATTCGATTTCTCAATTAATCTAAATTTAACATCCCTATCCTGCATTAAAGAAAAGTGGCCTTCTTTTTCAGACATGTTGAGCATCTACAGCTCTCATTGACTTTGTAACCCTCTGAAAAATCAGATCACATCTATTTGGGGACCTAATTACAAATGGTGGCCTTAGCTTTGCACACCACCTGTTCTCACCTGCCCACTCACCACTGACATGCACCTAATGTCGGTCGTGCAGTGTAACAAGAGTTAACAGCCCCCGGCAATTCTCCCGAACACGTCACAACGGGAACTGAAGAATTACATAGACTGCAGGGCCGCTGACAGGGGGAGCAAAAGGGGCAGCTGCCTCAGGGCCCAACAGCTGAAAAGGGCTTTGGGCTCCCAGCTACTGCAGCAGTGGCAGCCAGGAACCCCGGACCCTTTAAATCCTTAGGGCTCCCAGCTAGCCAGGGGAGCCAACCGCCACACTAGGCCCCTGGGCAAGGTAGGAGTGGGGCCTAGCTCCGCACTCCCGAAAGAGGTGGGGTCTGAGGCAGAATGGGATGGCCAGGGGCAGCTAGCTCTCAGTGCCATCCCAGCCTTTCAAGCTGCCCAGAATGTGCCATGTGGCACTGTCAGCAATTTAAATGTCCCAGGGTTCTGAGCGCTGCCACTTCCACAGTAGCGGTGGTGACAACTGGGAACCCCTGGCTCTTTTAAATCATTTGGGCCTGGAGACAGTTGCTCCTTTTGCTCCCCTGCCTTGTCAGTGGGCTACACCTAACAGCTAGAGGAGGCTATCAGAGCCTGTTGGCGGGAAGGGGCCTCTGGAGAACATACCATCTAGTACCGTGCACATGACATTATCTCAAGCAAAAGTTAACTGGCTCCTGGTCAGCTTTGTGCTCAGGCAAACTTCCACTCCACTGGGTTTCCCTGGTGCAAGGATTTCTTACAAAATTCACCCAGCTCCAGTAGCAACCTTGCTGTTTGGGCATATTTCTGAATGAGCTTGTGTTAGAGAAATCTGAGCTGCAGTCAACCAAGTGCTGACAAGACAGCCCCTACTGTGCTGCTGAAACCATATTGTGCTATTTAGATAAAGATTATTTCATTAGGAGTCTCATTTTGTAATTTTCTGACTGAGCGAGTGAGGCTTAGACTCGCTCCTAGGCCAGGAAAAGCCCAGACTGCAGTGCCATTACGTCTGTGTGACACAGGTCCCACACGAGCGTTAGCAGTAAGGTTAACACCAGTAGGCAGCCGGGAGAGAACTGTGCCATTTCTGTGTGGAAATACCTGGTTACTTAGTGAGTGCTTCCGTGAAAGAAAGGACAGTTTTCTGCCTGCACAAATGCCTCCTTTCCCAGAACGAAATTCAAAAGCAAGACCAAAATTTAACTTTTTTCTAAATGCAAAGCACAGAAATTTAATTTTCTTTTTGCCTGCTGTTTTACCCAGTTCTAGGGAGAATATTTTCAAGTATCACTGGATTCTCCCATCCTCAATGAACAACCACTCCACGAACACTTTCTGAGGCGCAGATTTTTGTGTGCGTGTGAGACCATAGCAGCTAATTTATTTTTCCTGTCTGCCTGTGTGATAGGAATATGGCAGGTGCAAATTACATCCCATTATGGTGAGTTCAAATGCCTGTCCCATTCAAGAGGTGTGGAAATAGCACCTTTCGGTGTCTCTCTCTTATAACATGGCTTGTGTATTTCAAAGGTTGAGTAGCTCTATAAGGCAGGACTGAGATGGCCATGGTTACTGGCTCTCGAGCAGAAATGTCGGAAACCCCAGGAAGCAGTAAGATTTTGCAGATCCTGAGCATCTGATCTTAATTTACAAATCTGGTGATACACTAATCCATCCCATTGAATTATGGGCAGATGATGCCACCAAGCAAATGTCTTGCTTAAATTCCACACACACAATAGGGTTGTAAGTGGCTAGTCAACTAGTTGCTTATCCGATAAGCAAAATCTTATTGGATCGTCAACTAGTCCCTTGACTAGTTGCTTCCTGCCCTTGCAGCCTCTTTCAGACGGTGGAGGAGCAGGGATGGGACACACTTGGGAGAGGAGGCAGGAAAGAGGTTGGGCAGGGATTTGATGTTATAAGTAAATGTAATTTTTAAAAAAAATTTGTAATTAATAATTATTCTATTAATATACGAATCATTAAAGCGTTTCTACTGGTTTTGGAATATTCCATTTGCCAAGTGTCAATGTATTTAATCTTATTCTTAGGGTCAAGGTCAGTTCATACGACGGATTTGAATCTTGTGGCTCACTCAGACACAGGAGGGCCACTTATGCAACCCATTCTCTAGCCTTGGTTGCCCATTGCTGCACTAATACCATCTGTAAAGATGTGTAGCCATAGCAACACACATTCAGTTTTAGTTTTACACACACATTTGACATCTCATTTGTGATATTTGCATTCCTGCTCTCTATATCTGCCTGCCATCTGCGAAAGGCAGCTTTACCTCAGGTCGTCTGGACAGGTTTCCCGACTGGGCCTCATTATGACCTTGCTCAGCCATTATGATGCCGTCCGTGTTTTAGTTTAGTTTTTTTTTCCTTTTGAGGAAATTCCTTCCCCATTCAGGAGACAAAGATTAAGACAATCCTCTCCAAAACTGAAAGCAACATTTAAAATAGAGAAAAGCAGTTCATAAATCAAACGAGACTCTGACTGAAAGCTGGCATGGTAGGGACAGTTTGCGGTTCTGCTGGCTTGTGGTCAGAAAGCAGGGCAGATTTAACCATTTAGGCTCACTGTCTGTGCACCCCATGCCTGAGACTTATTCCATAATACTTCAGGACCCTGGGGTGGGGGCACGCTCCACCAGGAAAGCAGCCTTCTGAGAGGAGCACATAACCTCTGAGAGGAGCCACTTTTGGCCTCACAAGATGGACACTCTTTACAAATCTTCCATTGCTATGGCAGCAGCTATAATACTCTTTGCAGAATACTTGCATAGATAGAAATTAGTGGGAAAACGTAGTCATTGTTGAAATTCCCTTCCTGCTACGTTTTCCTCTGCTTCCCATTCTTCACCATGACATTCCACCGCCCATCCTATAAAACAAAACAAAACAGTCTCTTCCCCTCCTCCCCCGCTACATCCTGGTATACTCCATATTGTGCATCCCCATGACCCTCTTCTTCTGATCCATGAGCCTTTCTACCCCTCTGAGTCTCAACAGACATTTTTCCTTTTGATGATATTATTAATGGCCATTTATATTGCACCTGATGTTTACCTGATGCTTTAGAGCCCCATAGCATGACGAACTCCCCAGAGTTATTACGATCACTTGAAGAGCTTGTAATAAAAATGTCTTATAAGAAAACAACTGAAGAACAAAGTCAGAGGGACCCAGTACAAAGCAAAATCTGTTATTGTTTATGTCTTGTGATAATTAGGCAATATTATATACAGGGGGCATATGGGGTTTCAAGAAACAGAACTTTAAAAATAAAGTTTGGGCGTTCACAAACCTTTTGAGAGTTTTGTGAAGCTTTCAAAACATGCTTTTTAAATATAATAAACAGAATCCTGTACCATGGCAGGAGCGTCCATTTTTGTTGGACAATCATATTTGTTCCACTTCTAGTACTCCTAGGGAAATCCCATTTTAAGAACCAGCCACACCCAAGCTCATGTATTGCAAAAGGAAACTAAACTCCAACATGCTTTCATTTCTAACCTACATTTCTCCAGTTTCCCAGTGGGTTCTAACTTGGGCAAAAAGATTTCTATTTTCATTATTCCTTCCCCTCCCATGAGTGTTTTATGAGAGATACATGATGTAAAATGGATCACACTATCATTTGTCATTGCAAATGGAACATTGATCTGGGGGTATGTCTACACTACAAAGTTAGTTCGAACTAATGGATGTTAGTTCGAACTAACTTTCATAGGCGCTACACTAGCGCTCCGTTAGTTCGAATTTAATTTTGAGGATTAAGCCTAGTTCCAACTAGCTAGTTCGAATTAAGGGGTGTGTAGTCCCTTAATTCGAACTAGTGGGAGGCTAGCCCTCCCCAGGTTTCCCTGGTGGCCACTCTGGCCAACACCAGGGAAACTCGTCTGCCCCTCTCCCGGCCCATTCCTTTCCTTTGGTGTCCTCTAGTCCTTCTTTATGGGAACTCATGAAGAACTTTTCTGTATGCACCCTCTCCACCCAACTCCTGCTTTTAGAGACCTCTATCCTGTCCCCCCTCCGTCTCCTCTTTTCTAAGCTGAAAAGTCCCAGTCTCTTTAGCCTCTCTTCATATGGGACCTGTTCCCAACCCCTGATCATTTTAGTTGCCCTCCCCTCTCGCAGCCTCTCTCTTCCCCTCTCCCACCTCCTTTTCCCAGTCTCCCTCAGTTTTGTTCAATAAAGACAGATTCCATTTTGGAAGACACATTATCTTTATTTTGTACATCAAGAAGAGGGGCTAGGGAAGGGTAAGTGGAATGAGGTGAGGGAGGAATGGGGCATGAGCCCCCGATGGGGAGGACTTGGCTGGCTCTGTGGGCTTCTGGGGGTGGAAGCGCTCCTGCAGCCCCCCAATTGCCCCCTCTCCCCAGATGGCAGCCTGCGGCAAGTGCAGCCGGGCTGATGGCCGAGTGCTGTGATGTGCCGAGTGTGGGCACTCAGGGCACTCCAAGCCAGGACTGCTTTGCAAGCGGGGCACCCCTTAGAACTGTCTGTCCGGGGTGGAGGTCGGGACCCTTTAAGCACAGCCCTCGGCTAGCCTGAGAAAGCATCTCCATGCTCTAAGTCCTCCTCTGATGCCCTGCAAGCACTGCTTCCGGCCATCCTTAACCCCGCTTCAGGGTCCACTTAATTAGCAAAACGCTAATTCGAACTAGTTTTTAGTTCTAGCTGTGTTAGTTCGAATTAGCTTAGTTCGAATTAACTAATTCGAACTAAGTTAGTTCGAATTAGTGCTGTAGTGTAGACATACCCTGTGTTTTTAGCACACAAGGTCAGGCTACTTAACCATAATAATCAGCCCTGATTAATAAGCACAGCAACTAAACATGTCTAAGGCCAGATGCTCACCCTTGATTTACCTTCTTCACCCACTCCATCTCACTGCCTTGAACGGCTAAAGATTTTTGAACCAATAACACAGAAGTGCATCCTCAAAGCTGTTGCAAGGAAATTGGAGGTTTGGGCAGCTAGGTAGCAGATGGGGCTTTTGGCACTGAGGGAGACATTCAAGGCATGTGAGGATTGCCAGAGTCTGAATTAACAGCTGGATATTTCCGCTCGAACAATCCACAGTAAAATAGATACACATATTTACACACGGCGATTTCAAAGCTGCCCGAGAGATTTCATCACCTATTAATATAAATGGGAACTGGGCATCCAAATCCCTTACATAGTTCATAGAATCATAGAACCATAGAACTGGAAGAGACCTCAGAAGGTCATCAAGCCCAGCCCCCTGCTCTAGGCAGGACCAATCCCAACTAAATCAACCCGGCCAGGGCTTTGTCAAGTCGAGACTTAAACACCTCTAGGGATGGGGACTCCACTACTTCCCTAGGTAACCCATTCCAGTGCTTCACCACCCTCCTAGTAAAATAGTTTCCCCTAATATCCAACTTGGACCTCTCCCACCACAACTTGAGACCATTGCTCCTCGTTCTGCCATCTGTCACTACTGAGAACAGCCTTTCTCCATCCTCTTTGGAACCTTCCTTCAGGAAGTTGATGGCTGCTATCAAATCCCCCCTCACTCTTCGCTTCTGCAGACTAAACAGACCCAACTCCCTCAGCCTTTCCTCATAGGTCATATGCTCCAGCCCCCTAATCATTTTGGTTGCCCTCCTCTGGACCCTCTCCAATGCGTCCACATCCCTTTTGTAGTGGGGGGCCCAGAACTGGACACAATACTCCAGATGTGGCCTCACCAGAGCCGAATAAAGGGGAATAATGACATCTCTGGATCTGCTGGCAATGCTCCTCTTAATGCAACCTAATATGCCATTAGCCTTCTTGGCTACAAGGGCACACTGTTGACTCATGTCCAGCTTCTCATCCACTGTAACCCCCAGGTCCTTTTCTGCAGAACTGCTATTTAGCTGGTTGGTCCCCAGCCTGTAACAATGCTTGGGATTCTTCCATCCCACATGCAGGACACTGCACTTGTTCTTGTTGAACCACATCAGATTTCTTGTGGCCCAATCCTCCAATTTATCTAAGACACTCTGGACCCTATCTCTGCCCTCAAGCGTATCTACCTCTCCCCCTAGCTTAGTTTCATCCGCAAACTTGCTACGGGTGCAATCCATCCCCTCATCCAGATCACTAATAAAGATATTGAATAGTTTTTACTCCCAAGGCTTGTCTACACTATGGGAAAAGAACGATGCTGCCGCAGTCAATGTTCCAGAGTTTGAATTAGCGGGCGTTATGAAACCTGCAAATTTGAACCGAGAGGGTGCCCCCATTAGTGCTGGCAGTCCTGCTCCTCACGAGGAGTAAGGGAAGTCAACAGGAGTATGTGCTTCTGTCGATCTCCCTCTACATGGATGGCACCAAAATACAAGTTAAGATATTTTGACTCCTGTTATATAGTTAAGTTAGCTTTCTGCTTTAGTGTAGGACAGGCCCTAGTCTCCATCTCAGGGTTCCAAATTTACCAAACCATTGAGAAAAACAGGGCAATCCACGCCTCTCCAAATTCTCGTTTCACTTGGTCTTCAGACTCAGGCAATAGTACTCCCTTGGTTTTCGTCCAGTTGTGTTTATAGCCATCATGTGCTAGTACGATGCAGACAGGCAAAACCAAATTGGGACCTCTAGATCTTAGTGCATGAGCCTCTACCACTTGAATGAAAAGCCAGCTGGATCACAGCCAAGGCTATAAAGCACACTCATTCTTTCTCTCTGTAAGTGGTCTAAATTCCACTACCTGGAACAGTGCACCACACCCAGAAGGTATCTGGGTACACCGGCAACAAAGAACCAAAAGCATGCAGCTGCTGTCAATCTCTGTAACTCCTTTAACTGCAATAGAGCAACTACAATTTCCATCAGCAGCAGATCTGTTCCAGTGTTTTCAAAAAAAAGTTGAGATCCTAGAGCACAATACCACAGCAAAGGTTGAATGTTGTGTCTACAGAGAGACTTGTTTACATGTTGTCATGCAAAATAGAAGCTTAGGCGTGTAACTTTTCTTTGGTTTACATTGATGCTAGATTTGCACCCTGAGTTTCACTTTGGATTTGGATGAACCTAGAAATCTTAAGAAAAAGAAGCAGTTGAAATTAATTAGCTCTATGTGATGTTTTACAGAAGTCATGCAAATCTGTGGATCCAACGTGAGGCTACCAGCCCAACTGAGTCAAGGTTCATTCACAAGATTCATGAACCTCAGTGAGCCTATTATATCATGTGGGCCTTACTTAGGGTTGCTGGGCTGAGTTCCACCTGTGAACGATTAATAGAATTCGAAAGAGAGGACCAAGTCCAAAAGGGAAAGCTAAATGTATGAAGAACTAGAGGCTCAGGAATGCAAATCTAGGGCTAAGTGTTGAAGAACAAAGAGCAAAACCTCTATGTACCACTGGTCTCTCCACTCAGTTTCTGTTTCTTAGAAATCTGCCCGCTTCCCTTTCTTGCTAATGAAATGCCATTTGGATTAGGTTTTGTAATAAAAGTGCCAAATGGTTATCACAATATTTATAACTGCGTGCACTGTTATTTTCATCATCTCTCCTTTCGTAGAGTATAGTTTGACCACAGCAGGTGATTCATCAAGGTCAGCCAGCAGAAACCACCCACTTGACATGGAAAGCAAGTATAAAACTGACCTACTCGGAACATTTTTTTTGACTACTCAGAATTCACCAGATGCATTTAGTGAAGGACAAACGGGTCAGATTCAGAGAAGCATGCAAGCAATTAGACATTTCAGCAAAAGCTTCTCCTTAACTCGTTGTTCTGTAACTCCAGCCAAGAATCTTATGAGCTCAGACTTATTAATTTTTCCTGGCTTTAATCAGTGCTCAGTACTTCTCACTTTGGCCAAACTCTAAGGAGGAGGTTGGGTCTCATTCTTATCTCTGTCACAGCACATTTTGGGTGCATCTGCACTACACGCTTACCTCGAAACAAGCCACACATTTTGCACTACACAAATTGCAAAGCTTATTTTCAGGTAATTTCAAAATATCTTATTTCAAAATTTGGTGCTTTGTAGACAGTGCCAAATTTCAAAATAAAGTGCTATATCAAAATGGCCTTTAACCCTCGTGGAATGAGGTTTACAGGGACCTCAGAAAAGCACGCCCATTATATTTTGAAATAACAGGGCACTCTTAATATGCAGAATAGCTATTTGGGGATACTTCCGGTATCCTGAAATAGCTCCACAGTGTAGACGTAGCCTTTCAGAAGTGCTCCTCTCCTACTACCCACCAATATAAAGTAGAATCCAACCCAGGATGAAAATTCAGCCAAAGCAAAGAGAAATCAAAAAGGACCATATACAAATTCACTCCTGTTTGGAAGGAAGGTTGAGGTCAGTGATGCTGTATCTACACTGCTGAGAAAAGTTGGGAAAAGGCACACAAATTGCTTTCAGAAGGGGCTTTTCCAAAATTTGGCCCGTCCACACAGGGCCAAATGTTGGAAAAAACTCCTCTTTCGGCACATCCCTTCTTCCTGGTATAACAAGGTTTACAGGGATGGCAAAAGAACATGTCCACTTCTCTGAATTTTTTTCAGAAAAGTAGATGCATTCCTTGGACTCAGCATAGCTTTTCTGAGATACGGGAGGTATCCCGGAAAATCTTTGCTGTCTAAACCTACCCTGACTTTAGTCCAGCACCAGCTAGGCACAGTCCTAATGAACTGTACTTTTAGCATGAAACAGCCACAAACCCACAAAGGCCCCATTCCTAGCAGAAAAGCTTCCTATAGTAGTTTTCCATTGAACTTGTCTTTGAGACAATTTTTTATGCTCCAGAAAAATATTGGAAGAATCCATTTCTGTTCCTCCTTTCTGAACCTCTGTGTCCATTCGGCTTCAAGTCACGCACACTCATATTTTTGTTAGTTTTTTTAATGAAAGTGCTGGTTACCAGGGGACTGGGAGCTGAGGCAGAGTGTGCTCTGCTGTGAAACGAGAACACCCAAGTGCAATCTTCTTTGCGGAACAGTCCTTCAGAGAAACAAATATATATGCCTGGCGGCTAATGAGCGGTTTGGAGGGAAATCAATTCAGCTTTCTGATACAGCACAGTTATAAAAGAAGAAGTAGGACCGCTAATTACTAAGGATGGAGTGTAGGTTAAGGATAATCTAGGAATGGCCCAATATTTGAACACTTTGCTTCAGTCTTTAATGAGGCTAATGAAGAGCTTAGGGATAATAGTAAGTTAACAAATGGGACTAAAGATAAGGAGGTAGATATTACCATATCTGAGGTAAAAGCCAAACTTGAACAGCTTAATGGGAGTAAATCGGGGGGCCCAGATAATCTTCATCCAAGAATATTAAAGGAACTGGCATATGAACTTGCAAGTCCATTAGCAAAAATTTTTAATAAATCTCTAAACTCAGGGGATGTACCATTTGACTGGAGAAGTGCTAATATAGTTCCTATTTTTAAGAAAGGGAAAAAAAGTGACCCGGGTAACTATAGGCCTGTTAGTTTGACATCTGTAGTATGTAAGATCCTCGAAAAAAAAATTGAAGGAGAAAGTAGTTAGAGACATTGAAGCTAATGGCAATTGGGACAAATTACAACATGGTTTTACAAAAGGTAGATCGTGCCAAACCAACCTGATCTCCTTTTTTGAGAAAGTAACAGATTTTTTAGATAAAGGAGATGCAGTGTATCTGATATACCTCGACTTTAGTATGGCATTTGATACAGTACCACATGGGGAATTATTGGTTAAATTGGAAAAGATAGGGATTAAAATGAAAGTTGAGAGGTGGATAAACAACTGGTTAAAGGGGAGACTACAGCGGGTCATACTGAAAGGTGATCTGTCAGGTTGGAGGAAGGTTACTAGCGGAGTTCCTCAGGGATCAGTTTTGGGGCCAATTTTATTTAATCTTTTTATTGCTGATCTTGGCACCAAAAGTGGAAGTGTCCTGATAAAATTTGCGGATGACACAAAGTTGGGAGCTATTGCCAATTCAGAAAAGGATCGGGATATCATACAGGAAGATCTGGATGATCTTGTAAATTGGAGTGATAGCAATAGGATGAAATTTAATAGTGAGAAGTGTAAGGTTATGCATTTAGGGATTAATAACAAGAATTTTAGTTATAAGCTTCCAACACATTAGTTGGAAGTAACAGAGGAGAAGGACCTCGGAGTCCTGGTTGATTATAGAATGACTATGAGCCGCCATTGTGACATGGCCGTGAAAAAGGCTAATACGATCTTGGGATGAATTAGGCGAGGTATTTCCAGTAGGGATAAGGAGGTGTTAGTGCCATTATACAAGGCATTGGTGAGACCCCATTTGGAATACTGTGTGCAGTTCTGGTCTCCCATGTTTAAGAAGGATGAATTCAAACTGGAACAGGTACAAAGAAGGGCCACTAGGATGATCCGAGGAATGGAAAACCTGTCTTATGAAAGGAGAGTCAAGGAGCTTGGCTTGTTTACTTTAACCAAAAGAAGGCTGAGGGGGGACATGATTGCACTTTTTAAATATATTAGAGGGATAAATACCAGGGAGGGAGAGGAATTATTTAAGTTTAATACCAATGTGGACACAAGAACAAATGGATATAAACTGGCTAGTAGGAAGTTTAGACTTGAGATTAGACAAAGGTTTCTAACCATTAGAGGAGTGAGGTTCTGGAACGGCCTTCCAAGGGAAGTAGTGGGAGCAAAAGATCTATCTGGTTTCAAGATTAAACTAGATGGGTTTATGAAGGGGATGGTTTGATGAGATAACATGATCTTGGTAACTAATTGACCATTCATTATCAGTGGGAAATAGGTCAATGGAGGGAAGATAGGAGTTACTATAGAGAACTTTCTGGGTGTCTGGCTGATGAGCCTTGCCCACATGCTCAGGGTTTAGCTGATCGCCGTATTTGGGGTCGGGAAGGAATTTTCCTCCAGGGTAGATTGGCAGAGGCCCTGGAGGTTTTTTGCCTTCCTCTGTAGCATGGGGTACAGATCACAGCTAGAGGATTCTCTGCATCTTGGGGTCTTCAAAGTATTTGAAGGCTTCAATATCTGAGATATAGGTGAAAGGATTATTCTAGGAGGGTTGGGTGAGATTTTGTGGCCTGCACTGTGTGGAGGGTCAGACTAGATGATCATAATGGTCCCTTCTAACCTTAAAGTCTATGAGTTACAGAAAGCAGATGGCTCCAAGTATAAATGGGATCTTGGTTAGGGAGTATTAGAGGTTACACCAAGGGGGAAGGAAAAGGGGTGCAGGGATCAGAGCACATACGATGAGGGAAAAAGCAGGAAATCCCCTGCTCTAGGGGAGGTCTGAGTTGCAAAGCTCAAGGAGTGAGACGGGATAGAGAGGAATTTGTATGATCTTAGAGAACCACTCTGAATCCTCACAAGCCCAAGTCTGAGTAGTGTTGGGGAAAAAAGGCACTTTCTAAGGCCAATAAGACATCATGATGGTAGACACCGTCCAACAACGAGACACAGAGACCACTCCCAATTCCCCTAATCTCTACCCACCACTACAACTAGAAAGGCAACAGAAAACAATTTCCAACTCTTAATGCCAATGCAAGAAGAGCAGCCGTCAACGCAGACCAGCGGCACCTCCAGCGGGTTTTGGCTGGAGACTCCTTACCTTGCTCCGCATCACCAATACCAACAGCTAATGTGAAGAGCATCTCAGAGGAAACTATTTTTACAGTGATGCCAACTGGATGGAGCTCATGGAGTCAACCCATCACACGAACTTCCCTTTTTTATTTTTTTAAAGTTCATTTCTACCCTCCTAATTGCAGAGAAAAACTTGGAAGTGTGATCTGACTGCCCCCACAGGCTCATACCATCACAGAACAAAAGGGAAAGAACCACAAATGTATTATTGTTTAAAAGAAAAACAGTTGCATTTAAGCTAATCCCATGATTTTGGAGACTGCCTCATACTTTTTGCATACTTGGGATTGATAACACTGATGTGAACCAAGTTTCATTAATCCTACAAAATCGAGAAACTATGCTACATACAATTGACTGACATCTACTTGCACCCTCTAGGTATTAACTATGCAGATAGTGTCTCATCTTAGAAACAAAAGCAATTGAATGTCTCCATCTGACCTGCAAAGGGAAGGTGAAGAGCTGGAAGAGGCCTCAAAGGTCATCAAGTCAGCTCCCTGCCCAAGGCAGGACCAATCCCAACTAAATCAACCCAACTAGGACTTTGTCAAGCCGAGACTTAAAAACCTCTAGGGATGGAGATTCCATCACCTCTCTCTATAACCCATTCTAGTGCTTCACCACCCTCCTAGTGAAATACATCTCCAGAAGCAGTCCTTGCTAATTTCCTACAGCTAACGGACCTTCCACCCAGGGCCATGCTGTCCCTAAGGTTCATTATGATTGGCAATGCCAGTTTCCACATAGGCAATAACAAGAATTCACCTATTTCCTGTCCCCAGTCATAGGTTTTAGACTTCAGAGCCTTGTATTCAGCTGCACACTCACATTGGACTCGTTCTTCAACCTCAGAAAGCCTATTCCCCCCCCCTTTTTTTAATCAGACTACAATCTAATTCAGGCGAACAGCTGAGTAACTTCACATCTTATCAGGGTAATATGCCATCAAAGCTACTTCACTTTAAAATGTTGTGTGTGCTAAGAACACTCTTGAAGGAAAAAGAACACAAGGCTAAGATAAAAAAGGCTACCAGGATAGGAGCGTTTAATCAAAGGCTCCTATTGTTGGATAATTTAGTCATCTTATAACCAGTCTTATACAGGTACTGCACCAATCCATCACTGTTTTCCCCCCAAACCTTCCTGTAGGTTTAACTTGGCTAATAGCGAGCTTCACCCTTTAAGCACTGACACTCACCAGAAAACTAGCCAAATGATTGTTTAGGCAGGTACATGCAATGATACAATCTCCAAAAAACTAGTGTTTCAAACCTGAAGGATGAAAAAATAAAAAAAAAGGTTGAAAAATATTTTTAGCTTATGCAACAGTGTGTGTGCAATCACGTAACCCTGCAGAAGCCAACTGTACTTTCTACCCATAGATATTTCTTTGAAGGCCATTTAATGAAACTCCAGCATAAACTGTTCTGCTTAATACACTGTACACTACTGTATCAACTGCTCTTCCATTCCTTGGACCTCTTTTTTCGGTCACCCAGGGGCCCTTACAAAATTAATCAGAATTTTGTTGCCTATATTAATGAGAGGGGATACCAGGAAATGTAATAAACCAAAAATATTTTCAAGAGAAAGGTGAAATGTACAATGGCTTTTCTTTAATGAATGAACACATTCGTTTGATTCAATTAAACACACTTTCTATGGGTATGTCTACACTACAGAGGAAGATCGAAGCTGCCGCTGTCGGTCTTCCAGCATTCAAATTAGCGGGTCTAGTTAAGACAGCAGATTTGACATGAGAGGGACACTCCAGTCGATGCTGGTAACCTGGCTTTCACAAGGAGTAAGGGAAGTTGAAGGAAAAGTGTTCTTCCTTCGACTTCCTACAGCGTAGACAGTGCCAAAAGCCAAGTTAAGGTACTTTGACTTCAGCTACTCAACTAACATAGCTGAAGTTACGTAGCTTAATTTGACTTTTTCCCGTAGTGTAGACATACCCTATGTGGATAAAATGATTAAAAAACCACAAGATCTACAAAACGATAAATTGAAGAACACATTCCATGTAGCGCTTGCCATTGGAGTATTCACAAAACTCAGCATTCAGTTGAAGCGGCAAGATCAGAAATGGGGCTTAAGAGAGAAACTTGGCACAGTGACTTGATTGATCTAGCAGCTGAGGATCAGTAACATTTCAGAGAAGAAGGAGCTTGGACAGATTTAAAAAATGTTTGGCTTAGCTTTTCAGAAATGTTTGATTCATTTGTCATGGACAGAAACCTAGATGTTGTTCTTCCTTCCCCTTCCTCTCTTTTCCCTCCCATTCTTTTACTTTTCAGTTCTGCCCTAATTTCTGGCAGTAGACGGCTCAAAATATAAATCCACATTAAAAAGAGAACTGGATCCCAACCCACACTGTGGATCCAACCATCCACACTCTTCTTTGTGTTTCTGTAGGATTAAAAAACTCCAAACCCTGCTCCAGCTGCCGTGCTGGAGTCTGGCTTCCATTCCTGTCTTGGGACCAATCAAAATCCCAATACTTCTGTTCTTTGGGGTGTGTAAATGCAGGTCTAGAGTCAGAATTGGTGGGCTGGACATCTCTTAGCATGTCCTATCATAGTGGTGCATGGCTTTGTCCAGCCTCACATGGGCAGGTGAGCAGTACGTTCATTAGCCCACATGCAATAGCCTCAGAGCTGTGTTTACTGTCTGTAAAATGGGTACATATTTAAAAAGTGGTACACCTGGTTCAAGAAATATCGAGTCAATGCACAACGTTTTCTGCAAATTTTACAGGGTCACAAATATCTGAGATTCCATCAGGCATATCAAAGGCACCTCGGGTCTCTACAGTTTATTGTCTTAGGAAAGTACATTAGGAAAACTGCCTCTGACATGCATTTGTTGAAGCAGGAAGCCAGCTCCTTAGGCCAGTCCTAAAAACCTCTGCACCCACAAACGGTTTATAAACTCGACAGGGCCCCCAGGAATCCGATCAAGCTGTCACTTACAAAAACCAGGTTTTCTTTTCAAAAGGTCTGGCAGGGCAACTCCCCCTCCTCCACTCCTGACCAGGGCTAAGGGGCATAACAATGAAGCTCTTTCCATGCTTGCATAGCAGATGGGAAGCTGGACCAAATTTATGTAAGTGCTGTTACAGGATGGCACCAGTCAGATGTCTGTCTAGCTTGCCTATAAGTAGCGTGACCCCTTGATAAACCTGCCGCTTTGGAGAATAGACAGGAATAGGCTGACTGGGAGTGGGTTAAGGGGTCTGGATAACTTAAGAACCCAGTTACACTGTTGCCAAGTATGTGATTTCCCATGCGGGATCAAACAGCGAGCCCATGTAGGCCTACCAGGGCTAATGCCTGACGCTTCAGAAGGATGGGGCACAGACAGACAAAACTCTGCACACTGTGTAGCACAAGTGTCCTACTGTGTGGGAGTAGGGCAGACCTGGGAAAAATAGGACCCAAGCCACCAGATCTGGCCATGGAGGCAGTGGGGAGTCCAAGGCAGGCTCCCCTGCTTGCCACACAGTCCCCCACACCATTCAGAAATCCGGGTGCTTTCTCTTTATGAGTCCAGAGGGGAGAGGGGAAGATTCAAATGCTGCTCCTGCCCCCAGCACAATTCCATTGGCCAGTTTCTGGACAGAAACTGGCCAATGGGAGATGCCGGTTTGAATAACAGGCAGCCAAGAAGCTCAACCCTCCTGCTCAGTTACTCACCCAAGCACACGGCCGAGCCGGCATAAATATATTAAGCTCTGCAAGCCTCTAGCTCTGCAGGCAGGCAGGCAGGCAAGTCTCCTGACTAGAACCTGCCTCTGGCACCCCAGCCTATTCCTGTCTCACCCTTCTGCCCCCCACTCCTGCCCCCATACTCCGCATGCACCCATACCCCGTCCCAGATCTGGCACCTCAATCTCCTGCCCAAGATCACAATCCTCTCTTGCCCTAGTCGCATCCCAAAACCCTGCACGCCAGTTCCCTGCCCTAGGTCACAACCACCTCCTTCACCCAAATGCCCTCCCAGTCTCCAGTCTCCCTTCTGCACCCAACTTCCACCCCAGATCCCGCACCTCCTCCATTAATACCATGGAAGAGTGCAGCCCTCGACCACTTTCCAAAATCTTGGAGTGGCCCCCATGAAAAATTATTGCCCACCCCTGGAGTAGGGTGTCAAATCCTCACTAACCCACATCTTCTGACAGAATGTGTCCGAGAGAGGCCACTTCAGCAGAGTCATGTTACCAGGCCATTCTCCTGGTCTCACCTGAAACTAGCCTGGAGGGGGCCACATAGACAACTATGGGGCCAAAAGGGGGAGAAGAGGAGAGAGAGGGACCCACACTGAATAGTGGCAGGAAGATTTGGAATAAAAGGGGAAAAGTGGAGCTGTGTGAAGAGAAGCAAGGAAGTTGGGGCATAGAGAAAAGACAGAGGGTGGGAATGGGCAGCATAGACACCTTATTCCCATTGACCCCTAAAAAATTCTAGAGCTCCCACGTTAAGCGAGAAAATGTAGACAGGCTTCAGTATGCAGAATGTTCTCTCTCCGTCCCCAATCTATAAACCTTATCAGGCTGCCTTGATTTTCTTTTTCAAATGAACTCCAAATGTTGGAGTCAGCTTTCTATAATACCTCTTCCCTAAGCCTTTGGCAAGGCCAGGTTCTTCCAAGGACCAAACAAAGGACCCAGCGTCTGATCCCCAAGGTACCTGCTGTCTCATGCAAGGCAGTGAGGGATTGTCAAGAGACTCTGGCCTTTGTAAATCTGGGAGTCATCACCAGGTCTTCAAAGGGCAGCAGCCCACGTGGATGCTTTCACCAGTGAACATAGCCTCACTTCTAGGGTTGCCAGATGGTTTAATCAAAAATACTGAACACCCCCGCCTCCCCCCCCCCCAAAAAAATGAGAAAAAAATTCTGTTGAGCAAAACAAACAAACAAAAAACCAAAAAAGGATCCCAATGAATAAATATATAAATAAATAAATACAACCATCATAGCCCCCTTTAAGAAATGCTTTTGAGGCTCTTTGGCCCTAACAGGCTCCAGGTGGCCATTCTCCATCTTATCTTCCTGCTCCGGGCCAGACAGCTTCCCTGCGGAACCAGGTAAGCACCCGAGATTTTCGACTCCTGGAATTTTTTTTTTTTTTTTTTTACCAGATAGGCGGCAAAAATACCGGACTGTCCCGGTCAATATTGGACACCTGGCAACCCTACTCGCCTCTTCCGGAGTGTTATTTTGCCAGTCTGACTTCTCTCGTGTGTGTTCTAGCCTGAGACTTGGCAGGTGATTCAAGGCTGTACTGCATTCTACTGGGTAGGAGCCAGAAATCATGTTGTACACATGAAACGCTGCTGCACTCTGCTGCATGCCTGTGGTATTGTTCAGAGCAACTCACCAGACAGGGCTAAATCAAAGATGTTAATTACATAGCAGATTATAATTGGTTTTTGCTGCATAGATCTTTCACATCTTACCGTATCCACCTAGGAGACGGTATATCTTTACAGGTGAAGATGTTTGTCAAAGGTTTTCAACTAAAAATTAAGCCAATGACTTACAAAACAAAATTTGATTACAGGGAGCAACTATAGGGATTCTGTCAATTAATGTGTAGGCTGCATAATATCGAACAGTCTACCTCAGCACTGTTGAAATGATTTAAAGAGAGACCATCTTATGGCAGTTTCACAATAATCACATGTATAGTGGCATGGCAAAGGTGTGTGAAACAGTTTTCTTACAAGAATGTACGGCTCTGTGGCTGTTTGAAACGCAGGCAAAATGCAGTGCTGCTGGCTGTAGCAGACAGACCGCCTGCAGCAATAGGCCTGGTGCAAGGCTTAACTCGCACTCTGCAAAGCCAGGCCGTGCTATGACCCGAAGTCAGGCTCCGTCATAAAGCAAATACGGGCTTACAAGTTCACTGTCTGATATATGAACTTGACAAAGGTATGTCACTTTAAAAACAATGCATCGTCCTGTAGCACCTTAGAGACTAACAAAAATATATATACATAGTATCATGAGCTTTCTTGGGCAAAACCCACTTCCTCTCTACTCTGCTCATCTGAGGAAGTGGGTTTGCCCATGAAAGCTCATAATACTAGCTATCTATCTACGTTAGTCTCTAAGGTACCATGGGACTAAGTTACAGACTAACACAGCTACCCCTCTGAGACCTGGCAAAGATATGGCACATGTTATTAAAACACATACATTCCCATGTGCTAGTCATATAATCATATTCCTGTACCAGAGCACCAATCCTGAGAAGGGAAGGATGGGAGGGCAGAATAACAAATGGGGACATTTTTGTTTGAAACAGCAGGCACAAGGTGGAGGTTTGGCAACTAACCACACCAGGAGTGGGATATGTAACTTGGGTGTATCAATGTATCAAAGAAATCCTAGGAGGGACCCCTTTGTGCAGAGTCGGGGGCAGTAGAATGTCCCCCTGCTCATGAACTGACTCCACTGTCACTGGTGTTAGTGTACCCGGACAGTCTACGGGGTATTAGGAAGTGGAACATGTGCACTAGTCTGGACGCTCCGCGGTCGACATCAAAGGCATTTGTCGACCGCCCCGTTATGCCTCGTGCGATGACGTTTACCAGGGTGGTCGACAAATGCCTTTGATGTCGACCGCGGAGCGTCCAGACTAGTGCGCTGAGCCGACAAACAGCTGATCGGCTCAGCGCGGCAGCCATTTTAATTTAAATGAAGTGGCGATTATTTAAATTGCTGCTTCATTTGGGTACGTCTAGTAAACTAATCTACATGGCTCTGGCAACACATGATACAGACATACCCTCAGTCTTCACTTCTCCATCCCTGCATGGGTTTCAGATTTTTGTGGAGGATCTGAAATGATAGAGGAGACGGTGCTGTGGGTGTGGATGAACACACACACACACACACACACACACACACTCACTCATAGGTCCTCTTCTGCATACACATGTAGTGGGCAAGAAATGTAGAACAAATATAGTTGGGTTTAAAATATGTCATTACTCACAGGATTTACCAGAAATTGCAGGCACGTTATCCTTCTGTTTACTTAGTGGCTTGAGGGGAATGTGCTTGGCAAGTTCTGAAGAAAATCTGTAGGAACTGGCGTTCTTATTGTCCTAGAGTATACAACATGGTATCCTCTCTAGCAGAAAGGAATTATCCGTTCTATATCAGCTTCCAGTTTGTCCAGATACCCAACCAAATATCGCAGTACTTTGAATCAATCCATTCAACCTGAAGGCTCAAGTGTATCAAGTTAGTTGGCGAAACACGGACTTTGGTGAGTGACATGCTATAACTGAGACCTTTGTTAACATGTTAGCAAAACAGGAGATGGTATGAGAAGTCTCTAAGACCTTCATAGGGTTTACACAAAGCCTGGAAAAGATATTATAATGAATGACAAATGTGCATATGTGATGGCTACCGTCTTGGCTGAAATACTAGGGTTTGAAACACGGAAAAACAAAGATGAAACTACAAATCTCTATATCTTGAGCTAAAAGGCCAGACTGTTTGGCTGGATGCTGACTCACATCCTCTGTAAATCAGACAGATATCAGCCTTGTAATACACACTGTTGAAGGGGCAACAGATACATATACAGGCAGTCCCCGGGTTACATACAAGATAGGGTCTGTAGGTTTGTTCTTAAGTTGAATTTGTATGTAAGTCGGAACTGGTACATATTGTAGGGGAAACTCTAGCCAAACATTTCTCCAGAGCTCAGTTTTATTCTCCCACACCTCACTTCCTTCAGTCCTTTATTCACAAGCTGAGGTGTCTACTGAGAAAAGCCGCTCCGCGTCTCCCTGGTCTGCTGGGGGGGGGGGGGGGGCGCTAGCTTCGCGTCTCCCTGGTCTGCTGGGGGGAAGCAGCTAATTCGGGGTTGCCTCACCCCGTTTGTAAGTAGGGATCCGATGTAAGTCAGATCCATGTAACCCGGGGACTGCCTGTACTACAAATCATTCTGTAGAGTGAATTCCACCCTGCTTACTTTCATATCATTGGCCTCAATGTGGCAAGAATAATTAAGGGTTTTTTATTAGCTCAAGAGACAGAAGCCTGTGGGTTTGAAACAAGCAACTCTGAGTTCCGAGCAGCCATCATGGGCAGCATATGAACAATGAAGTTGGTCTGGTGTAGCCATATACATTGTACTGAAATTTTGCCTTATCACATTGTGTGATTATTTGATTGTCAGATACGGGTAATTTCCCTTCCTTTAGAAACTTTTTTTTAAAGTTTAGAGTTTTTCTTTACACAGTAACTTACTGGCTATTTTAAACTGCTTATTTCTTTATTACATTATAGTGACGTAGTTTGTGTCACCTTTATGTTTACTCCCCTTTTGTTTTTCACATGTCACATTTAGCTTCCTATTCAATTCAGAAAATGAGCTGGCCCATTTGTTTAATTCCCAGAAGATTCTATGGAAGATACTGAGTGAGTCTAGGTGAGGGCTGAATAGAAACTGAATCTTGTGCTGAAGATTTCCCTCAACAGATCTATAAAGTAATAGCTGCTGAAGTGCCTTCCATGACCTTACCTTTCACATGTGTCTGCTGATTTGAGGTGTTCCATTTTTTGCACAAGATTCCCCCCGTTCAAAGGCAGAGACCACTTCTTTTTGTACATAAATGTCAGACATTTATCATAACTCTACAGATGCAGTGTACGGACAGTAGAGTGCAGTGTTATCTGGTTTATAACTATAGGGGTTTTGAAAACTTTCTTATAGCTATCAAACTGCGTGTATCAGGAACACACAAAAATAACTGAAATATCCTTCCAAGACCAGGTCCTGGCTAGCTCTGCATGGCTTCATGGGGGTGGGGTGTTAAGCTCTGGCACAAAGACCTTTGTCCATCTGCACAGGTTGCAGGCTTGGTCTAGCCTTAAAATTCCTGCACTCCAAGAATCCAGGGACTCTTCAGTGCTAGATGCCCCCAGATTGATGGGGAATAGGAAAGGGCATGCAGGGAGAGGGAGGGAATATGTAGGTTGTGCCTGCAAAACAGAAGTGTGGTAGCCACTTCAAAGAACATTCCTCTCAGGCAGTCTCCACATGGAGCAGCGTATACAGGCTGTCACTGGCGGCGGGTGCTGGGTCGCTGGACTACTTTGTTAGTGAAAGGCACGGCTGAGCCCAAAAGAAGCTCTCCAAAGAGATGAATGAACCTGAAAAGGTTCAGACCTGGAGTTAGATTCAGATAAACTTTCAAAAAATGAGCTTTTTCACTGGGGCTTCTCTGAGTTCTCTGCACCTTCGGAGTCTGCAAGGCCTGGCTGGAAATCTAGGGGAGGGGGGGGGGGGACACTTTTTTTAAGAAAAGAGAGATCTGGCAGTTCTGCTTTCAGTCCTCCTTGGAAATACTGCAGACAAACTTCCAGGCAGGACTTCTGTCATTCTGTGTCTGGTGCTGGCTAGAAACCACAGGTCTAAGAATTGCAAGAAAGGACTCACTGATTAGTCTGACCTCTTGCCTACTGAAGGCCACAGAATTTCATCCACTCCTATAATAGATCCCCCCCACCCCCAGCCTCTGGCTGAATTACTGAAGTTTTCAAATCATGATTTAAAGACTTCAAGTTTCGGAGAATCTACCATTTACACTAGTTTAAACCTGCAGGTGGCCAGGCCTCACAGTGCAGGGGAAAGCACAAAACCCCCAGAGTCCCCCAAATATGATGATCAGTTAGACCATGAGCATGTGGGCAAGACCCACCAGGCAGATACCCGGGAAAGAATTCTCTGTAGTAACTCAGAGCCCTGACTAGCCCAGTCTCCAGCAGTTGGGGATTGATGCTACTGGCTGTCACCAATGGGCCAAATGCCATTGTAACCCACATACCTAGTGTGGTTCACTGTCCCATGTAGCGGCACTTAGAACACTTACAGCAAGAGATACAAACAAGAGACCTCTACAGCCTAAGCTGAGAGCCAACTGACTTTAAGCTCCAGAGGTCCCAGGTTCAAAGCCTCCCAGCGGCAGTTATACCATCATAGGCAATCTCATCATAACATCTCCCCCCTAAACTTATAAAGCTCAGTCTTTAAACCAGTTAGGTTTTTTGCTCCCCACTGCTCCTTTGGAAGGCTGTGCCAGGATGTCAGTCTTGTGATGCTTTGAAACTTTCTGGCTAATTTTGAGCCTACACAGGTCAATAGCCATGTTTTATCCATTTATTATTGTGTTCACGTTGGTGTTTAAATAACTCCTCTACCTCCATGGTATTTATCCCTCTGATATATTTACAGAGAGCAATCCCATCTCCCCTCAGCTTTGCTTTGGTTCAGCTAAACAAGCCAAGCTCTTTGGGTCTACCCTCATAAGGTTGGTTTCCAGTCCATGACTCGTCCTAATAGCCCTTCTATACACATGATACAGAGCGGGACTACTTCTCTCATGAGACCTCTGCAGATACAATTGTAATCTAAAGTTTCTGAAGCACCTTTGAAGACATAGATCAAGTCACTTCTGCAAACTGACCTCCAAATGGAAAAGGAAACTTCCCACTATGGAGATTTCCACCAATGAGTGCTATGTGCTTTGAGGAAGGAAGTGTCTTTATACTTCCTTTGTGCACCACCTAGCAACATGGGTCTCAGTTCCTCCTTCGGACCTCTAGGCAGGCCCACTGATTAATGGGGTGCAAAGGTGGCCGTTACCTCAATGACTCAAAGGGATCAGGCAATGGAGGGGTTGCTGATTTAGTTACAGTAGACGCTGCAATTCAAAAAGTTAACTGAAGACACAAATTCTCAAAGTCACCTGTCAAATATACAAAGCAAATATCCTTACATCTCACAAATGAATTCTCAGGCACCATTTTTTTTATTCTGGTTACTAAATTTTCATGATTCTTGATGGAAATATTTGTTGTTGGTTTCCATGACGCCAGGGGAATCAACATTTACCAATAAAAATCAAATCCTTCCCTCATCTAATTGAATCTTCTCAGAGGTGTTGTGAGGTTAACTCCATTGAAGATGGTGCGATGCTCAGATACCATAGTAATGGGGGTCATGTAAGTATGTGAGAGAGAGAGAGAGAGAGAGAGAGACTGATTTACGGAACGTCAGAGATGAAATTTTGCATTTTTGAGGCTCCACGAACAGCAGTTGAATACCCTTAAGCACAAAGCTATAAAAATATTATTCAGTCTTGCAGGCTCAAACAGGGTGAACAAAGGCTTTGTTTTCCCCTGTATTCTTGGTGCACAAGCTGATCAGTGAACACCCTGAGAAATTAATAATCTATATCTGGCACTTTTCACAACACTAAAATACATTACATATTGCCAAGGCTAAAGAAATATCAGAGGTTTCTTATATTTATAGCTAGCCACAGGCCTTATAGTGTGCTCCTGTGAGCTGCCTTCAGACAAGAGTCTTTAGCCAGTGACTGACTAGCTCTCAGACTTTTAAAACCTGAGTCATCCCGGTCAGTCTGTGTTGCTCAGGGGGAAATGCTAATATCACTTAATGGCTTACAAAGACATTGCAGAGGAAAATGTTTCTGCACAACTAGACGCAATTACGACATTTTTATTATCTGGTGTGAGCAGATTTATGTAAGTACCTGAACATTTTCATTGGAGGCAATGGATTATCTAGAGTAAAGAGTGAATTCTAAAAATGTGATTAGTGCAGCCTGCTAGCAATTATGGCTTTGGCACTCTACGCCCAGCATATCAAATGACTGTTATGCTTACTCCAACATAACACGTGTGATGAGTCCATGTTTTGCATTGTAGTGGCTGCTGGCACAGCTTTAAGTCTTCCATATTGAAACTACTTCAGTTTATTTGTTTTGCTCAAGAGATACCAATACTAGTCATACCAAGAAAGAGTGGGAGGGATTATGATATCCACCGATGAGTCTCCTTTTCCAGCTATGATATGAAACATCAAATGCATCACAGACAGAAGCTAACCAAACCAACGGGAGTAACAGAGAGTGGAATTTTCCGAGTGTTGTGTGTTGGTCTAACTGCTCCCCCTTGATGGCAACAGGAGTTGTGTCACTTATTTAATCAGTAACAGTGATTTTGAAAATCCCACCCCACATGTCTAAGAAGAATGGTATGGCCTAAATCCCATTCTCCTCCTGCAGCCACCTGGGAATGTCTAGACTACATGCCTCTGCCGACAGAGGCATGTAGATTAGGCTACCCAACATAGTCAGTGAAGCGGGGATTTAAATAATCCCTGCTTCATTAAAATAAACATGGCCGCCACACTGTGCCGATGATCAGCTGATTCAGCACAGCACGGCAGTCTAGACACGGATCTGTCGGCTGGGGAAGCCTTTGCCGACTGATCCTGTAAACCTCGTTTCACGAGGCATAAGGGATTGGTCAGCAAAGGCTTCCCCAGCTGACAGATCCAAGTCTAGACTGCCGCACTGTGCCAGATCAGCTGATCGTTGGCACAGAATGGCGGCCATGTTTATTTTAATGAAGCGGGGATTATTTAAATCCCCACTTCATTGACTATGTCGAGTAGCCTAATCTACATGCCTCTATCAGCAGAGGCATGTAGTCTAGACATACCCCTAGATTGCTCCTCTATTTGTCTGCAAAGAGGCAGGTTTCCATGAGCCCAAAAGACAGCATGTACCTGCTGCGTGAGGCAGAACTCATGGCATGCAGCCGGTACTTTGGGTGAAGCAGAATGAATGGGACAACCGTGCATCTACCACGACAACAATCAAACCACCTAATGTCTCCAGTGTCAGAGTTCGTTAAGCAGCACACGGCTCAGTCCTTCCTCTCTCAACCAGGGAAGAGTCTCTCCCGATTTAGAAACTGACTGTTCTTGGGCAGTGCACTAGAGTTAAAATTCTAGAATAAGCACTAAACCATCCTTTAAAAACTCAGAGACAGGGAAAACTCACTAGGAGAGTTCCGTGCTGGGTTCCCTCGTCATCATCTCTTTGGAAGGAAGGGATCCATGGGCCCAAAGACTGGGGATCAGCTATGCCTTTGGCCCCAATCCCGCAAGAGCTTAAATGTTGTGACCATGAGGAGTCCCACCGACGAACACATACAAAACTGTTTGCCGGCCAGGGGACATTCTGGGGCATCCATATTGAAAATGGAAAACTTTGATTCAAAATGATTATCAAAAATTGAAAGTACTTTGTAGTTGGTTTTAATTTTCTGGTGAAGAGAAAAAAAAGAGTTTTTCTAAATGAAACCTATTTCCCCCCAAATTTCTAGCAAAAATGGAGGGGGGGGGGGAGTATTTTTTACTAACTCTAATAACATCACAACTCTTACATAGCATTTGACATCTGAAACTTTCAAAGCTTTTTCGGGGAGGGGGAAGGTGCACTATTCATATTTCACAGATGGGGAATCAAAGGCACAAAGAGGTTAAATGACCCACCCAATGCCAAAAAGCAAGTCTGTGGCAGGACTGGAAATAGAGCCCAGCTCTCCATATTTACACTGTACCACACAGCCTCCTCGTGGCATACATGCTAAAATATCACTATAAAGAGCAAAGTGTACATCCCTTGAGACATTAGCTAATTTACATTTTCTGTTGGACTGATCATTGAATTCCAAGTCCCCAGAGATTACATCATTGCCCAGTCCATATCAATGGATCAGTGAGATGTATTTTTATTACTGCTTTACAATTCTCTTGTCTGAGGTGATTTTTTTTCCTGTAGGCCATTCAGATCAGCACAGATTCCTTTAAAGTGGCCTCATAGATGAAATGTAAAAAAAAACCAGAAAACAAAACCAACAACCTTTATTCTCTAATTAACTGCATTCCCCTCAATGAAGCAATTTCTAACCTGGAATCAAAACCATAAGCAAGATGGACAATTCACATTCTGTTCACAATTCTCCACACAAAATCACAAGCAGCCTGTGCATTCTGCGTACAAAACAGTTGTGAATGGATTCAGATTGCTCTACATTCCCCACTGCATACATGGCCTGGAACTCTTTTCCATATGTGCATTCTGGGAACAAGAGGTGACTTTTATGGGATCATTCATTGTAAAAATGCAAGAAGAAAGGATGTGCTGATGCTCATAACCTCAGTTATTTATTTCCCATGTAATGGTTACATAAGCAGCTGTTACATTTTAAAAGCATCATACAGACCACATGAAACATTTATTTAAGTGGTTGCACACTATGGGGAGCTTGATTTAATCAGACGATTTCTCTCCTCATTAGAATGAAGAGTGGCACTTTCCCAGAGGCTGAAGCTCATTCAAAGCTGCTCAAAGCAAATATTTTTACAGTGACAATTAAAAATTGATATAACATGCACAGCAGGCTACATCCAGCTCCACGCATGCTTGAAGGAAGCAACAGTGCAGTCACAGACTTAGCACGGGCATTTGTAACCTTTGGGCAAACAAAAACATCAAAAGCTAAACAGATCCCAGTGGGACAGAAAACTGACCAGGGCATGAGTAAGTCATGTTACTTCTCAATATGTGTGTCTAGGTTTCCTTTCCGCAAGACAGCACTCTCTGGTTGTTAGGGGTTGTAGCCAGGTGTGCACATTGCTTGAGAGTAAATTGAACAGGCGATAGACCAAATCATCCATTTCTAATGCCAGTCTAATGGAGACATGCAATCTATTTCGCTTCATTTTCTTTGCGTCCCTGTATTTATTGGTCTTAACCATGGTATGAAAAGAGTGTTGTGCTCTTCCAAAGTGATACACTGACAGACCAGGAGATCAAACTCTTCATTTTGTGTTTGTACCCTATCACAGATCATCCGGAGCAAGACTTTCACTCTTTTGATGCTGGCCTGCAGACTGGGAACACACAGTCCATCTTTGAAGGCCCTTTGGCTACCCATGTCCTGTCTACAGAGGGCGCAAGAAAGAGTTATGAAAAGAAAATACCAACAGGTTTCTTGCCTGTGGCAGCTGTGACTCACTGGACCTAAGAGTGGCACCCTGTAGCCCCTATATTCATCATTCATATATAATTGTGATACCCAATACAAAGCGTGCCATGAAAGCCTTGCTACGGAAAAGTGGTAGAAATGTAGCCGTGATAGTCTGGTGCAGCTGAAACAAAAAACAGGACTGTGTAGCACTTTAAAGACTAACAAGATGGTTTAATAGGTGATGAGCTTTCGTGGGCCAGACCCACTTCCTCAGATCAAATAGTGGAAGAAAATTGTCACACAGTCCTGTTGTTTGTTTTTGCTACAGAAACACATTGTTCTGTTCAAAGCATTCGTGTGTACAATGTTACGAGATTGTGCGGTATGACTTACGGGAAAACGCTGTAAATTCGCTAGCGGCAGGCAAAGGGCCCCTGCCTGAGGTAACGGGCTCTGTCCTTTTATGTCTGCCACTTTGCACCCCTTAAAATCTTTTTGCAGTTAATGCATATTTCATATTTGATCTAAAGCAGGGGGGGCGTTGTTTGAAATGCTTGGGAAACCTCAGCTCCGGACCAAAAGCTAGTACAAGTCCTCTCCACACCGAAGCAAAATGAATTCTAAAGAGGGACAGGCCAGGCTTCTGTACAGCTTTGGGATGCAATTCTGGGCAGCTTGGGGCAACTGCCTGGGTGCCTTTCTCTGTATGATTCATGAAAAGCTCTTGGTACCTTTGTACAGTCTAGCTGGGTCTAGGACCCCACCTAGTGCTGGGAACTAGCAAAGCATGAAGAGACAGAGGCGGGAGAGTTAAGGAGGCACAGTGGTAACCCTGGAACAGGTTGTACGCTGGGGTTCCCATCACAGACAACTTCACAGACAAAGGGAAAACCTCTTTCAGTTCTCTCAACTCCTTACAAAGCACTACATGGCAAATAGGGGTGTTAAACGGTTAACCAGTTAGCGCACCAGTAAGAATTAAGTTTACATAGGAAGTTTACATGGGTCAAACCAAAGGTCCATCTAGCACAGAATCCTGTCGGCCAACAGTGGCCGATGCCAGATGCCCCAGAGGGAGTGAACAGAAACAGGGAATCATCAAGTGATCCCTCCCCTGTCATCCATTTCCTGACCAACAGAGGCTAGGGACACCATTCCTGTCCATCCTGGCAAATAAGTATAACTGCTATGCTTACCGGTTAACTGTCCTTACTGGTCACCTCTGGCTGTGGTGAGCAGCCCTGGGGTGGAACAGCCCCAGCTGCAGAGGGGCTGGTGGGCTGGATAATGGGTTTCTGCAGCCATGGCCTCTGGACCTCCAGATGGCAGGCCCTAAGATAAACCTTTTTTAAATATATATATATACATACACACACACACACACATCTACACACTGCATAGATCAGCAAAATCTTTTGCTCCTAAGATATAGTATAGGACAAAATAATGCTTTTGCTCTGTGTAACTGCCAAAGATATTTTTTTAAAGAGCCATTGTAGCCACATCTCCAGCCCAAAGATTAAATCCGTGATTTAACATTCATGTTGATGTATTGTAATTAATGATGCTGCCAAGCTGCCAGAAACGAGTGGGTACTTTTTTATTCTTTAATAATTATTTTTACCGTGACTGATGTTAGTGTTGCAAATTAATTGAATCACTTTTTAATTTACCTTCTATTTATCAAGAATATTCAAGCCAAGTAAACTCTTAATAAATCAACAACGTTGAGCTCAATTGCCGTGGAGACTGGACCTGTGTTTGCAGTAAGATTATTGTACATTTAAATGCAATAGATGGCTGCTTTGCCTTAAATCAAATTAGTGGTTTGCAGCAAAGGGCAAATGAAGTGTTTAAATTATTCTTTGCAATGGTGACTAGCGATTTGGTGGAGCAAAGGCCAATTTACTGAAGATGATGGCCGACGTTTGGATAAAAATCTCAACTGTTAATTGCATCCCTGATTCAGGAAACTAGTTGAGCTGGGTTTTATTATTAATATATATAGTGAGCCCCATTAATAACAGCAGGGATTCTCAACATTCATGACTGCTTTCTTGAATTAGGATGCCAATCCCATCATAGGTTAGTCTCATCCTTACTTGGGTAAATGTAATGGCACAAATACCTGCTTGTGGAGTGCACTGGGGACTAGTGTAGCTTTAGAAATGTTTATTACAGGTTGAACCTCTCTAGTCTGGCACCCTTGGGACCTGACAGGTGATAAACCAGAGAATTCGCCGAACTACTGGAGGTTAATATTGTCTAGTGGCATTACCAACACTTCCACTGCTTACTGGGCTCTTAGAAGACCTTTAAGAGAAAATTTGAGCTAAAAAACAGCACAGAACACTGAGAGCCAGGACTGGTGGCTGTAAACAAATGTTATGGGACTGCCAGAAACTTGGCCAAGCCCATAGTAAGTGGACGTCTGGCTAACTAAAATCATGCTGGATCACAGATGTTGCCAGACCAAAAAGTGTCAGATTAGAGAGGTTCAACCTGTATTACGATCTCAACTGTGGTTGAAATGAGAAGCAACTTTCCCCTTAATCTATAAAAACAGGCCCTGGGTTTAAACTGTCAATGCCAAAGGGGAGTTTTAATGGAGTTTCACTAAGATCAGTACATGAGGTATTCGATTTCCAACCTGCATTAACTTCTGATGTCTATTAGGACATGCAATGTTTTCCACAACAAGGAATCACCATAGATTAGAATGAAAATGGTTTGGCCATTGCTATGGCAGGATTCATAGATTCATAGACTTTAAGGTCAGAAGGGACCATTATGATCATCTAGTCTGACCCCCTGCACAGTGCAGGCCACAGAATCTCAACCACCCCTCTTAGAATAATCCTCTCACCTATATCAAAGATATTGAAGCATTCAAATACTTTGAAGGACCCAACATGCAGAGAGTCCTTCAGCTGTGATCTGTGCCCAATGCTACAGAGGAAGGCGAAAAACCTCCAGGGCCTCTGCCAATCTACCCTGGAGGAAAATTCCTTCCTGACCCCAAATATGGCAATCAGCTAAACCCTGAGCATGTGGGCAAGACTCACCAGCCAGACACCCAGAAAGTTCCCTATAGCAACTCCTATCATCTCTCCATTGACCTATTTCCAACTGATAATGAATGGTCAATTAGTTACCAAGATCATGTTATTTCATCCAACTATCCCCTTATCATAGAATCATAGAACTTGAAGAGACCCCAGAAGGTCGTCAAGTCCAGCCCCCTGCTCTAGGCAGGACCAATCCCATCTAAATCAACCCAGCCAGGGCTTTGTCAAGCCGAGACTTAAATACCTCTAGGGATGGAGACTCCACTACTTCCCTAGGTAACCCATTCCAATGCTTCACTACCCTTCTAGTGGATTCCACTGTGTATGTCACTGCTCAGCCTGGTCTTACATTTGTTGACTTCCTGGTGATATTCCAGGGGAGCTCAGAGCAACAAGAAGCCAAGAGCTGACACAAGGCTGTAACGTTCACATGGTCACCATATGCAAAGGGAAATTGTGAGTCCCCCATAACTGGGTGTATTTCTTTACTTGTGACTGGAATTTCAGTTGAGAACTTACAACTGTTATTTAAAAAAAACTGAAATTTGTAAAGGAGGAAAAGACTCAAGGGACCGGCAAAGGAAAAGGTAGCCTGTCACCTGAAGTTTGATGAGTGAAAACCATTGGTTTGGTAGCTGTTGCAACTGAATTGGTGAGAGAAGACATAGGGCGTCACATACCCAGCTGTTACTAAGTGGCAATATCCACACGGGGGCCAAGGACAGGCTATGGAGATAGATCAACTCCCTTCACCTCTAAAGGCAGTCACTCCTGGACAGAGAGGAAATACATGGGGGGCTTATGAGCTGCGACGGTTGCCTACGCTCTGCCTGTTCTGGATCAAGAATAGCTCTTCAGTCTCCAACATCACAAAACACATGGGTAGCCAAATCCTGACTCTCACTCATTTTGCAGCCAAAACTTGTCACAGACTCAAAAAGCTAAAGTTTTGCCTGAATAAAAACGGAGCATACATTTCAAAGTCTGACCTTAAAAAGGGGTATAATGTAAATCTCTTTGGTGGTTTCTTTCTTCCCTTCCCCCTCAAACGCCCAAACTGCTAATGAGCCTTAGTATTGCTTCAGTCTAAAGAGGCTCTTAAAAACCATTTAAACAGTTCTTAGCTATGAACTGGATGGAAATATGAAATCCCTGCTGGTAACAGGCGCAAGTGACAAATTATGAGCAGAGAGGTAAAGAGGCCGAGGTCAGGGTAGTGATGTAGAGTGACCTGGATCCCGTGGGAAGCTGGACCCATGCAAACAAAACAGGTTTTCACAGAGACAAATGCAAGAGGGTACCCTAGCCCCAAATCATGCAGGCCATATCCTTGGAAAGGGGAACTGTAGCCAGGCAAGCAGAGACTTTCAGAAGGATTTAGGGTCATGCTGGGCAAGCCGCTCCGCTCGACCTCTCAGGGCAATGCCGTGGTGAACTAAAGCCTGCATTAGACATCCGAGCAGAGGAGTGAGTAGGGCAGGGAAGTGACACGACATCCATGAGACTGAGATTGGATACAGCAGCCTGGTTTAGGGGCCACATTTTTAAAAGACGTTAAAAAATTGGAGATGGGGCAGCAAAGAGCCAAGTGTTTTGAAGGCTGAAGAAAAATGCCTTCTTGTGCACTTTCGAAAGGAGCCCAGTCTGACTAGCTTAGACAAAAGAAGGCTGAGGGGTGACTTCATTGACGTGTCTAAGTGTTTAATGTCATAGGAAAAGGTAGAACAAGCCCAATGGCTAGAAAATGAACACAGACAAATTCTTATTAGAAATAAGACACAAATATTTTCCAGTGAGGATGATTCACCAATGGAACAAACTCCCAAAGCAAGTGGTGGATTCTCCATTTCTCGATATCTTCCAATGAAGATTGGATGCCTTTGTGGTGCGTGCTTGGATCAAAACTTAGCTACTATGCTACACAGGACGGCTGGGATATGTAGGGGTCAGATTCAATGTTCTAATGGTCCCTTTTGTCTTAAAGTCTACAAATGTCTACTAATTAATGAACCACTGAGAGGGGTTTAGGGCATCTTGGTCCCCAAACTCCACTGTCACGAAGTGGAATGATCCCAGGGAAACCACTTAAACATTCAAAGAGACTGGCCAGAGTCAGGACACCAGCTTTACAATGGAGTGGGTGTGGCAGTGACATCACAAAGGCCTGTTGCAGGACCTCAGCCTATTGGAGGACAGTGGTTAGGTGATGATGTCACAGAGCGACCCTGACATTAGCCAGGCAGGAAAGAGGGGCAAAGCAGAGGCGACCTCAGAGACTTCTGTGGCTTTGCAGAAGCAAGGCCCCTTTTCAAGGTCTCTCCTGGGGGACTGAGAGAGAATTAGGATTAATGCACGTGAGCATGAGGAAGATCCGTGTCCAAGATTTCTCCTTCCCTACTGCTGATTTTGTAGTCCCTGTTTAGAAGGTAAGAGCCTCAGAGAGATTTTGAACCCATTCTCTCTGCTCCATCTGGTACCTGCTGAATTCTAGGCATAGAAATCACTAGGTAAAATGATCTGATTTCCTGGCAAGCCCTTTGTGCCATAAAATCACTGAGGGCATTAGGGGTTTGTTCTTGTAAGTTTCACTTTTCCTCCTTCCTGTCCTCTTTCTACTCTTCTTCTCTTGCTCCTTTTCCCCCTTTTCCATTCCTCCCTGCCTCCACCAAGGAGTGTGTATGTGTGTGAAAGAGACAGGGGGGTTCGCTGTCACTGTGGGAGGCCCTCACAAAGAAGTGGGGCTGGAACAGTGCTCGGAAACTGAACCCCTCTGGTGATTACTGGGGCCATCCGTTTGGACTTCTGCTGAGACCCCTCTACTCCCAGCTCTCAGAGTCTCGAAGCTGATTGGCCGAGCAGGTGGCTATTGACAGAGAAGACTCCGTCCCTTGTGCTCTATTTTAAGACCAAACAAATAAGTCACAAGCCATCGTGTATTTGATCGATTGTGTTGCTTTTCTGGAATTATTGTCTCCGTGCAGTTCCTGATTCTCTCTAATGTGCCCGTTCTTCTCAAACACTTGCTGAATAATGACTAGGAGCTATTGTTGGTCTGTAGCTCATTGGCGAACACTGTATTCCGATCAGTCAATGAGTCCCTAGTGGCAGGACATCCGCCTTCTAGGGGAGAGGTGGTGTGGCAGTGACATCACAAAGGCCTGTTGCAGGATCTCAGCCTATTGGGGAAAGGTGGTGACCTCACAGAGAGACCCTGACATCAACTAAGCAGGGCAGAAATGCAAGGCAGAGGCAGCCTCAGACACCCCCCTTATGGCTTTGTGGGAGGTCGTCCCACAGAGGCAGGGCTGGAATAGTGCTCCGAGACTGATCCGTGACTGGGGCCTTCCTTTGGGTCATCTTCTGAGACCTTTCACCCCTTGCACTGCTCTGAGTCTTGATGCGGACTGGCAAAGTGAGCAGGTGCCTACTGGTAAGGAGGAGAAGTTTTCCCATTTTCCCAACTGTGACCCATGGCCCTGCACAAGATCTTGTCTGACCTTGGCCATGCTGGGGTACCTGAAGGCAGAGTTCCCAGACACAGACAGGCTCCCATACATCTTGGGGGCAAGCATACTCAGGAGGGGCAGGGGCAGTTTTACCTTCACACTTGCGAAACAGAGAGGCTGGAAATGCATTTTTCTGTCTGTCCTCCTTTCCCACACCCCAGTGGCACATCCTTGGGCAGGGGACGGCAGGGCTTTGTTGGGCCCTTCCTCCTTCAGGGACGGGAAGGAGAAAAAGCTTCAAGTCAGGGCCCTGGCTGGGTTTGGCAGGGAGAGCCTCAAATACCCCGATCCCACCGAGAGATTCAGGAGATGGTGCTCACAGAAGAGTCATATTCCTTCCAAGAAAATCAGATAGACCCGAAGGGAATCAGCTTTTCTCTCCTACCTGCACTGAGATCCAGGAGTGGGGCAAGTGTCCTCCCAGTCACTCCCTTCTTCTGCCCAAGGGCTTTCAAGTTAGCGAGGAGTAAGTGGTCTGCCTCCATCCCGATGAGCTGTTCATGAATCAGGAGTTCAGAAAGGATGGGACCATCCCAGACACTGAGCACCATCCCACTCTAGAGGGACACAGACCAATTGCGACAATCCCTTTCTCAAGCTCTGTGATCAATGTATCAGATATTCTACACCATGGGCTGAGCACCATGTCTCAGCCCCGGGGATGGGAGTGGACTCATCTGCACAGCATGCCCACTGGTCCAGTGATCCTGACCTGCCTCCTTCCTCCATAATGTGTTAACTTCTGCATCGGGTCTAGAGTGTCCCAGGAGAGTGCCAAAGACCTAAAGAGCAGCAGAGCCCTGTTCTGACCACCACCACCTCCCCAAACAAGCCCTTTTAGACTCACAGCTTGAGCAGTCTGCCACTAATCTGACTGCTAGGCATGTCCGAGACCAGGTTTCAGAGCTTTACAAGGGAGGAGTGGGTGTGGCAGCGACATCACAAAGGCCTGAAGGGCAGAAGGAACTATTGTGATCATCTGATCTGACTTTCTGTACATTGCAGGCCACAGAACCTCATCCCCCCACTCCTATAACAGGGCCCCAGTCTCTGAGTTACTGACGTCCTCGAATTATGATTTAAAGATGTCAAGTTATGAAGAATCTATCATTTACACTAGACGAAACCAGCAAGTGACCCACGCCCCATGCTGCAGAGGTAGGCAACCTTGTCCACCCAACGTTTCTTCAAATCTGACCCACTGAAAATTCCTTCCCAACCCCAAACACAGGGTCAGTCAGACCAGGAGTATTTTGGCAAAACCCACCAGCCAAACACCTGGGAAGAACTTTGTTGGAGTTTTCTCCTTCCCTACTGGTGATTTTGTAGCCCCGGTTTAGAAGGCAAGAGCCTCAGAGAGATTTTGAACCGATTCAGTCTGCTGCCCCTGGTACCATCTGAATTCTAGTCATAGAAAAAAATGGGACAATTGGCCCATTTTTTTTAAAAAGAGGGACATCTGTAGGAGGGCTTAAATACAGAACTGTCCCTTTAATAATGGGAAATCTGGTCATGCTAAGTCAAAAAGAATAAACATCAGGAACCAGAAGGGAAGAAAAGTTCAGAGGTGCATGAGAGCCAGACGGAACTGGAAAGCAAAGGGAAAAAGGAGACGGAGAGAGAGCATCTGATTCCATTAACCTTATTTGCAACTTACAGAATGTCGAAGAGGAGAAGTCAAGTAGCGGTTCTCTGGCAGGCACACAACTTCTCGGAGGGCGAGGGAGTGAAGACACAGTTCGTAGAAGGACCGGTGCAGTTGTGTACTGTGTCTGCTTGCCCCACCGGAGTGCGCTGTCTGGTTGCAAGATGAATCCAGCTGACTACTGGTTACCAGAGCTGCAGTGGGGGTTCTGAGCACCTCGCCATTTCTCCACACCGGGGGAAAGTGAAGCTCAGCTTATGGCACCCTCTGCTCCTGGGAACTTTTGTAAGGCAAAAATGCCTCCATAGATGGCACTTGGTCAAGGCGGGGGTGAGGGGGTCCTGGCTTTATGATCCCAGAGGGGGAAAGCATCAAGCAAAAAGGGCGGGGTTGGGGCAGGTGGCCCTAAGTTCCACCCAGACTGTGCTTCCCTCCTCCCCCCCCTGCAAAGGTCTAGAGGGCACTCAGCTCTGGTGGTGATTCAAAGGGCCCAGGAGCTGCCACTGCCAGAGTTGCCAGGTGTCCAGTTTTGAACCAGACAGTCCGGTATTTGAGAGTTTTGTCCAGGAAAAAACTTGAGAAAATACCGGACATATAAAATGTCTGGTATGTTCTAATTAGGTAAGTTTGTTATTAGGAGTATCAGTACGTAGTTGCGAACTGCCTGGTTGGTAGACATGCTCACACAGTGTGAGTGTATCTACCAGCCAGGCAGTATGCAACTACGCAAGGGGGGCTCAGGGCCGAGGTGGGATGGAATCCTCGGGGCCAGACTCACTTGTGCTGCACTGGGATCGTGTGCAGGAGGGGCAGCACCCCAGGATCTGCGTGCCCCCGGGTCAGCCCCACTCCCCACTGGCCGATTCTCTCCCCCCACTCCTCCCCAGTCAGCCCTCCACTGGCATGTGCCTCTGATTGCAACGTAGCTGCAGAAATCTGCATTTGGTAACACAGACGGGTTACGTCTACACTGGCACCCTTTTCCGGAAATGCTTAAAACGGAAAACTTTTCCGTTATAAGCATTTTCGGAAAAAGTGTGTCTACATTGGCAGGATGCTTTTCCGGAAAAGCACTTTTTGCGGAAAATCGTCCATGCCAATGTAGACGCGCTTTTCCGCAAAAAAGCCCCGATCGCCATTTTCGCGATCGGGGCTTTTTTGTGGAAAAGAAATTTGGGCTGTCTACACTGGCCCTTTTCCGGAACAGCTTTCCGGAAAAGGACTTTTGCCCGAATGGGAGCAGCATAGTTTTTCTGGAAAAACACTGACGATTTTACATTAGATCGTCAGTGTTTTTCCGGAAATTCAAGGGGCCAGTGTAGACAGCTGGCAAGTTATTCTGGAAAAGTGGCTGATTTTCCGGAATAAGAGGCCAGTGTAGACACAGCCAAGATGTTTCTGCATCCATCCTCCTTACCTCAGAGCAAACTCTGTCCCATCCCAGCCAGCTATCCACTCTGTTCCCCTGCCTAGTCTTGGGACTGAAGCTACATCTGCACTGCCACTTGCCTCGATATAACATCACCCAGGAGTGTGGCTAAGCCATGCTCAGCGACAAATTACACCCACGTACGACCCTGTGGGGATTACCCTGTGCTGGAGAGCTCCTGCCAACGTGGCTGCTGGCACTTGCAGCTCTCGCCTGTTGGCATCACAGCCATGATGCGCATACAGACACCCCAGAACGAAACAGAGAAGTTTGGTTTTGCTGGCTTGTTCATGATTGGCCACCCTGCTGGCTTCTTTCTTTGGCGGCCACCCTGCTCGTTACTTACATTAGCCAATGGAATTCATAGCAACCGCTGACCGTGACGGCTGATTTTTGACCGCTCTCAATTTTGCTGCTTTTGAGAAAAAAAGAATCCATGTGTCTGCCAATACTGGTGTAAGCACGTTCCCAATGTTCTGCTCTGGTGCTCATCCTTCCCTGCTGCAGATTGCTGGGATTCGATGCACGGCAGCGCTGATTAACACCGGCTGAGGCTTTACTGCACAGGATCAAATTCAGAGACATGGCCCAGGCCGAACATTGGGTGCTCGGTGTTGTCGATTATGGTTGCTGCAGGGCTTATTCTTCCGTTAACATGTGCACTGCCAGAGCTACTATCCAGAGATGCCATTCAGCTGAGGGTTTAAACATGGGTGGTGGTTGATGGCCCAGCTAGGGAAGGCAAGCTGGGAAGACTTGCCCCTTCAGTCCAAAGCTCTGCCCCTTCAACAGTCTCCCAGCCAAGCCCCACCCAACCCCAGCTGAGAGCCGGGGCTGCTGCACCTCGTGGCCCCAGACTTTCTCTGGCTGCTGGGTTTTCACACAGCGTGGTCCCAGTGGTCCCCAGCCACCGGGGAATTGTTCATCTTGGCCCCAGCCCCTCGTGGGCAGCTGGGCCATGTAAGCCGTTTTGGGAAGGCAATGCCTTGCCTTGCCTACATTACCTTGTTGCCTGGGCATAATACAAAATGGAGTCTGAGGGGTTCTTTTTCCCTCAGAGCAGTTTTTCCCGCCAAAAACAGGTAAAGAAAGGTTGTGCACCCAGCACTAAACCTGTGCACTCAGCACCAAAGGCTGTGCAAACCGCCCAATTGCCTGCGTGCGCACCCATTCTTTGCACACGGCACACAAGTCTTATGCACCCAGCTCTAGTTCTCTGCACCCCGCTCTCTTCATGGTTTTCCCGCCATGAGGTGTTTATATACCCTTGTCAAGGAGCATTCGTGTTCTTTGGCCCCCTTCATGTCCCGTGTGTGAATCTGTAATCATCATTGCCCTGCATCATCGTCTACCCAGAGGAGGCCAAGGTTCCAGCCTGCAGTCTGACAAGACTACCCACTGCTAGTGACTTTAACTGGAATAAGGGAAACCTTTTCTACTCCCACTAAGACTTTGGGACTGTCTCGCTTACGGATACTCGGACAGGATCCGGTGCCCACCAAGCGTACAGGATACAGGATACCAGGCCGAATCTGGCTTCTGTGGGAGGGCACCTTAGGCTTTAATTAAATTGCATAGCCCATAGCACAGCAATTGTTTACCCCAGCTCTCCGGGTAACAGTTTGGCGACCGTGGCAGGACCTGGTGAGAAACAGCTTTGGTTTCCGCCAGGCCCTAGGCCCACTCCTACTTATAGGAGTGGAGCCAGAGACAAACATCAGCAACAGTGAGCAACGAGATACGGTCCAGTGACTCAGGGTGGGCATCTTCCCCGGGCCCCTATCCCTTTTTCTTCTGTCAGAGAGTGATATCGGGAGTAGCAGAGTGGGGACGCCCCTCTGGAACCCGATTCACCATACGGCAGCAGGCTCCCAGCCTGGCTGGCCAAGGGCTAGGCCCAATCCTCGGGAGCAGTTGGTTGGAGTAGGCCGCGGACCTACTTCCGGGTTTTAAACCCCTTCGCCGCTTGCCACTTTTCGGGCGAAGCAATATAACTACTCTTCTGTCATTGTAGCATTTATTGTTGGGTGTTTTTGTGTACCGGTTTTCTAGCAAGACACCTCCGGCAGGCTTTGAGCAGTCAAGCCTTTCTATAACCAGGTGCCTTAGTTTTCTTTAGTGGAGGCTGGGTAAGCAGCCTTTTACAGCAATGGCAGCACCGCAGCTCTTCGGCACCGAGGGATGGAAACCGGCGTACAATAAATTGTCTGTTGAATATGCTGTAAATAGTTATGGAAAGGGAGCTAATCCCTGGGTGGATGGGTCCTTTAAAGGGGAAGATTCATTGGAAAAGTTTACTAACCTATGGGAGAAGTATATGGGAGCAAAACCTCAGCCTAAACGTAAACACCAAAAGCGGGCACTGCTGTATGGGCTAGCAATGACAAGCAAAGAGCTTGCTTCACAGCTTAAAGAGCTAAAAGCCAGATATAATGAAAAGGAAAATCATCTAGTAGAGGTAGAGAATGCATTAGCAAAGAAGGTATCAGAATTAGAGGTTAAAGACTCCCAAGTTCAAGGTTTAACAGTTAAAAATTCTAGTTTGGAAAGTAAATTGATGGAATTGGAAGAAAAGAAAAGTAAATTGGAAAGAACCATACTAGAGCAGAATGAACAGCTTACAGATAACCAAGCAGTTATTAGACAGCTTCTAAAGGAGGCTGGTAGCTCCAAGGTTGCTGGGGACCACTCACAGTGCCAGATGGAGGTTGCTAAGTTAAAACAACAGTTAGGGATGGCTAAAGGAGTGGTAGCAGCAATCCAACCTAAATACCATCAGGTGGATTGCTTCCCCTCCACAGTATCAAGGAGGGGAGGACTGTAAGGATTATGGCTCCTATCACCACAACTAGGGTGCAGTATCCTGGACAACCAAGCCCTGTTATAAAACAGGAACAGCGAGTGTTAACTCCAGAACAAGCTCGCGCTTTGGGAAGGACTATAGGGCCATGTAACAGGGAAAAGGTAGTAGACTGGATTGCCAGAGTGTGTGCTACCCCGAATCTGAGCCCAGAGGACATTGTTGTTTTGTTAAAAGAATGCATGCCAGTTGAAGACTATTTGGCTTTGCCTTACAAAGTGATTGGTAATCCTAATATAGAACCTAAAGAATTGTTCACAGCTGTCTACAAAGTTTATTTCCCTCAAGAGGATTTGATAGGAAAAGCTTATTCAGACACCCAAAAGATAGGAGAGAAACCTGATTCTTATATTATACGGAAAAGGACCTTATTTTGGTTATCTAACCCACAGAGTGGTCAGGGGGTGGCGTCTTGTGTGACACTCCTCAATTTCGACGGATGTGTTATCAAGGTCTACTCCCTAGTTTAAAACTGGCATTGGGAGCATATGATCATACCAACGCCCCGCTGTCTCTCTTAGAAGATCAGATAAGAGAAACTTATAACTTGCAGCAGTTAGCAGGAGCAGAAGTTAAAAAGGTATCTGCCCTGCAGGGAAGGGGTTCATCTGAAAAGCAAGAGAAAAGGAATTTTGAGAAACCATCTCGTGTGTTGTGGGGAAAAAAAAGATGAAATTTCTGTAACCAGGAAAGTTTTAGCACAGAGGCTTTCAAAATATTTACCTTGGGATAAGATCAAAGCCCTAAATACTGATTCCATCTTTAATGAGCTTGTATACTGGGAAGGGAAGACCAAAGTAGATGCGAAGGCAAATAATGAGATATCATCTTGTGCGGCTGTTACGGGATATACTACGCCATCTTGCTGTACGGAAACGCCATCTTGGGATGTACAAGGAGGCAGCCATCTTGAAGAGCGTGGGAACCTGAACTGTGGGAACCCGGACCGTGGGAACCAGGAAGTTCAACATTGAAGGTGCCAAGCTTCCCAGCCCCATAGAATGGAACGGATTATTCCAATTACATTTGATCTCTATGGAAGACCAACAGTAGATATCATCTACAAGGGGAAGTTTGGGTGTTTTCAACAACGAGCATTGGTGGATACAGGGGCTTCCACCAGTCTCATATGCACCAAGCAACTACCTAACCTGAAGAATGTACCAGTGGATTACATCCGGACGTTACAATCCTATAACGGCAAGACTTCCTTGGTGCCATTCATTACTGGAGTTGGTTGTCAACTGGGACCATTACAAACCACCAACGCTATTGGAATACAAGAACTGGACTGCATGGGAATCATGGGCATGGATTTAATACAAAAATTTGGACTAGTTGTGGATTTACCCAATCATTGTATGTACAGAACCAGTGAAAGCAATGATGTGGGAACAACAATATATCCTACCCATCGATTAGGAGTGATAAAAGCGTGCCACAGTTTATCAATGCCCACCTGGGAACCATCTATACAAGCTATTGTTAAACAACATCAAGAGGTATTTGCGCCACACAAATTAAGTTGCAGGAAAGTGAAAACATCAGTCAAGGTATCTGGACCAGACCCTAGGCCAGTGCGCCAATACAAATTTCCTAAAGAAGCAAATGAAGGAATAAAAGACACCATTCAGGCCTTGTTGGCCCAAGGGATTATAGTGAAATATGAAAGCCCTTGCAACTCTCCCATTTGGCCGGTGTGGAAAGCCGATGGGAAATCGTGGAGATTGACTGTTGACTTTAGAGAACTGAATAAAGTAACACCGAGATTGACTCCTGTAGTGGCAAAATACCCCGAAATAATAGCGCAAATTGCAAGTGGAGCAAAGTGGTTTTCAGTTATTGATATTTCTAACGCTTTCTTTTTGATCCCAATGACTCCAGAATCATGGTACAAATTCACCTTTACTTACCAGGATCAGCAGTATGCATTTACAAGGGTGCCTCAAGGTTTTCACAACGCACCCACTATTTGTCATAAAGTCGTGTCAAGTTTATGGAAGAACAGTACATTTGCAGAGCACATTGTGAGTTATGTAGATGACATTTTAATTATGACTGCCAATCGTGAGAAACATCTGGAAGTACTAGAAGAGATGTTGAAACTCTTAAAGGAAGCAGGATTCTTGATCAATCTGTCCAAGGCACAGTTGGTCCAACAAAAGGTTACGTACCTGGGGTGGAGTTAGGAGAAAAAGGAAGGAAGCCAGACCATGAGAGGGTCAAGATGATAGCTAGTCTTCCCGCACCAACGGACGTCCATTCATTGCGAATGTTTTTAGGGCTCCTTGGATTCAGTAGAGACTTTATTGAAAACTTTGGAGCCAAAGCAAAGCCCCTATATGTATTGCTTAAACGGAATCAACCATGGCAATGGACCTCAGTTCACCAAGAGGCATTCAAACAGTTGAAACAGGCTTTGATGGAAGCTCCAGCTCTGGCTTATCCTGATCCATCTAAAGAATTCTATATGCAGTTGTCCACCAATAAAGATGGGATTGGAGCGGTCCTTATGCAGAAACAAGGAACTTCCATTAGACCTGTGGCCTATGGTTCCAGAACATTGTCAGAGACTGAGCAACGGTTTTCCACCTGTGAGAAGGAGGTGCTCACCTTGGTTTGGTCCCTGAACCACTGGGAATATCTTATAGGGATGGCCCCTATTGTTTTAAAGACAGGTCATTCCCCGGTGAGGTACATTATTTCTGGGTGTGCGAATAACGGTCGAGTGAGCCACCCTCGCTTGCCCAATGGACCTTGACACTAATGAGTCATCAGATTGTGGTTGAACATACTAACATGCCGAGTGTCATCCCTGCAATATTGTGCCAACCAGTAAAGAGTTCAGAACAAGAAGAACATGAATGCCCTATCCCAGATATTCGGCCTCCAGAAGTGATGTCCCCTTTTTCTCTAATAGAAAGTTATGATCTCGTCCGGAAGATTACCCCAGACCATATATGGGTGGTGGACGGGAGTTGTCATCGGAGAGACGGAAAGTTAGTAACTGGAGCTGCAGCTCTACATGTCCAATCCAGAAAAGAGATTTTGAAGCCCATTAGAACCATGTCTGCTCAGGCGGCAGAAATTGTAGCCGTGATATTAGCTTTAGAAAACAGCAATCCTGACGTGGATGTTACAGTATGTACTGATTCAGAGTGGGTTCTAAGAGCGCTAGTAGATTGGATGACCATCTGGAAAGAGAGAGGGATGTGTACAACTAACAGCAAGCCTGTAGCCTATGCATCTCTGCTTAGCTATGTATGGAACTTAGCCAAGATGCGTACAGGGAAGACTTACCTATTTAAAGTGAAAGCACACCGTAAAAACCAGGCGGAGATATCTAAACTTAACAATGAGGTGGATCAGTTAGCAAAGACCGCCGCTTCATTGCCTATAGATCAAGCCTGGGAAATGACAGGAAAAGAAGTGGCTCACGAAATCAAACCACCTAATGACTATCCAGATGCAGGTGTCACCGTGAATTTAGTGAAAATGCAAACAATGGATAGAGAAGTAACCACTCTAGCAAAAGAGGGAAAATATAAAGATCGTCGAATTTTTGTCCATCCTGGTGGGGTAATAATGACTAAAAAAGAAGAGACAGATGATATTCCAACAGTAGTGTTACCAACCATCCTTAGGCAAGAGCTGATTGCTCTCTCCCATAACCAAGGACACTTCGGGTGTGAAAAGACCATAGACCGATTACCCACAGTAGCTTGGTGGCCTAATATGCAATCTGACACAGAGCATTTTATTCAGAATTGTTTAACTTGTGCAAAAAACAATCCAAAAATGGACCGCCATTGTAAGCCAATTAGTCATCAACCGATCCATGGACCCTGGTATCGGTTACAAATTGATTTTATTGGTCCTCTGCCTAAAACAGCAAAAGGAAATTCATACTGCTTGGTAATAGTAGATCCATTTACTAAATGGATCGAGGTGATACCTATGCAGAATTGCACGGCAAAAACCACTGCCAGAGTGTTATTAAATGAGGTATTTGCCAGATTTGGGCTGCCCCATGAAATAGATAGCGACCAGGGCACTCATTTCACCAGTGACGTTGTAGAACAACTATGCATAGCCTTAGGGATCAAACAACGATTCCACATAGCCGGACACCCTCAATCATCAGGGTTGGTCGAGAGATCAAACCAGACGCTAAAAACGGCACTAAGGAAGGTGATTGACTCGTCGGGGAAGAGATGGGACGAAAATATTCCACTGATACTAATGGCCATCCGCTCTACCATAAGTGCAAATGGTTATTCACCTCATGAGGCATTACTAGGAAGATCTATGCAGACACCAGAACTATGGTGGATACAAGGAGGGGTGCCACCAGATGAGTTTCAGCCCAGAATGATGACCGACAACTATATCCAGAGAATCCTTACAGCCATATCGTCCATACAATATGACGTAGCATTGAACTTAAGGAAAAATATGAAAAAAATGGACCAGCGATTAGGAAATCAACTGTGTACGCAAGAATGGGAGATAGGAGACCAAGTATTGTATAGGTATATTAGTGAAAAGCAACAGCCTCTCAGCCCAAGATGGTTAGGCCCATGTTTCATTATTGGTAAAGCAGGACCTACTGTATACCAAATTGAGATAGTGGCAGGAAAGCGGAAATTAAAGAAATGGTTCCACAGTTCCCAGTTAAAAAAGTGGAAACCTAGACATCGACAGGATCCTCCTAATGTTCCTGTGAAGAAAGTCCCTGGAGTCAGTTAGCTAATGCTTGTTCTTTTTCTTTCCTTACAGAACAATATGGACACTGTTATACTTTTGATTATATATTATATCCAGACGTCATGGGGTCTACTATTTCTGGAAAATGACTACTGGAGATGTACAGCTATCGATAAGCCATTGAGTGAGTGGAACATCCCAAAGACTTCGTCCATAATCACTAGGAGACAGAAGATAACACATCTAGAACAATTCAAATCACAAGACTTAATCTTGTATGCATTTATGGCACAAGGAAAATGTTACTTCAAGGTCATGGATGAAAGATCCGGATACCCAGAGTTAACCTTTGCAGCTCCCAAACAATCTAAAAAGGTCATCATAAGAACTCTCAATTGGTTTGATATGGGTCTCAACCCTCATGGAAAATGTGACTGGGGAATAGACATAGAGCAAGTAGGATGTACTGAAAAACGACCAATAAGGTGCCTTGTCAACTGTATACCACTCATCAGCAAATGGGACCAAACCAAATGTGTGTTTATGGACATATTAAGTCCCACAGTTGTCAAGCCAGGATCTATGAATATTTCTGTTCAAATAGTCCATATGGCAGCAGGCGTGGAAAAGGTGCCAGTAGTCATATATAGTCCTCATGGTCAGAAGATAACTCGCCAAATTCATTGCGGGATGCATGGACAAACAGCCCAATCTAGCACTCACCATGAGTCGATGTATTGTAGGTGGGAAAACAGGAAGAATATGGTCGGCTATGGATGCCATGGTGACGTAGAAGTAAAAACAGAAACCTCAGGCACCTGGACTGTTAGAGGACCGTATGAAGTGGTATACCAACTAAAAATCACGGTAGCTCATGCACCTACCCTGTCTAATATAGGCCCATATGTAATCAAGAAAGATGTTGCTAAAGTAATGATGATAGAACCAAAATATTCTGTGAAAATAGTGACTATGCCCATGCATATTTCCACCAGCAAGATTAACCCAAATTGTCAATCCTACGTTATCCCTATGTTGAATGGATGGAATAGATGGTTGAGAATCATGGAGCCTGAAATTATAACAAAACGGCCAAAAAGAGATTTAATAGCAAAATTAATAGGAGGAGCAGGAGCAGGTATAGGAGCGATAAATGCTATAGGTCAAATTCGTATAGCCCAACAATTGGCTGCGCTGGCAAACAATTATGTAGATTTAACACATCCCATACAAGATGCCTTGTTAGCTGTGGATAAGCTACAGTTGAATGTTACCAAACTGTTACCATTATGGGTTGCCATCCAAGAAGCAGATAATTTACAGCTCTTACAGATCATGGAAAATATACAGAGTAACGTGTCACTTGCTCTAGCTTGTATCCAAGCTCAAGCAATACTAATAGATATCGCTAAAGACATTCTGCGTGATAGCACCAGTAGGAAAGTACCTGTTGAAATCTCAAAACTGCTTCAGCCTTATTTAAATGAATTTGAAAGAAGTAATCCAGAGTGGTGGTCAGTAATCCACACCAAATATGATTTAAAAGAAGAACAACTTCAAATGTCCATCCTTATGATGAGGGAGGTGCTTAAAGAATACATATACCCTATTGTACCTATTGGAATGTTTGTAAATCATTCTTTGCTGCTTCCGTTGCCAGATAGAATGTGGGCACATATAAAGGAAGAGGATTCTACCGTGAGAACTGTAAACCTCCAGGCATGTGTGGAGCAGGTCGGACTTGGATATACGTGCACTACCGGATTATGGGAGTATGACCACATCTGTTTTAATCCCGATTTTGGGAAGTGTCACTATGATTTGCATCCCTCTAATAATGACAACAACCATTCTGTTGTGGTTCAGATAGCAGATGGCTGAATATGTATTCGAAGTTTGTGCCCCCATTTTACAGTAAATACCTATTATAAGGTAGTGAATCCGGGTACCTCTAACTTATGCTTATGCAAGGTGTTTCACATACAAGGATGTGACGTAAAGGTGATCTTGTCCAAACCATCAGAAGAGCAATATACTGTTAGTTTGCAGATGATAAGAATTATCGAACCTGTATCAGTTGGTCCTAACTTAAATGCTATGAAATCTTTGTTCCACCACCCTGAGCTTATTGGTCTGGTAAAAGAAATAAACGATTTAGGGAATAGAACTGGGATAATTATACACCACGCTGTCGATAAAATAAGTGAAGTCAGAAAGAATGTAAAGACAAAAATAAGTGTAAATGTAAATGCAAATAACGAAGTACCTGTACGCTATTGGTGGGATGTATTTTCATCTTTTAGTGAAATGTCACCTTTTCTTAGTTACCCCATGATTGTCAGTTTTGTGTTACATTTTTGTATTTTAGTATATGTGATTGTACTGACTATGGTTGTATGTAAGATGGCTAATCATAAGGTTAGGAATACTTTTGTATTAGAAAGAGGGACAGCTTAATATTGTCAATAATGATACAATATGTAGATAGTGTTACCATAAAGGACACTCATTTTGTATTTAGTTATATAATGTAAGTTGTAACTGTAAATGTTAGAGTGACGGTGTAACATGTTCAGTTCCCTCACACCGTAACACCGTCAAGGAGGGGAACTGTTGCCTGGGCATAATACAAAATGGAATCTGAGGGGTTCTTTTTCCCTCAGAGCAGTTTTTCCCGCCAAAAACAGGTAAAGAAAGGCTGTGCACCCAGCACTAAACCTGTGCACTCAGCACCAAAGGCTGTGCACACCGCCCAATTGCCTGCGTGCGCACCCATTCTTTGCACACGGCACCCAAGTCTTATGCACCCAGCTCTAGTTCTCTGCACCCCACTCTCTTCATGGTTTTCCCGCCATGAGGTGTTTATATACCCTTGTCAAGGAGCATTCGTGTTCTTTGGCCCCCTTCATGTCCTGTGTGTGAATCTGTAATCATCATTGCCCTGCGTCATCGTCTTCCTGGAGGAGGCCAAGGTTCCAGCCTGCAGTCTGACAAGACTACCCACTGCTAGTGACTTTAACTGGAATAAGGGAAACCTTTTCCGCTCCCACTAAGACTTTGGGACTGTCTCGCTTATGGATACTCGGAGAGGATCCGGTGCCCACCAAGCATCAGCTCGCAGGAGGCGAGAA